>NC_064048.1:149339-501839 GCF_932526225.1 Nematostella vectensis
TACAAATAACTTCAACTACTAAGAACGGCGATGCACCACCACGCATAGAATCAGAAAAAAAACTCCCCTTTCCTGCCGGAGGATAGAACCTCCTGATTCTGTTTTTTTTTTTGGCAGAGTCGAATTCCACTTTTTGGTGTACTGATTTCGGTTAGAATAACACTGGACAATGACCGCAATGCATCATGGGAGTAAACCAAAATTGGGCGTGAAACATAGCTCCCGCCAAAACACAAGAAATTGTTATAAGTCTTTTGCCAAGTCAAGCCCGCCAAACAAAACATGCTCCATGGCATTCATCTATTTATCAAAGTCCGCTGAAGGACGATTTTGGCCTTGGCAAAAAAACAGAGAATCGTTTCCAAAGCTCCAACACTTCTGTCAGTCCGTCGCCATATTGTAACATTCAAGAAAGACAGAAGGCCTGCGTATCAAGTTTCTTTTTGATAACGCGGATTTGAAATATCGTGGGACTTAATGATGTCCTAAGTACTTTGTCACGATTCTCTCTTCCAACTGGCAAGCTCGGAGCCTGCAAGTAAGGTAAGCACAATTTAGATGTTAGCGGGAAAAACGGTTTAACCCGCTACGATCGAAATATCGGGCGACTGAGCTAACAGCTGTGAAAAAACCGAACACAGGGAGCTCGAAGAAGGGCTGCTCGGCAAGAGGGGTAGCGTTACATATCTATAATTCCCTTTTTTCTTATTCACAACGAATACAAACACGACAATTCTCATAATGTGTCATATTAAACAGGGATGCATCACAAAAAAAACATCACTGAAAAATAGCTTTTTATACATGTAAAATTTCTTTCAATTCTGGATTAATAAACTTTATCAACTATTGTTGATAATACAGTAGCAGCTATTGTTTCAATTACAATCCAGTGATGCACTAGTCAATAGAAACATCACCCCAGTGGTCCTGAGGGTGATTATACTTTCACCCACTACAAAACAAAGAAAAGCCCCCACCCCCTTGGTACAAAACTGAAGTCAAATGCCCCTACCCCTCAAACTATAGAGAGGACAAATACCTGACGTCAAATCCTTTGAAATAACTCTTAATTCTTCAAAGCGCCAGTACACTTCAGTGAGTTTATTTCTAATAATTACTATAAATATACCTATATACTATAAAGACAACAGTTATCAAAACAATAATAACAATATAATTTCCAATATTACTTATAATTCATATTTCTTTATTTCGCTATAAAGCTATGAAGCTTGCCACAAGCTCATACATTGCAATTGCTTGCTACATGACTATTGCAAAGTACATTTGTGAAGTTATTCATTTGTCCCCATGGTAGGGAAAAGTAAAAAAATTGTCAATTCACCCAACCCCTCCAGACAGATTCTTGTTCAAAATTGTTCTAAACCTTCACATTAACCCCACACTTCCCCGAGACCATGGGGGTGGGGGTTTCAAATGACAAGTGCATAAAATTAAGTATTAGGGAGAGGGAAGGAGAGAGGGGCACCACCCATCCTTCTCTGTCTACCTTGGATCTGCCAATGATATGTGCCAATGATGATATATTATTATTCCATATTCAATTGCCATTCAAATCAGACACATACCCAAACACACAACCAACCCACACAACACACTCACAATTTTGTAATATGGAAAGTGTATTATAGTTACATCAATGAAAACAATTTAAAATAACCTGAAGTAACTCTTACTGGATCTCTGCGGTCTTTATTAGAATTCAAGTATTTCTACACTTCAAAACAACTGAAAAACAATTGTAATTGTAGGGTTTAAAGGAATTCCCTTGACATATTGACCTTAGAACATATTACGTCACACTCAGATCCATTTAGTACTCTTTCAAAACTAACAATGAAAAACGCACACTTCGAAAAAATTCATTCTGGGAGGTTGTGCAACTTATACTTATACCAGTGCTTATATAAAGTATATATACATGGTTAATGATTAATAAATACCCTAACAACTGGGCAACCACTCATGTACAGTGTATGAACTAGAAGGATAAGTATAACCAATGCAATAATACCATCAGCCATTCATATGATAATAGCTTCTATGGAAAAAAAACTACTATACATGAGGAATATATCACTATACTATACTTAAAAAATAGGTACGCAAAGCGTACTTGGACATGCAGAATGGACTCAGACATAGAAGTTGGATGATAAAAAGTGAATTATCTGGAAGCATTTCGGAAAAAAAATACCCACTCCAAAGTTATAATGCATGAAGCAAAGCTCATGTATCAATGCTACGCCGAGGGTAGGGACAACATATTTGTCAATAAGAAATTCTCCACCTCAGCCCGGGAGAGCACTCGACAAGAGTTAAAATTAAATTAGCTAAATTTCTCTCAAAAGGATAATTTGTGTAACAGAATTGATTAGATTTAAGTAATATAAATCAATTTTTGATAAACGTCTTTTTAATAGTAAACTAGACCCTGCGCGCAGGGTTGACTGGGATACCTGAGATCTGCAACTTGTTTGTGTGACATGTATGACAAAGATTTTACTGCCTACTTTGGATATAATAAAAAATATATATAATCTTGTTTTTTATTGTAAATGCCATATCACAACACTGATTGGGGCAAGAAAGGTAAGAGCATTATCTCTTCAGGTGTGGGATGGACTTGAGGTGTGCTCCAGGAAAGTAGACAGGGCTGATTGTCCTATCTTGCAATACTATCCCCATATCAGAGGTAGCACCAAAATAACATTAAGGAAAGCTGAGAATGTGTTTTAAAATTGTTATTTCTTAAACATTTCTTTGGTTCACTGCCCTCAATGTGCTATCACTTAGGGGTAAATTTATTTTAAAACCCAAAGTAAGTCCTATTGTATTAACAATATAATTTTATTGAAATGTATTATATTATTTATGTAAGTTACAAGTAAACAACAATATTTATTTATTTTGAATTCAAATGAGAGGGCTATAGAATATCCAGACTTGATTGAAATTTATAAAGCATAAACATATTTACAAGATCAACAACACTACAAAAATATTACAAATCTCAAGATTTTATTGAAATGTTCCATAAAAACAAAATGACATTCAATGAGGGATAAAGGTATTTCAGGGAAATTAAAAAACTTAAGCTTATCTAAAGGAAGCACCAAAGTACCAAAATAATTTTCATAGATTTACACTTACATGACTTACAACACCTATGCTGTACTTTATTAAAATCGACATGGTTAAAATGATGAGATTCAATGAGAGAGATCAAGATATTTTATAGTAAGAAAATAAAATTCATCTTAGGGTAGCCGGTCAAGTGTCCAATGTAAAGTAGATTAATAGACAAAGCGATTTGTAGGAGACGATTTTCATCAATTGTTTCAAACTACTTCCACTTCAAAATAGATTAAGCAATCAAGGTAAATACCTCGAGTCCATTCATGAGTGTCCAGAGCACATTTAGTTACGTCTTGAAAGTAAGCTGTATGAGTCAAAAGCAGGCAGCACTTAAAGGGGCCGTATGACGCCTTCTCGCTACAATTATTAGAAAGAGCATCGTTTGATATACTCTTGGTGAAAAAAATAGCTCAAAACTCCAACAGGAAAGGTGTAAAAAGTGACAATAAAGCCCGTATAAAACGTTCGAAAATCGGCGGCCATTGCTTGAGCTAGCTGGATTTGGAGAACACTTATGACGTCACTTGTCACCAACAAGTCGGCTCATTACATTCAGAACCCTTGGCAAATAGACGTGTATACTTGGTGTCTGACCTCCAAACATCAATATGGAGCGGTTATGGGAAGAAAGGCGGGCCTGTTTTTAAATTTGATTACCTGACCGAGATCCAGAAGAAACCTTTCGCATTCTAAACCCCTGGAAGCCGAAGAAAACTGCCTTGAATTACGAGCGTCAGCTATAAGAAGCGATCGTCTGCCTACCACGTGCGTAAATTCAACACGAAAGGAATCAACAAGTCCACCTCTACAAGGTGAGTATTCTATCGGATCCATGCTGCATTTGAATCAATGGTGCTATTTAAAACAAAGAACTCAATTCTAGTTCTTGCTCTTTGTTCAATTATTTAACGAGCGTCACAAAACAAAGATAAGTAACCGTACAACACACAACAAGAAGAGATGACTCGATTAACAAAATGGCGGCAGACTCCTCTACACTAACCATGACAAATTTTCCAAAAATATTATATCATTTTAATCCAAAAAACTATAGAATAAGAATAAGTGGAATTAATAGCTCTATGGTTGAGAGAACGATTGATTATTATGGAATAGACCATAGCTAGGATGGCTTGGATATGCGCGAATTTTGATCGAGTGAGAATTGTTTTGTTATTGTGAATTACAAATGTTTTTTTACCGCACGCGTTATTGATAAATTTCTTCTACTTATTATTTGTTCATCAATACTGCTATTTAAGCCTTCAAAGTGGGAGTCTCTATATAGAGTTTTTGGTTTAGATTCTACTAGGTTAGGTATGAGTTATACACCATAAAAGTTAAACTTATAAGTAACTTAAATAAGCTTAATGTACTAACTAAACAGCTCACTGCATTTGTACTAATAGTCGCACTTATAATTTTTATTTAAGTTAGTTCTCTATTTCTCTATCTCTATTTTGGAGTGCACTTGAGTGGTTTTCTATAAAGGGAAATAAGAATTGACCATTACACTCTTGAAAAAACATTCTCGTCAATGTGACACCTTGAACTTTGACAGCCTTTTTCACACCAAGTTTTAGTATTTTGTTAACTTTCACACTGCATATTTAATATTATTGAATGAGTGCTTGCTTGATCCATTTGGAGGGGCCAATACAATTCATAATTACATCGCAGTAAAATTTGACATATTTTTAATCTTATTAAAAAAAAAATCTAGAGACACCAAAATCCCCTCTAAAACTACCCCTATCAGTCAACAGAAAAAGGTGTTAAATGCTGGCTCCGCTTTTAGGCAGCGTCTAAATCTATATATTATAACTAAACTTACTGAATATTTGAATCCACAAAGCTGCTTTGTCATGATGTTCGTCATGAATGAATTCTTTCAAGTCCAGCTATTTCTTTTGTTCTAAATTTAGATGAAGCAAGGCTAGTGTAGTTTTAGGACAAGTGCAAGAAATCGAAAACAACCAATTTTTCAATTATAGTAAAGTATTGCAGAGCTGTACTTTCACTTTCGGGCTTTCATTTCAAAGGGGTGCCTTTCAAAATCGAAATGGCGCGCACTCGTAAAAAGGCGCTGTACAAACATGAAGGAAACAACTAACTTTTTCCCGTAAAGTTTTTATTTTTTTCTTACCGGACATTGCACTTTTCTTCATATTGTGTCAAACAACTGAGATATACATTATTTAAGTTCCCATCGTTCTTCTGAGCTCGTAAGATCGTATTTTTAACTCTCCATCATGCAGTTTGTTTTGGGTTATTCCCAAAGTCAAGACGGTTGTTACTTGGCTTTAGTCTTTCTGTTTCAGGGCTTTCTCCTTTGTACTTTGTAATCTTTGTTTATCGAGGGTAGCATATTTAACCGAATATACAGTTTTCTAACATATGGCCCTCGGTTAGTAAGCACTGTCACTGGGGGTGGTCACTGCCAGAGGGTTTATTGCGTCCCCAGTGGTTCTTTTACGTCCCTTCGGTTCAGGTTAGTATAGTGCAGCTTGAAGAGACGGGACCTCCGGTTTAGTGTCCTTATCCGAGAAGACTGGAAACACGGGAGAATAACTTCAACTCACTTGTGACAAATTCGATTCAAGGCATGAACCCCGAAAAATCTCCAGTTTGAGCCAGGATTCGAACCTGGGCCACAGCCGTGAGAGGCCGACGCGCTAACACACTAGGCCACCCGTGCTTCCACTTTTTAGCTTGGTTATTCAACGTTTCAGCACGACAGACCTCTAGCCTATCTAATTTTGGGGTACTTTCATTGAGTAAATCGTATTGCGCTGAATTCTCTGGCTAAATCCTCATCCCACTCTCTGTGCATGCTGTGATTTTTTTGCGACTCAGAGCGAGGCATCCCATCCCATAGCTTGATTTTAGGGACAAGTGACATCACAGCGTTCGATCGTTCGATTCCAACTGAATAACGGCGGCCAAAAATCGCTGTATTTCAGGTTTAAACAAAACATACTTCAACTCGATATTTCACTTGGAGCGTTTCGAACCTGATAGTTGAACGCTTAATCTTTACTTTCCGCGCGAGAGGACGTTTTTTTAAGAACCTCGTCATACGGCCCCTTTAACTTAATTCTTATCTTGAGCCGCGTGTCTCGCACTCGGGTCGCAAATGTAAACACGAGTAAATACAGCGAAATCAATCCAAGCTGAGATGATTTTACAAAATAACTTGGTAGAAATTGAGGCTATGGTTAAATATGCAGTTAATTAATCGCGAATAGGGCCTTCAACTGCACAAATGACATGAGCTGGAATCTCAAATTCAAGATGGCGGCCATGACACAGTTTTAAATTATCCAAAAGTTTTTGGTAACTAGCAGTTGCGATGACGTAGGACAGTAGGCTAGATACTTCGTGTAAGAAAAAGGCTTCAGTAAGGTCGTAATCAATACACTAAAGAAAGAAGTATCGCCTGTGGCGTTAGAGTTCTTGGGAATTGCATTGTGCAAATCGCGAGACGACAGAAAAACAGTTGCATTTTATGACTGGGCTACCACAGGTATTCCAGTAAAGATTAGCTTGCTTCCTGTAAATACATGAAAAAGAAAATAGTATTTAGTACTAAAATAGTATAATTTAGTACTTATTTAGTGATTATTTAGAAATATTTGGGGTGTGAAGCAGATGTAAGTTTCGAGGCATGATCAAACTAGTTTAAGCTTCACGCCTTAGCTGTTTATCTTTAAATTGTACTAAATTGTACTATTTAGTAAAAAATAGTATTAATTTTTTTAAAGGATTAACAGGAAGACTCTAATTACATTACATTACATTACATGTTTTACTTTGTTTGGCATTTTCACAAACTTGGAAGTAGTTTGATTCATGAGTAACAATAACCAAACGGTTTGGTACTTTTTACATTTTTTCCAGTAAATAAGACACTTCAAATGTTTCTTTTGGTCTTTTGGAGACATGAGTGAAAATAAGAAGACTATAAACACCAGTACCCTGGTCCCAGGGTGAAGATTCTGCGTTCTTGAACAGAGTTTACAGCCTTTTTTCAGTATTTCAGTGGTACTGTGTATTGTCTTATTTTGCTCTATTCTTGTCATTTGAAAATTAGTCTTATCACTCAATTTTGCTAGTCCAAAAGGCGGAGCTAAGGGCCTCCTATGATCAGATGACTGCACGTTTTCGCTGCCAGTGTGATTAGTTCTGGTTCAAGATGTTGCTAAATGAGGTGCTAAATTCACTGACCCAATGATAGGAGACCTCAAAGTTGATTTATAGAACTATGACTGGTATGGCATGACAAAAGGGTGTAGACTCAGAAAAACACAAATCAAGAGTAGAATCACTGAGGCGATATGAACTACCACTGAAATACTGAAAGAAGACTGTAAACACAGAATATTCACCATGGGACCTGCATTCGAACATTAGTTCAATCAATGTCTTTCGCAGACTCTAGTCATCCAACAACTTAAACGGCTGTGACCATTTGAACATATTCCAGTCAATGTTTCTTTTGGTCTTTTGCAGTCATAATAATTGACAGTAAATGTATTTAGCCAAAGGAAACTTGATGATGAGTAAGAATAACTTATACGGTTGTGACCATTCCAACATAAGTTCAGTCAATAAGACTTTTGCATATGATAAAGTTCACTTTGGTTCAATTGAAGAAATTCTGTTGTTTCTGGTGTATTTTGATGTTATCCAGAAACAACAGTTTTTCAGTGATATTATATGTGTCAATGTCATTTGGATTGTATGGATTAATCAAACGCTGCAGGACATCATCTCGCAGTGTCAAGTAGATCCTGTTGCCAGCTGCAGTAACTACAGTGAGACTTCTTTCTTTGTAGCACAGCTGGAGGAGCGCATCTTGTGATGGCAATGCTCGCAGGTTACTATTTGACCAGGAGTTTGAATGATTCGTCTGGCACAATGGCTTCATACTTTGAAATTCTCAATCTTTTCTATGCTGCTGATGTTTTCAACTTCCACTGTGGTATCCTCTTGAGGATCTGGAATTTCTTGGAGCTTAATATTCTTCAATTAGGCATCCTCCGCAACACGGATAAGAGAATTTGTAGTTGTTGTAAGCTTTCTTACTCCATTCCAGTACCGGATGCTAAGGTTGGAGAACTTGTAGATGCTTCCTTCCCTTACCAATGCAATAGCATCATTCCAGATGTAAAGAATGATTTGTCCAGTGTTGTCGGCAATCTGGCATTCATGATTTCCCTTGTCCAACAATTTTTGTCTCACCCAATTGCAGGACTTTTGCGATTGAGGAAATGTTGTCTTCAGGAGAGTTATCAAGGTTAGCTAAATTCACCATTGTTGGTGTATTAACTTCGAAAAACTGAAAGGAACATTCCAGGCATTTGGTGTTTCAACATGGGTTATGTCATTAACCACTATTCTTTAGTTGTCTGCTGCTTTAGTGGATCTGGTAATTTTCACTGGTGTTCTTGTGGTTTCTTGTCATATAGGATTTTGCGCTTGGAAGAGAAATAGCAAAGTGCAGATTGTGTTGACTTTTCTCCTTGAATTATGAATGTACCATAGTTTCTTTTTCTGGGGAATAATTCTGTACATATCCTACTAAACTCTGAATTCAGTTACTGGTTCCATTTGATGATTGAGTAGTTACGGTTGCAGTAACCCCACTTTTGGCTGTACTAACTGGAGGTGTATTGGAGGATGGAGTAGTTACGGTTTCAGTAACCCTACTTTTTGCTTTATTAACTGCAGGTGTAGTGGAGGATGGAGTAGTTACAGTTTCAGCAGGGCTTCTGGAATTACGCGCTTGTGCGGAAGCGCTTAATTTGGCTTTCTCCGCGTAATCCCGCGTAATTTGGCTAAATTTTAAAAGACAAACATTTAAGTGCACAGCTGATGTGTTCTTTAAGGATTCTTACCTCTATTTCTCGTAAAAAAAGACAGATATTCTTCGTAAGAGTGCGATATTTCGAACTGAATTTCGAAAACAAATAAAATGACTAGGCAATCTTTGCTAAACCGCGAAAACCTAGGACTAATAATAAAATACCTTTTTTAATTGGCTGGTGGCTAGGAGCCAATGAAAACTCGCCTAACATATTTTCGCGCAAAAAAATAAACCTTTTCCAGTTATTTCGTGCTTTCCTTCGGTACAAAATGTAGTTTGGGCGTAACAGTTGATGTTTCTTGTAATTTAGCGCTAATTTAGTAAAGAATCCTGCAAAATTTTTATTTTTATAGAAAAATGTATTGCAGAATCCCGCGTAATTTAGCGCGTAATGATCGATTTTCCGCGTAATTTAGCAAAGAATCCCGCGTAATTTTGCGTTTTTTTCCGCGTAATTCCAGAAGCCCTGTTTCAGGGCGTGAGGCACTAGTTTAGGCTGTTTTCTTGCTATTCTTCTTGTTGGATGACATGGCAACAGCTGAGAAAAATGGGAAAGAATTATACTTGTTATCAAAGTATTGTTTACGAAGGTCTTATAGAAAGAGATGGAATTAATTTACTGGAATAGAGCGGATCTCGTATGACTATGAAAATTGCCTTACCGCGCTGCGTCTGTGACTGTGCCGCGACTACGACACTTTATTGGCTTTTTCTGTATTTGTAGATGGCCATGTTTCGCGCCGTGTCCGTGACCGTGCCGCACTGGTGGTGGCACTTTTCACAGTCATGCGAAATCCGCTCTTTGTTTAGTTATGGTACTTACCTGTTGCATACCATATTTGGGGAAAATATGGATTAAATTGATAATAAACTGTAATTTCATTTTGTGCAAATTGTGGTGCTAATATATTGCTTAAAGAAATGCATGACACATTCTGTACAGGGAGGATAATTATCGAATTTCATGCTTATTAACTGCTAAGTATATTGCCTTGTGATAACTATAATATGTTTCTGCAACACCTGTGGTTGTTGCCTGTAGAGGTAAATTGCTACAAATGTGGTCTGTGATTGTTCTTTTATCAGTTGTATATTCATGTATGTGAATGTTGATGATAAGTTGTATATTCATGTATGTGAATGTTGATGATAAATTGATTGTTCAAACATCATTTCTAGTGTATTTTGAGACTGTAAAGGCTGTAACAAGTTCATATTAAAATCACCCAACACTATTGCATATTTTGATTGTTCCAGCAATGCAATGAGTTCTGAAACAGCCAAATACAAGTTCTGAAAAGTTACTCTGGGAGATTTGAAAACGCCTGCAATAGTTAGATTGTTATAATCATTCAGCTTAGCAATAACGATTTCAACACCATGTAGGCTATTTTTCTTTGGATAACCCAAAGCAAATATTTCTCGACTATAGATTGCCATACCATAGCTAGGTCTTATTCCTGGTTTCGTAGTATCGTCACTCCTAAAAAGGGAAAAGTTTTCTATTTGATATAATAAATCATTATCCCAAGATGCGAATCTAGTTTTGCAAACAATGTTACAGTCAGAGGCTAGCAAAATATAATCACTTTTGAAGTCTTCAAAGTGATAGTGCAATGACTGTGTATTGAGAAAAGTGAGTTTCAATTTGTCATCACCAATGTTATAAATAATATTCAAACAAAGTGAAAGGGATGCCTCATGTCTTAGACGATACATTTCACTTTTAACTCTGGGGTTTATCAAATTCAAATTTCATTGAAATTTCGTATGTTAAGTCCTTCTTTGAAGTTACCCTGCTGAACCCTACATAATGAATATGTGGTATTGCCCATGTACATTCGAAATCTACAAATACTTTCGTCTCTGTGTCACCTTGAGATCTGTGAATGGTTTTACCAGCTGCTGGTCGTAAGGGAAATTGTTTTCTAACAAAAGAAACAGTTTTATTTCTGCCCACATTAAATTGTATTGTAATTGGTTTAATTGGAGTCCATTCCTGATGAATATCAGGTGGGTACAGTTGCCTGTTTTCATATCTTGTTTTTGTACCAATAAAAGTCTGATCAAATTTAACCTAGACAATACCATTTGAATGTGGTGGGCCATACAGGACGACTTTTTTAATCACGTTACTGGCTCCATTGGTTAGGCCATCATCAAGGCGGACATTAAGTGCAATTTCAGTTCTTTCGCCCTCTGCAAGACTGAGGTGCGCAACTGTTTTGTTCTCTTAGGGTCATCTTCAGGTACCTGCTTTAGTATCTGCTGTTTGAGCTTTTCTGTGTGGGCAACCATCACATTGTCTATGGCATTGATAACAAATTTTAGTCCTGAAGCTTTATTGTGCATGAATAAATTGAATTCCTCAACGTTTGAGTTTTGTATGAATAAATGTGGCATCTGATTCAATTCTTCAGTTTCTACTTCACAAGAAACAAGTCCTTCTTTTAGTTTATTGGTGTCATCATCGTAATGCAAACCTTCTCTGAGACGGTTTAAAATTTCAGCAAATGTCTTGCTCTTTCTTTGTCTCATCATTTGACGAAGTTCAAACATTTTTAAGGGCTTGTTCCAAAGGTCCATAAAAGTTTCGAGAGATTCAAATAAATATCCATCAAATACTGGTTGAAGTTGAAACAGATTACCAATGGCAATGATAGAAACTCCACCAAAGTCTGAAGTAGTTCCCTTTATATTTTGCAAACGTTTGTTGATTTGTATGTTGAACATCGAACTTCCAACCATGGAAATCTCATCTACAAATATAACTTTAAGACCTCCTAATTTGCTCTTAATGTATTTAAAATACTAGAGTCTAGAGACCTATAACTCTTAAGATTACTATGTATGGTTTTATTGTATGCTGCTTTCCCTGTTGGGGCAAGAAGAATAGCTTTAACTCTGTTAAAATCCTGGCCAACCTCAGTATTTAAATGTTTATTACAAGTTGGTAGAGTGCTTTTGTAACATGGCTTTTCCCTACACCTGCACCACCACTAAGAAATGCATAAAATGGCTCATCTGTTGTATAAACAAGATGCAGAATTTTTTTTGCTCTTTGTTTAGAGATGAGACTAGTTGTCTATATTCACCATTTGGAAGTTCATTAAAGAGAGTACGCTTTTCAATATGAAGTGATGGTATGCCTAGATCCTGACTAAGGTCATAAGAAGCTGGAATATTTGGCTCCTTCTCTAGAACATCTTCGGAAGATTCTTGTCTTTCAATATCACGTGTAGTTGGTGCTAGTAGTAAAGGTAGTCTATCTATAGGGTGGATTCCAGTCCCCCGGCCGTGCGGCCGTGGCGCGTTCTGATTGGTTGTTGAAAATGTTGTGCTGTGATTGGTTGGATTTGATAGGGCGGAAGTGACGTCACGGGTGGACTTTGGACATGGGCCCTTGACCTTTGGACTTTGGCGTGGGAGGGGGAGGGTGGTGATTGGTGGGATTTGATAGGGTAGAAGTGACGTTATAGGTAAGGGTATTATTATGGGTTACCCTAAAAAGAATATATAAGATGGAAATTTTGAAGCGAAGAACATTGCTGCTTTGTTTCTTGATGATGAAGTGTTTTTGTGACGTAGAGGTAAAAAAAGTAGGGTCTGCCTTAAAGTGCGGGACTCCTGTGGATTTTTCAAAAGGTCAGTTAGGGTGTGGCTCTTATTTCAATCAAGACGAGGCCAAAGCAGTGCGAGAGGCAGTCGAGGAGGGGGTTAACGTCACCGATTTTCCAGTGTGTGAACATAACCTCAATTGCCGTGTCGGGGTGAGCCGCGGTCAGTTTTCCAACGGTCGCGTGTATTTTGCGTGTGACGTGAGACCTCCAAACAAGAAATGCGACCGGTTCGTGTGGGCGGAGCCGTCGAAGGAAGCAAAGAAGACGAAGGCAGTACCACTATGGACACCACCCTCCAAGAAGAAGAAAGTCAAGGGCAAAGGCAAGAAGCTCCCTACAACTTGCGTAAACGTAAGCGTTCCCGTTCCCCCGCCAAAAGAAGAAGAAGTAGAGGAGGAGGATGTGGAGGAGGAGGAGAAGATGCAGGATGTAGTGGAAGTGATACCGGTGGCGGAGAAGCCGAGAAAGTAGTTGTCGTCGAGAGTGACACTAGCGATGAGGAAAATTCAACGGATGAGGAGGAGGGAGAGTCTATGGAGTCTTATAACGAACTTGATGAGCCTCAGGCAACTTACGATGTGGTTGACACGTATAACAACATGCATGTCGTGGGTCATTATGTGGAGGCCTTGGTCTTCGGAGTGATGGGAGAGTGGACTTGCGTAGTACCCCGTGGCCAAGATGGATGGAATCGGATGTTTTATAAGGGTAGAGATACCTTGAAGGACCATATGGAATTGGCATGGGAGGGTCTGCAAAAGCTGAGTGATAGACTAGGGCTTGCTGTGCAAGGTCATTGGAAATCTTACATTCAAGATTTGTTGGACTGTCTAACTCCCATGGATATTTTAACGATGCTCCGAAAGGTGGAGTTGCCTGGCTTGTTGCGGGGAAGAGAGGAAGAATTTTGGGGTCTGACCAGAGACATTGGGTGTCAAATTGTAGACCCTCTACCCGTCAGCCCTCTTTCTTAGGAAAAAAGACATTTGTTTGGTTATAAACGTTTTTATTAATAACCATTTGTATTAAATAACAGTTTTAAATAAAATAAATGTTCTTTTAAAAAAGTGTCCCTTTATCCTATTCTTCTTCTCCTTTCACCCGTAGCAAAGTTTATGCTCCCCGTATCTGGGTGGGGAGCCTCAGCCATCATCCAATATTCTAGACCCCACCCGTCTCTGTAGTTTATTACATGGCCATGGACAACATCATCGTCGTCATAGCTAATTACGATCACTGGGGGGTGGGCAGTACTCTAGTTTGTTGTTGCGCTCTTCTTCTTCTGCAATGAGGGCACGTGGGCTGTATTCCTCGGTATTCTTGTACTTTGTACCAGTCGTTTAGGCACCGGTGGTGCATTGTCTATTTGCAGAATTGGATCACATCCATTATTTCTTCCTCCTCCTCTTTACAAATTATGCATTTTATTTTTTTTATTATTGTTATTATTATTTTGAATTTTTTATTGCTTTGTCGTTTTTGAGTCTTGGTCTGACTGTGAAGTGATCCCGGCTCGTCGTCGTCTTTTATAGACCTTCAAGTAGGTCACGTGTATCGATGAGATCATCGGGAACGCTTCTGATTGGCTAAGGGTTGTATTGACCAATCAGAGGCTTGGAAAACGGAAGACGTCATACTGATGATGTCATGGCTTATTTTTATACCCTCCCCTCCCTCTCTCTTTTTGCTTTTTTGTCATAAATGTTTTTATGAACAGTATAGTGTTTTTAAAAAATATAAATAATGGACACGGGAACCCTGTGTATCGATGAGATCATCAGGAACGCCCCTGATTGGGTTAAGTATTTTTATTTGTCCAATTAGAGGGTAGAAAAAAGGTTGAAAATGGAAAATGATTGGTTTATTTTTTAGAAAAAAGTATTTTTAGCTTACTAGAATTCAAGCTCTTTGATTGGATAAGAGTTCTATAAAAGAGGTGGCATTTTCACTTGCATTTCAGTTAGTTCTTGGCGAACTTCGCCATGGCTTATGATGATGAGTGGCTTACCCAATTGTTAGAAGTGTTACATGACCCCGAAGAAGAAGGAGAAAAAGAGAGTGAACAACTTCCTCTTGATGTTTTTCACGATGATCTCGCTGAGTCGGACTTACCTCAATTTAGCTCCTTTGACGAATTGTTTGACTATTATTGCACCCCAGAGGGGGAGGGTGAGGAGATTTCGTTTGAAGATCCTTTTTTGAACGAACCTGGGCCTTCCGGGATGCAACAACAACAAGAAGGTCGTGGGAAGAAACGCTCTCATGATAGTGATGATGATGAGGAGGAGGAGGAGGACGATGTTACGTATGATTTACGTCAAGTGACTACTCGACATTATACCAAAATGCGCACTGACTGCACCGATTACGAACTGTCGGTCGATCTACCTACTCGTGGTACTATCAAGGAAGCTTTGGAAGATGTGGAGCGGGTGTTAGACCGGGTCCTCGACGATACGCTACGCGGAGTGCAAAAACACGATTACGCACGCCTTACTCTTGATGCCCCTGCTCTCAAGAATCCCTTTGCTTTACCGTTTATGCGCCGTCATCAACTTACCCCTCAACGCATTATAGGTGTCGTTGAGACCGTTGTGCAATCGAACGAACAGTTTGTGTTGCAAGGTAATTTCCATCTCCATGTCGTACGCACGCACATGCCTTATGGGGCAGGGAACGGGGAAAGTCTAAGAAGAATTCCTCTACCTTGGATACGGGAGATTTAGACATGGCTTAAGGGAAAAAAGAGCATCACGCGCGTTAGGAATCACTACGAACTGTGCGCGGCTCGAGCACTCGTGATAGGAATGGCTCATCTCACTAAGGATCCTGACTATGTTGTACAACCCAAAAGATGGTGGTGCTAGACTTCTCTTGCAGACGGAGCGCGCTCGAGCATTGCACCGCGATGCGGGAGTGAGTCCTCGAGGGACCGTGTGGTCTTACCGAGATCCAGCAATTTCAGCGCTATCTGGGTGAACGTGGCTTCGAGCTTAACGTGGTGTCGAGGGAACACGCGAACACGGTAATCTATTCCGGTAACTTACCTGCTCCCGAGTACCGGCTCTACCTCTACTACGCCAAGGAACATTTCGATTATATCAATAGCATGCCGAGGATGCTTGGCCGATTTTTTTATTGTACGAGATGCCAAAAGGGATACGATAGAAAAAATCACAAGTGTAACAACCAATGCTATGGGTGTGGTGAGCAAGAGTGTTCCCCCGTGGTTTCACCCGCCGAACAAGACCATCGTTGGGAGTGGCAGTATTGTGACGAGTGTCACGGTACTTTCGCTAGCAGACGTGTTTCGAGAACCACCGACGTGTCAAACTTTGAGGAGCCAAGATGCGTGGTCGTGACCGGGAGCCCCAGGACTCTTGGTCGTATTGCCAACGGTACAACAAGTGCGAGACGTGTGGTAAACGCGTCGATATGATTGATCCGAATCGAAAGGAAGGAGAAGGGCATGTGTGTGGAGAGTACAAGTGCTTCGTGTGCAAGGAAGTGGTCCCACCCGATCATTTGTGTTACGTGACGGTGGGTGACGATGCTTTACCGAAAAAGAAGAACAGCCCTAACGATGATGATGATGACGATTCGATGAGCTTGATCATCTTTGATTTTGAGGCCATGCCTCTAGAAGCCAAGCATACTGTGAATTTTGTCCGGTTGAAGAAACTGTGTGAGACCTGCAAGGGGTGGTCTATGGATCGCCTGGAATGCGACTTCGCAAACGCAGTTTTACCACGGTACAAGCGTTTTGCGACTGGCTGTTCGATGGGAGTAATGCTGGCTACACGTGTTTGGCTGACAATTTCAAAGGCTACGACTCCTATTTCATCCTCGAATACCTTTTTTTACGAATGGCTTTAAACCCGAAGTGATTTTCACCGGAGGAAAGGTGATGTACCTGAACATCAAGTCGTTGCGGATCGACATGAAGTGCACCCTGAACTTTCTGCAGATGCCTTTGAGCAAGCTCCCCAAAGCTTTTGGGTTTGATCACGTAACCCAAAAGGGAACGTTTCCTCATTTTTCCAACACCCCCTAGCACCAAGACTACGTGGGTCCCATGCCCGACTTGAGCTATTACGACCTTCAAGGGATGAAAGAAGACGATGCCCGCGCCCTACGTGCCTGCCACCAAGCCGAAGTGGCTCGTGGCGCTGTGTTTAACTTGCAAGAGGATCTCGCTTCGTACTGTCATCTGGACGTTGAGGTGCTCAAGAGAGGTATGTATGAGCCTGTGGCAGTATTATAAAGGGGTATGTATGGGCATTTGGGTGTATTATTGAGGTGCTTGTATGGGCTTTTGGGGCTATTATTAAGAGGTATGTATGAGCCTTTGGGGGTATTATTGAGAAGTATGTATGAGCCTGTGGCAGTATTATAAAGGGGTATGTATGGGCCTTTGGGGTTATTACTGAGAGGTATGTATAAGCCTTTGGGTGTGTTATTGAGGGGCATGTATGAGCGTTTGGGGGTATTATTGAGAGGTATGTATTAGCCTTTGGGTGTTTTATTGATTCGCATGTATGGGCCTTTGAGGGTATTATTGAGCGGCATGTATGAACCTTTGTGGGTATTATTGAGAGGTATGTATGGGCATTTGTGTGTATTATTGAGAGGTATGTATGAGCCTTTGGGTGTATTATTGATTCGCATGTATGGGCCTTTGAGGGTATTATTGAGCGGCATGTATGAGCCTTTGGGTGTTTTATTGAGAGGTATGTACAGGTCTTTGAGGGTGTTATTGAGAGGTATGTTGAGCCTTTGGGGGTATTTTTGAGGGGTATGTGTGATCCTATGGGGGTATTATTAAGGGGTATGTATGGGCCTTTGGGGGTATTATTGAGAGGTATGTATGAGCCTTTGGGGGTATTATTGAGAGGTATGTATGGGCCTGTGAGGGTATCATTGAGGAGTATGTATAAGCGTTTGAGGGCATTATTGAGAGGTATGTATGGTCCTGTGGGGGCATTATTGAGAGGTATGTATGAGCCTTGGGGGGCATTATTGAGAGGTATGTATGAGCCTTAGGGGTATTATAGAGAGGTATGTATGAGCCTTTGTGGTATTATAGAGAGGTATGTATGAGCCATACCTCTCATGTATGAGGGGTATGTTAGGTGTATTATTGAGTCGCATATATGGGCCTTTGAATGTATTATTGATAGGTATGTATAAGCCTTTGTGTGAGTTATTGAGAGGTATGTATAGGCCTTTGTGGGTATTATTGAGAGGTATGAATTATCCTTTAAGTGTATTATTGAGAGGTATGTATAGGCCTTTGGGGGTATCATTGAGGGGTATTTATAAGCCTTTGGGGGCATTATTGAGAGCCATGGATGAGCCTTTGGGGTATTATTGAGAGGCATGTATGAGCCTTTGGGTGTTTTATTGAGAGGTATGTATAGGCCTTTGGGTGTTTCATTGAGAGGTATGTATAGGCCCTTGGGGGTATTATTGAGGGGTATGTATGAGCCTTTGGGGGTATTATTGAGAGGTATGTATGAGCCTTTGGGTGTATTATTGAGAGGTATGTATGGGCATTTGGGGGTATTATTGATAGGTATGTATGAGCATTTGGGTGTTTTATTGATTCGCATGTATGGGCTTTTGAGGGTATTATTGAGAGGTATGTATGAGCATTTGGGTGTTTTATTGAGAGGTATGTACAGCTCTTTGGGGGTATTAGTGAGGGGTATGTATGATCCTGTGGGGGTATTATTGAGAGGTATGTATGAGCCTTTGGGTGTATTATTCTGAGGTATGTATAGGCCTTTGAGGGTATTATTGAGAGGTATGTTGAGCCTTTTGGGGTATTTTTGAGGGGTATGTGTGATCCTATGGGGGTATTATTAAGGGGTATGTATGGGCCTTTGGGGGTATTATTGAGAGGTATGTATGAGCCTTTGGGGGTATTATTGAGAGGTATGTATTGGCCTGTGAGGGTATCATTGAGGAGTATGTATAAGCGTTTGAGGGCATTATTGAGAGGTATGTATGAGCCTGTGGGGGCATTATTGAGAGGTATTTATGAGCCTTGGGGGGCATTATTGAGAGGTATGTATGAGCCTTAGGGGTATTATAGAGAGGTATGTATGAGCCTTTGTGGTATTATAGAGAGGTATGTATGAGCCATACCTCTCATTTATGAGGGGTATGTTAGGTGTATTATTGTGTCGCACATATGAATGTATTATTGATTGGTATGTACGAGCCTTTGTGTGAGTTATTGAGAGGTATGTATAGGCCTTTGGGGGTATTATTGAGAGGTATGTATGAGCCTTTGGGTGTATTATTGAGAGGTATGTTTTATCCTTTAAGTGTATTATTGAGGAGTATTTATAAGCCTTTGGGGGCATTATTGAGAGCCATGTATGAGCCTTTGGGGTATTATTGAGAGGCATGTATGAGCCTTTGGGGTATTATTGAGAGGCATGTATGAGCCTTTGGGTGTTTTATTGAGAGGTATGTCTAGGCCTTTGGGGGTATTATTGAGAGGTATGTATAGGCCTTTGGGTGTATTATTGAGTCGCATGTATGGGCCTTTGAGGGTATTATTGAGCGGCATGTATGAGCCTTTGGGTGTTTTATTGAGAGGTATGTACAGGTCTTTGAGGGTGTTATTGAGAGGTATGTTGAGCCTTTGGGGGTATTTTTGAGGGGTATGTGTGATCCTATGGGGTTATTATTAAGGGGTATGTTTGGGCCTTTGGGGGTATTATTGACAGGTATGTATGAGCCTTTGGGGGTATTATTGAGTATGGGCCTGTGAGGGTATCATTGAGGAGTATGTATAAGCGTTTGAGGGCATTATTGAGAGGTATGTATGGTCCTGTGGGGGCATTATTGAGAGGTATGTATGAGCCTTGGGGGGCATTATTGAGAGGTATGTATGAGCCTTAGGGGTATTATAGAGAGGTATGTATGAGCCTTTGTGGTATTATAGAGAGGTATGTATGAGCCATACCTCTCATGTATGAGGGGTATGTTAGGTGTATTATTGAGTCGCATATATGGGCCTTTGAATGTATTATTGATAGGTATGTATAAGCCTTTGTGTGAGTTATTGAGAGGTATGTATAGGCCTTTGTGGGTATTATTGAGAGGTATGAATTATCCTTTAAGTGTATTATTGAGAGGTATGTATAGGCCTTTGGGGGTATCATTGAGGGGTATTTATAAGCCTTTGGGGGCATTATTGAGAACCATGGATGAGCCTTTGGGGTATTATTGAGAGGCATGTATGAGCCTTTGGGTGTTTTATTGAGAGGTATGTATAGGGCTTTGGGTGTTTCATTGAGAGGTATGTATAGGCCTTTGGGGGTATTATTGAGGGGTATGTATGGGCCTTTGGGGGTATTATTGACAGGTAAGTATTGTCCTTTGGGGGTATTATTAAGAGGTATTTATGAGCCTTTGGGGGTATTATTGAGAGGTATGTATGGGCATTTGGGGGTATTATTGATAGGTATGTATGAGCATTTGGGTGTTTTATTGATTCGCATGTATGGGCTTTTGAGGGTATTATTGAGAGGTATGTATGAGCATTTTGGGTGTTTTATTGAGAGGTATGTACAGGTCTTTGGGGGTATTAGTGAGGGGTATGTATGATCCTGTGGGGGTATTATTGAGAGGTATGTATGAGCCTTTGGGTGTATTATTCTGAGGTATGTATAGGCCTTTGAGGGTATTATTGAGAGGTATGTTGAGCCTTTTGGGGTATTTTTGAGGGGTATGTGTGATCCTATGGGGGTATTATTAAGGGGTATGTATGGGCCTTTGGGGGTATTATTGAGAGGTATGTATGAGCCTTTGGGGGTATTATTGAGAGGTATGTATTGGCCTGTGAGGGTATCATTGAGGAGTATGTATAAGCGTTTGAGGGCATTATTGAGAGGTATGTATGAGCCTGTGGGGGCATTATTGAGAGGTATGTATGAGCCTTGGGGGGCATTATTGAGAGGTATGTATGAGCCTTAGGGGTATTATAGAGAGGTATGTATGAGCCTTTGTGGTATTATAGAGAGGTATGTACGAGCCATACCTCTCATTTATGAGGGGTATGTTAGGTGTATTATTGTGTCGCACATATGAATGTATTATTGATTGGTATGTACGAGCCTTTGTGTGAGTTATTGAGAGGTATGTATAGGCCTTTAGGGGTATTATTGAGAGGTATGTATGAGCCTTTGGGTGTATTATTGAGAGGTATGTTTTATCCTTTAAGTGTATTATTGAGGATTATTTATAAGCCTTTGGGGGCATTATTGAGAGCCATGTATGAGCCTTTGGGGTATTATTGAGAGGCATGTATGAGCCTTTGGGGTATTATTGAGAGGCATGTATGAGCCTTTGGGTGTTTTATTGAGAGGTATGTCTAGGCCTTTGGGTGTTTTATTCAGAGGTATGTATAGGCCTTTGGGGGTATTATTGAGAGGTATGTATAGGCCTTTGGGTGTATTATTGAGTCGCATGTATGGGCCTTTGAGGGTATTATTGAGCGGCATGTATGAGCCTTTGGGTGTTTTATTGAGAGGTATGTACAGGTCTTTGAGGGTGTTATTGAGAGGTATGTTGAGCCTTTGGGGGTATTTTTGAGGGGTATGTGTGATCCTATGGGGTTATTATTAAGGGGTATGTATGGGCCTTTGGGGGTATTATTGACAGGTATGTATGAGCCTTTGGGGGTATTATGAGAAGTATGTATGGGCCTGTGAGGGTATCATTGAGGAGTATGTATAAGCGTTTGAGGGCATTATTGAGAGGTATGTATGGTCCTGTGGGGGTATTATTGAGAGGTATGTATGAGCCTTGGGGGGCATTATTGAGAGGTATGTATGAGCCTTAGGGGTATTATAGAGAGATATGTATGAGCTTTTGTGGTATTATAGAGAGGTATGTATGAGCCATACCTTTCATGTATGAGGGGTATGTTAGGTGTATTATTGAGTCGCATATATGGGCCTTTGAATGTATTATTGATAGGTATGTATAAGCCTTTGTGTGAGTTATTGAGAGGTATGTATAGGCCTTTGTGGGTATTATTGAGAGGTATGAATTATCCTTTAAGTGTATTATTGAGAGGTATGTATAGGCCTTTGGGGGTATCATTGAGGGGTATTTATAAGCCTTTGGGGGCATTATTGAGAGCCATGGATGAGCCTTTGGGGTATTATTGAGAGGCATGTATGAGCCTTTGGGTGTTTTATTGAGAGGTATGTATAGGGCTTTGGGTGTTTCATTGAGAGGTATGTATAGGCCTTTGGGGGTATTATTGAGGGGTATGTATGGGCCTTTGGGGGTATTATTGACAGGTAAGTATTGTCCTTTGGGGGTATTATTAAGAGGTATTTATGAGCCTTTGGGGGTATTATTGAGAGGTATGTATGGGCATTTGGGGGTATTATTGATAGGTATGTATGAGCATTTGGGTGTTTTATTGATTCGCATGTATGGGCTTTTGAGGGTATTATTGAGAGGTATGTATGAGCATTTTGGGTGTTTTATTGAGAGGTATGTACAGGTCTTTGGGGGTATTAGTGAGGGGTATGTATGATCCTGTGGGGGTATTATTGAGAGGTATGTATGAGCCTTTGGGTGTATTATTCTGAGGTATGTATAGGCCTTTGAGGGTATTATTGAGAGGTATGTTGAGCCTTTTGGGGTATTTTTGAGGGGTATGTGTGATCCTATGGGGGTATTATTAAGGGGTATGTATGGGCCTTTGGGGGTATTATTGAGAGGTATGTATGAGCCTTTGGGGGTATTATTGAGAAGTTTGTATTGGCCTGTGAGGGTATCATTGAGGAGTATGTATAAGCGTTTGAGGGCATTATTGAGAGGTATGTATGAGCCTGTGGGGGCATTATTGAGAGGTATGTATGAGCCTTGGGGGGCATTATTGAGAGGTATGTATGAGCCTTAGGGGTATTATAGAGAGGTATGTATGAGCCTTTGTGGTATTATAGAGAGGTATGTATGAGCCATACCTCTCATTTATGAGGGGTATGTTAGGTGTATTATTGTGTCGCACATATGAATGTATTATTGATTGGTATGTACGAGCCTTTGTGTGAGTTATTGAGAGGTATGTATAGGCCTTTGGGGGTATTATTGAGAGGTATGTATGAGCCTTTGGGTGTATTATTGAGAGGTATGTTTTATCCTTTAAGTGTATTATTGAGGAGTATTTATAAGCCTTTGGGGGCATTATTGAGAGCCATGTATGAGCCTTTGGGGTATTATTGAGAGGCATGTATGAGCCTTTGGGGTATTATTGAGAGGCATGTATGAGCCTTTGGGTGTTTTATTGAGAGGTATGTCTAGGCCTTTGGGTGTTTTATTGAGAGGTATGTATAGGCCTTTGGGGGTATTATTGAGAGGTATGTATAGGCCTTTGGGGGTATTATTGAGAGGTATGTATAGGCCTTTGGGGGTATTATTGAGAGGTATGTATAGGCCTTTGGGGGTATTATTGAGAGGTATGTATGAGCCTTTGGGTGTATTATTGAGTCGCATGTATGGGCATTTGGGGGTATTATTGAGAGGTATGTATGAGCATTTGGGTGTTTTATTGATTCGCATGTATGGGCTTTTGAGGGTATTATTGAGAGGTATGTATGAGCATTTGGGTGTTTTATTGAGAGGTATGTACAGGTCTTTGGGGGTATTAGTGAGGGGTATGTATGATCCTGTGGGGGTATTATTGAGAGGTATGTATGAGCCTTTGGGTGTATTATTCTGAGGTATGTATAGGCCTTTGAGGGTATTATTGAGAGGTATGCTGAGCCTTTTGGGGTATTTTTGAGGGGTATGTGTGATCCTTAGGGGGTATTATTAAGGGGTATGTATGGGCCTTTGGGGGTATTATTGAGAGGTATGTATGAGCCTTTGGGGGTATTATTGAGAGGTATGTATTGGCCTGTGAGGGTATCATTGAGGAGTATGTATAAGCGTTTGAGGGCATTATTGAGAGGTATGTATGAGCCTGTGGGGGCATTATTGAGAGGTATGTATGAGCCTTGGGGGGCATTATTGAGAGGTATGTATGAGCCTTAGGGGTATTATAAAGAGGTATGTATGAGCCTTTGTGGTATTATAGAGAGGTATGTATGAGCCATACCTCTCATTTATGAGGGGTATTTTAGGTGTATTATTGTGTCGCACATATGAATGTATTATTGATTGGTATGTACGAGCCTTTGTGTGAGTTATTGAGAGGTATGTATAGGCCTTTGGGGGTATTATTGAGAGGTATGTATGAGCCTTTGGGTGTATTATTGAGAGGTATGTTTTATCCTTTAAGTGTATTATTGAGGAGTATTTATAAGCCTTTGGGGGCATTATTGAGAGCCATGTATGAGCCTTTGGGGTATTATTGAGAGGCATGTATGAGCCTTTGGGGTATTATTGAGAGGCATGTATGAGCCTTTGGGTGTTTTATTGAGAGGTATGTCTAGGCCTTTGGGTGTTTTATTGAGAGGTATGTATAGGCCTTTGAGGGTATTATTGAGAGGTATGTATAGGCCTTTGGGGGTATTATTGAGAGGTATGTATAGGCCTTTGGGGGTATTATTGAGAGGTATGTATAGGCCTTTGGGGGTATTATTGAGAGGTATGTATGAGCCTTTGGGTGTATTATTGAGTCGCATGTATGGGCCTTTGGGGGTATTATTGAGAGGTTTGTATGAGCCTTTGGCTGTATTATTGAGTCGCATGTATGGGCCTTTGAGGGTATTATTGAGAGGTATGTATGAGCCTTTGGGTGTATTATTGAGAGTTATGTATTGGTCTTTGGGGGTATTAGGGAGGGGTATTTATGATCCTGTGGGGGTATTATTGAGAGGTATGTATGAGCCTTTGATTGTATTATTGAGAGGTATATATAGGCCTTTGAGGGTATTATTGAGAGGTATGTATTGGCCTTTGGGGGTATTATTGAGAGGTATGTATAGGCCTTTGGGGGTATTATTGAGAGGTATGTATAGGCCTTTGGGTGTATTATTGAGAGGTATGTATGAGCCTTTGGGGGTATTATTGAGAGGTATGTATAGGCCTTTGGGGGTATTATTGAGGGGCATGTATGGGCCTTTGGGGGTATTATTGAGCGGCATGTATGAACCTTTGTGGGTATTATTGAGAGGTATTTATGAGCCTTTGATTGTATTATTGAGAGGTATATATAGGCCTTTGGGGGTATTATTGAGGGGCATGTATGGGCCTTTGGGGGTATTATTGAGAGGTATGTATAGGCCTTTGGGGGTATTATTGAGGGGCATGTATGGGCCTTTGGGGGTATTATTGAGCGGCATGTATGAACCTTTGTGGGTATTATTGAGAGGTATTTATGAGCCTTTGATTGTATTATTGAGAGGTATATATAGGCCTTTGAGGGTATTATTGAGGGGCATGTATGGGCCTTTGGGGGTATTATTGAGCGGCATGTATGAACCTTTGTGGGTATTATTGAGAGGTATTTATGAGCCTTTGGGGGTATTATTGAGAGGTATGTATAGGCCTTTGGGGGTATTATTGAGGGGCATGTATGGGCCTTTGGGGTATTATTGAGCGGCATGTATGAACCTTTGTGGGTATTATTGAAAGGTATGTATGGGCATTTGTGTGTATTATTGAGAGGTATGTATGAGCCTTTGGGTGTAATATTGATTCGCATGTATGGGCCTTTGAGGGTATTATTGAGAGGTATGTATAAGCCTTTGGGTGTATTATTGAGAGGTATGCATGAGCCTTTTGGTGTATTATTGAGAGGTATGTATGAGCCTTTGGGTGTATTATTGAGTCGCATGTATGGGCCTTTGAGGGTATTATTGAGAGGTATGTATGAGCCTTTGTGTGTATTATTGAGAGTTATGTATTGGTCTTTGGGGGTATTAGGGAGGGGTATTTATGATCCTGTGGGGGTATTATTGAGAGGTATGTATGAGCCTTTGATTGTATTATTGAGAGGTATATATAGGCCTTTGAGGGTATTATTGAGAGGTATGTATTGGCCTTTGGGGGTATTATTGAGAGGTATGTATAGGCCTTTGGGGGTATTATTGAGTGGTATGTATAGGCCTTTGGGGGTATTATTGAGGGGCATGTATGAACCTTTGTGGGTATTATTGAGAGGTATGTATGAGCCTTTGGGTGTATTATTGAGAGGTATGTTTTATCCTTTAAGTGTATTATTGAGGAGTATTTATAAGCCTTTGGGGGCATTATTGAGAGCCATGTATGAGCCTTTGGGGTATTATTGAGAGGCATGTATGAGCCTTTGGGGTATTATTGAGAGGCATGTATGAGCCTTTGGGTGTTTTATTGAGAGGTATGTCTAGGCCTTTGGGTGTTTTATTGAGAGGTATGTATAGGCCTTTGGGGGTATTATTGAGAGGTATGTATAGGCCTTTGGGGGTATTATTGAGAGGTATGTATAGGCCTTTGAAGGTATTATTGAGAGGTATGTATAGGCCTTTGGGGGTATTATTGAGAGGTATGTATGAGCCTTTGGGTGTATTATTGAGTCGCATGTATGGGCCTTTGGGGGTATTATTGAGAGGTTTGTATGAGCCTTTGGCTGTATTATTGAGTCGCATGTATGGGCCTTTGAGGGTATTATTGAGAGGTATGTATGAGCCTTTGGGTGTATTATTGAGAGTTATGTATTGGTCTTTGGGGGTATTAGGGAGGGGTATTTATGATCCTGTGGGGGTATTATTGAGAGGTATGTATGAGCCTTTGATTGTATTATTGAGAGGTATATATAGGCCTTTGAGGGTATTATTGAGAGGTATGTATTGGCCTTTGGGGGTATTATTGAGAGGTATGTATAGGCCTTTGGGGGTATTATTGAGAGGTATGTATAGGCCTTTGGGGGTATTATTGAGAGGTATGTATAGGCCTTTGGGTGTATTATTGAGAGGTATGTATGAGCCTTTGGGGGTATTATTGAGAGGTATGTATAGGCCTTTGGGGGTATTATTGAGGGGCATGTATGGGCCTTTGGGGGTATTATTGAGCGGCATGTATGAACCTTTGTGGGTATTATTGAGAGGTATTTATGAGCCTTTGGGGGTATTATTGAGAGGTATGTATTGGCCTTTGGGGGTATTATTGAGAGGTATGTATAGGCCTTTGGGGGTATTATTGAGGGGCATGTATGGGCCTTTGGGGTATTATTGAGCGGCATGTATGAACCTTTGTGGGTATTATTGAAAGGTATGTATGGGCATTTGTGTGTATTATTGAGAGGTATGTATGAGCCTTTGGGTGTAATATTGATTCGCATGTATGGGCCTTTGAGGGTATTATTGAGAGGTATGTATAAGCCTTTGGGTGTATTATTGAGAGGTATGCATGAGCCTTTTGGTGTATTATTGAGAGGTATGTATGAGCCTTTGGGTGTATTATTGAGTCGCATGTATGGGCCTTTGAGGGTATTATTGAGAGGTATGTATGAGCCTTTGTGTGTATTATTGAGAGTTATGTATTGGTCTTTGGGGGTATTAGGGAGGGGTATTTATGATCCTGTGGGGGTATTATTGAGAGGTATGTATGAGCCTTTGATTGTATTATTGAGAGGTATATATAGGCCTTTGAGGGTATTATTGAGAGGTATGTATTGGCCTTTGGGGGTATTATTGAGAGGTATGTATAGGCCTTTGGGGGTATTATTGAGAGGTATGTATAGGCCTTTGGGGGTATTATTGAGGGGCATGTATGAACCTTTGTGGGTATTATTGAGAGGTATGTATGTGCATTTGTGTGTATTATTGAGAGGTATGTATGAGCCTTTGGGGGTATTATTGAGGGGTATTTATAAGCCTTTGGGGGCATTATTGAGAGCCATGGAGAAGCCTTTGGGTGTTTTATTGAGAGGCATGTATGAGCCTTTGGGTGTATTATTGATTCGCATGTATGGGCCTTTGAGGGTATTATTGAGAGGTATGTATAGGCCTTTGGGTGTTTCATTGAGAGGTATGTATAGGCCTTTGGGGGTATCATTGAGGGGTATGTATGGGCCTTTGGGGGTATTATTGACAGGTATGTATTGTCCTTTGGGGGTATTAAGAGGTATTTATGAGCCTTTGGGGGTATTATTGAGAGGTATGTATAGGCCTTTGGGGGTATTATTGAGGGGCATGTCTGGGCCTTTGGGGGTATTATTGAGCGGCATGTATGAACCTTTGTGGGTATTATTGAGAGGTATATATGAGCCTTTGGGTGTATTATTGAGAGGTATGTATAGGCCTTTGAGGGTATTATTGAGAGGTATGTTGAGCTTTTTGGGGTATTTTTGAGGGGTATGTGTGATCCTATGGGGGTATTATTAAGGGGTATGTATGGGCCTTTGGGGGTATTATTGAGAGGTATGTATTGGCCTGTGAGGGTATCATTGAGGAGTATGTATAAGCGTTTGAGGGCATTATTGAGAGGTATGTATGAGCCTGTGGGGGCATTATTGAGAGGTATGTATGAGCCTTGGGGGGCATTATTGAGAGGTATGTATGAGCCTTAGGGGTATTATAGAGAGGTATGTATGAGCGTGTTTCATTGAGAGGTATGTATAGGCCTTTGGGGGTATCATTGAGGGGTATGTATGGGCCTTTGGGGGTATTATTGACAGGTATGTATTGTCCTTTGGGGGTATTAAGAGGTATTTATGAGCCTTTGGGGGTATTATTGAGAGGTATGTATGGGCATTTGGGGGTATTATTGAGAGGTATGTATTAGCCTTTGGGTGTTTTATTGATTCGCATGTATGGGCTTTTGAGGGTATTATTGATAGGTATGTATGAGCATTTGGGTGTTTTATTGAGAGGTATGTACAGGTCTTTGGGGGTATTAGTGAGGGGTATGTATGATCCTGTGGGGGTATTATTGAGAGGTATGTATGAGCCTTTGGGTGTATTATTGAGAGGTATGTATAGGCCTTTGAGGGTATTATTGAGAGGTATGTTGAGCCTTTTGGGGTATTTTTGAGGGGTATGTGTGATCCTATGGGGGTATTATTAAGGGGTATGTATGGGCCTTTGGGGGTATTATTGAGAGGTATGTATGAGCCTTTGGGGGTATTATTGAGATGTATGTATAAGCCTTTGGGTGTATTATTGAGAGGTATGTATGAGCCTTTTGGTGTATTATTGAGAGGTATGTATGAGCCTTTGGGGGTATTATTGAGGGGTATTTATAAGCCTTTGTGGGCATTATTGAGAGCCATGGAGGAGCCTTTGGGGTATTATTGAGAGGCATGTATGAGCCTTTGGGTGTTTTATTGAGAGGTATGTATAGGCCTTTGGGTGTTTCATTGAGAGGTATGTATAGGCCTTTGGGGGTATCATTGAGGGGTATGTATGGGCCTTTGGGGGTATTATTGACAGGTATGTATTGTCCTTTGGGGGTATTAAGAGGTATTTATGAGCCTTTGGGGGTATTATTGAGAGGTATGTATGAGCATTTGGGTGTTTTATTGAGAGGTATGTACAGGTCTTTGGGGGTATTAGTGAGGGGTATGTATGATCCTGTGGGGGTATTATTGAGAGGTATGTATGAGCCTTTGGGTGTATTATTGAGAGGTATGTATGAGCCTTTTGGTGTATTATTGAGAGGTATGTATGAGCCTTTGGGGGTATTATTGAGGGGTATTTATAAGCCTTTGTGGGCATTATTGAGAGCCATGGAGGAGTCTTTGGGGTATTATTGAGAGGCATGTATGAGCCTTTGGGTGTTTTATTGAGAGGTATGTATAGGCCTTTGGGTGTTTCATTGAGAGGTATGTATAGGCCTTTGGGGGTATCATTGAGGGGTATGTATGGGCCTTTGGGGGTATTATTGACAGGTATGTATTGTCCTTTGGGGGTATTAAGAGGTATTTATGAGCCTTTGGGGGTATTATTGAGAGGTATGTATGGGCATTTGGGGGTATTATTGATAGGTATGTATGAGCATTTGGGTGTTTTATTGAGAGGTATGTACAGGTCTTTGGGGGTATTAGTGAGGGGTATGTATGATCCTGTGGGGGTATTATTGAGAGGTATGTATGAGCCTTTGGGTGTATTATTGAGAGGTATGTATAGGCCTTTGAGGGTATTATTGAGAGGTATGTTGAGCCTTTTGGGGTATTTTTGAGGGGTATGTGTGATCCTATGGGGGTATTATTAAGGGGTATGTATGGGCCTTTGGGGGTATTATTGAGAGGTATGTATGAGCCTTTGGGGGTATTATTGAGAGGTATGTATTGGCCTGTGAGGGTATCATTGAGGAGTATGTATAAGCGTTTGAGGGCATTATTGAGAGGTATGTATGAGCCTGTGGGGGCATTATTTAGAGGTATGTATGAGCCTTGGGGGGCATTATTGAGAGGTATGTATGAGCCTTAGGGGTATTATAGAGAGGTATGTATGAGCCTTTGTGGTATTATAGAGAGGTATGTATGAGCCATACCTCTCATTTATGAGGGGTATGTTAGGTGTATTATTGTGTCGCACATATGAATGTATTATTGATTGGTATGTACGAGCCTTTGTGTGAGTTATTGAGAGGTATGTATAGGCCTTTGGGGGTATTATTGAGAGGTATGTATGAGCCTTTGGGTGTATTATTGAGAGGTATGTATTATCCTTTAAGTGTATTATTGAGGAGTATTTATAAGCCTTTGGGGGCATTATTGAGAGCCATGTATGAGCCTTTGGGTGTTTTATTGAGAGGTATGTATAGGCCTTTTGGTGTTTTATTTAGTGGTATGTATGGGCATTTGGGGGTATTATTGAGAGGTATGTATTAGCCTTTGGGTGTTTTATTGATTCGCATGTATGGGCTTTTGAGGGTATTATTGATAGGTATGTATGAGCATTTGGGTGTTTTATTGAGAGGTATGTACAGGTCTTTGGGGGTATTAGTGAGGGGTATGTATAGGCCTTTGAGGGTATTATTGAGAGGTATGTTGAGCCTTTTGGGGTATTTTTGAGGGGTATGTGTGATCCTATGGGGGTATTATTAAGGGGTATGTATGGGCCTTTGGGGGTATTATTGAGAGGTATGTATGAGCCTTTGGGGGTATTATTGAGAGGTATGTATTGGCCTGTGAGGGTATCATTGAGGAGTATGTATAAGCGTTTGAGGGCATTATTGAGAGGTATGTATGAGCCTGTGGGGGCATTATTGAGAGGTATGTATGAGCCTTGGGGGGCATTATTGAGAGGTATGTATGAGCCTTAGGGGTATTATTGAGAGGTATGTATGAGCCTTTGTGGTATTAGAGAGGTATGTATGAGCCATACCTCTCATTTATGAGGGGTATGTTAGGTGTATTATTGTGTCACACATATGAATGTATTATTGATTGGTATGTACGAGCCTTTGTGTGAGTTATTGAGAGGTATGTATAGGCCTTTGGGGGTATTATTGAGAGGTATGTATGAGCCTTTGGGTGTATTATTGAGAGGTATGTATTATCCTTTAAGTGTATTATTGAGGAGTATTTATAAGCCTTTGGGGGCATTATTGAGAGCCATGTATGAGCCTTTGGGGTATTATTGAGAGGCATGTATGAGCCTTTGGGGTATTATTGAGAGGCATGTATGAGCCTTTGGGGTATTATTGAGAGGCATGTATGAGCCTTTGGGTGTTTTATTGAGAGGTATGTATAGGCCTTTGGGTGTTTTATTTAGTGGTATGTATAGTCCTTTGGGGGTATTATTGAGAGGTATGTATAGGCCTTTGGGGGTATTAAGAGGTATTTATGAGCCTTTGGGGGTATTATTGAGAGGTATGTATGGGCATTTGGGGGTATTATTGAGAGGTAGGTATTAGCCTTTGGGTGTTTTATTGATTCGCATGTATGGGCTTTTGAGGGTATTATTGATAGGTATGTATGAGCATTTGGGTGTATTATTGAGAGGTATGTATAGGCCTTTGAGGGTATTATTGAGAGGTATGTTGAGCCTTTTGGGGTATTTTTGAGGGGTATGTGTGATCCTATGGGGGTATTATTAAGGGGTATGTATGGGCCTTTGGGGGTATTATTGAGAGGTATGTATGAGCCTTTGGGGATATTATTGAGAGGTATGTATTGGCCTGTGAGGGAATTATTGAGGAGTATGTATAAGCGTTTGAGGGCATTATTGAGAGGTATGTATGAGCCTGTGGGGGCATTATTGAGAGGTATGTATGAGCCTTGGGGGGCATTATTGAGAGGTATGTATGAGCCTTTGTGGTATTATAGAGAGGTATGTATGAGACATACCTCTCATTTATGGGCTATTGGTACTCAACCCCATGCTTGGCTATTGGTACTCAACCCCATGCTTGGCTATTGGTACTCAACCCCATGCTTGGCTATTGGTACTCAACCCCATGCTTGGCTATTGGTACTCAACCCCATGCTTGGCTATTGGTACTCAACCCCATGCTGGCTATTGGTACTAAATCCCATGCTGGCTATTGGTACTCAACCCCATGCTTGGCTATTGGTACTCAACCCCATGCTTGGCTATTGGTACTAAACCCCATGCTGGCTATTGGTACTCAACCCCATGCTTGGCTATTGGTACTAAACCCCATGCTTGGCTATTGGTACTCAACCCCATGCTTGGCTATTGGTACTCAACCCCATGCTTGGCTATTGGTACTCAACCCCATGCTTGGCTATTGGTACTCAACCCCATGCTTGGCTATTGGTACTAAACCCCATGCTTGGCTATTGGTACTCAACCCCATGCTTGGCTATTGGTACTCAACCCCATGCTTGGCTATTGGTACTAAACCCCATGCTTGGCTATTGGTACTCAACCCCATGCTTGGCTATTGGGGTGCCTGACTGAGGTTTTTAAACAGAGACACTGTTATAGGGAACAAATCTGGGAAAAGCATTCTCTGTTCAAGACAAAAACCCCCATCAATTGATCATTTACATTTGGCAATCAAACCTTACCTTAACAGTAAAGTTTCCATTGATTGGAGTTCAATCTCGTGTGATTAGGGCCAGACTACACAGGCAGGTTCTCCTTGCAACCCACACTGTGGCATAAATTTCTTGATTATTGTGTTTTGCATTCCAAATTCATGACAGCTCAAAGTCCACACACAGTGACTCTAATGCATTCTGATAAAATTATATTCTTTGATGGCATTATATGCCCCTATTATGCATTTCGGCTAGAGCTTCTTTAATCCAGATAGACCTCAGGCTCATGCTGCCATTTTTTTACTGTTGGATAATTGTGTTGCTGGTTCATGCCTGTACCCAGGGGTGGTGCAGGGGGAGCGAGCGCCCCCCTCCCCCCACTTTCGGTTCTCAATAGACGTGCTATTTGTAGACAAAATTATAAAGCATAAATAGCTAGATCACTCTGGTATGTCACCAATCCATAAGTCAGACTTTTTTGTAGCCAAATCAGACAATAAATGTCCCTAGGAGATACTTCAAAGGCAAAAAAATGTCCCTTTTTGTTCTTTCAGGGGTGGTCAGATTTTTTTCAGAGAACTTCCTCCCCCCCCCCCCGTAAAAATAAGGTCAATTTTTATTTGGATTTCGCACCCCCCCCCCCAAGACATTTTTGGCCGATAACACCAATTTTCCTATCATAAGAGGCCGTTAGGACAACAACAAGTCCATTATGAACAATGCAATATCACTTTGCTTGACAAGCTAAGCTTGGTGAGTGTTTTTTTTATTTCACTTTTTTGTGTAAAATCAGGGAGCTATGTTTACTAGTTGCATGGGAAAGGTCAGAAAGTATACTGACCAAGAGTAACAGCCGAGATCAGTATTGTCAGATGCCCCTGCAGCAAAATGTCCTAAATCATATTTACTTTTAATTTACAGATCCTGGAAAGAGAGGAGCTCCCAAAAAGGTATAATTTAAAATATTTAAAATTTGTATAGGCGGATGCATTAAGATGTCATTGTGTCACATGGATCTGGAAAGGAGCACCACAAAGTTAACAAGACTCCAATCCAAATTTTCCTTCGTCAAATTTCAAACCTTTTGCCACCAAAATTCTCAGGTTTACTGAAGGGTGGTTCACACTAGTGACCTTGACTGCACTAATCATTTGAAACCCCCACCCCCATGTCAGGTAGTTGCATAGTTTGCATCACAAGGTGTAGGGGCATTTGACTGCAGTGTTGTCCAGATGGAGTGGGGGCATAGCATTTCTCAGTTTTGTTAAAGTCTAATCCTCCACCCTTCCCCAGGACCATGGGGGTAGGGGATTCAATTGACTAGTGCATAATGGTATCAGATAGGCATCGTTTTGGCGTTCTCTCTTATACATTTCTTAAAAGATAGTGGAAAGTTAAAAAGTCCACTCTCTCTGTTGGTTTTCCAGCTAGTCTTCCAAAATTTTGCCATTTGTGAATATGTATAATCTGGTGTTTTCTCAACAAACGTGAAATAATTCCAAGCCCTTTCAGCATGTTAATTGTATGCTTCACTTTCAGCATGTTAATTGTATGCTTCACTTTCATCATGTTAATTGTATGCTTCACTTTCAGCATGTTAATTGTATGCTTCACTTTCATCATGTTAATTGTATGCTTCACTTTCAGCATGTTAATTGTATGCTTCACTTTCAGCATGTCATTTGTATGCTTCACTTTCAGCATGTCATTTGTATGCTTCACTTTCAGCATGTTAATTGTATGCTTCACTTTCAGTTAATTGTATGCTTCTTCTCTATGGTATTTTAGAGATGCCATAGCTGCAATGGCAGCAATGCCCTTGCACGAAGAGTTTGTACAACGTGCAAGGCCACTTTCCCTCCCCCCAAAAAGAAGGAAATGAGGGGGGATGGGAATATCACCCACCAAAGGAGACATCTTTTTGATAGGGTAAGATTAATTATTATACTGTATTGCGTAATCATACAAAACAAGCTTTAGAAAACAATCTTTAGGAGATTTCCCGGACAACTCCCGTTATATGTTCATTAGAATTGCCAATGAACAGGGTGGTAAAGTGTGTTTTCGTGAAACGAGATATGGCCGTTTTACACTGCGAAGAAACGTGAAATCGTCCATTTTCCATCTCCGTGGAACGTGATCTAACTCTCCCCGTGAAACATGATTTAGCAGTTTTGAGTCCACGTGAACCCAGATCTAGCTTATAGTTATTTTCTAGACGCTGTTTGTTTCAGCCAGTAAAACGTGGCAAGCCATTTTTCTGTCCGTGAAAATGTCCCCCCTTTACCACCCTTTACCAAATTGGACGTGGTTACCAATAGTTTTAACCATAAAGGTGCCAAAACTCACTCATTCCAAACTCACTCAAATCTTGTTTACAGTGTACTCTTAATTCCTTTCCAAAAAAATTGGTAAAAGGGCCAAAAAGTCTGCTCGTTTCAAGCTAATTTCTTTAAATAATTTTTACTGATAAGCAACATTTCCTGTTCTGTCTAAAGAGCTCCTGGCCGCAAAAAAAATAAAAAAACAGACACACACAAACAGAATATGGAGCAATGAAAAAAGAGAGTAAGAGAGTGGAATGTCTTTGACATTAAAATAAGAATATTTATTAGAGGGTGCACTGCCGAAACTGATGTCATCATTTTACCATTTTAATTATTATTACTAGCTTGAGTTGTTCGCTAAAGTTTTCGATTTTGCAGTTAAGAAATGTTTGTCTTTGTAGTAAAAAAATCCAACTCTTTTGATTCCATGTTAAACTTTTTCCTTAATATTTCAATGGATATATCATACAATGATGGCAACGACTGCAATACACTTATTTCAATTAACATTAAAACTGGCTAAGCATAACTGTATATCCGCTATACTCGGTCGGTCCAATACCCGCAAAGTCTTTACAAATGTCGAATTATGTTATTTAGTATTCTTTCTGATCTATCATTTCTGCCAAACAGATATATTTTGACCGTTTCGTAGTGTATATTTGGGCATACCACGGAAACCGAGAAATAGGCTGGTTGCCATAGACAGTACACCAGTTATAAGACTATATGGATTTTGGCTTTTCTTCCGCAGTGGCTCAAATCCGATAAAAGTCTTTAATAAAAATTGTCCATGATAAATCACCCTTACGAACCAGCGAACGCTGTATTATAATAACTGTAATATATAGATTTAGGCACTGCCTAAAAGCGGATCCAGAATTGAAAGAATGTTTTCTAAATGAGTTTAAAAAAAGCAATTTTTTACTGCCATGTAATTATGAATTGTATTGGCCCCTTCAAATGGATCAAGCAAGCACTCATTCAATTATATTAAATATGCAGTATGAAAGTACTAAACCTTGGTGTAAAAAAGGCTGTCAAAAGTTCAAGGTGCCTTAGTTGATGAGAATGTTTTTCAAGTGTCTAACGGTTAATTCTTATTTGTTCCACTAAGCGTGTTTTTTGTATCAAAACAGCATAATAACAATCTTTGACCTGGTGAAGAATATATCAAGGATGTAACAGCATTCCAAAGATTTAGATGCCATACTGTAGTTTCAATGTACTGCAACTGATTATTCAGAAGAATGTGTTGAAATTAATACATATTAGTGCACCCACCCTTTGGTCAGTTGTTTTTAGAAACCCTGGATCCACCCATACTAGCTACATTGAAAAATAAATGCAATGGAGGAAAATACTAAAATACTGAAAATTCTTAATTACATTTTTGTTTTATTTCAAACCAAACCATGTTCATTGACTTATGTTTGGGGTAGAGAGCAATAAATAAACAAATAAACAGAAAGTCAATGGGGAGTTGAAAGGGAGAAATGTGAATCTATTTGAAAAAAAGGTGAATCTACTTTAAAAAAATATATGACAAAAATGCAATAATAGCTTGACTGAGCACTTTCCAACTTTTCAAACATTTTTTCCTTTCCCTATTACCTTTGGTTTGATATAAAACTGTTTTCTTTACAGATTTATTATTAAAAAAGCACAAGTTTGTTATTATCTTATATATCTTATATAATTTATTAAGTAAGTACCTTGCCCTAATAAAAACCCTTTTATAGAAGTTCCATTAATGTAAACTTGTATCAAAGCTACATTCTGACCGGCTTTGCCCTTGCAAAGAAACAAATAATGGATGATGCATTCCAAAGATAGAATGATATAGTTAGATACACTTCAGGTGCCACTTACTAGTGATACTCCATCACCAAGGAAATTAAAATCCACAAATATACCTCAGTCATGCATTACATATTGGTTAACCCACCCTTTAGCATGGTTGCCTGCTGTTTTTTTTTATAGAAACCCTGCCGCTGGATCCACACATGCTAATGCTACTACAAAATTAAATGCAATCAAATGGGGGAGAACAAATTGACTTGGGAAGCAAATTAAAAGAAAAAATCTTGATATTACTGATTAGTGTCTAGTTTCAAACCTAACCTACTTTAATTGTTTCATGGTGCAGAGGGGAAACAGCAAATAATTATCAATTGCATCTTTGAAAAGACTAAATACACAGGATATAAAGACAGGAAAGGCCTTCTTTAGCAATATCTGACAGGACGATATTTGTCAGCCTTGATTAAACATCTCAACGCTGTCAATAAATTAAAGAGAGAACGAAGAATATCAAAGGATGTTGTTATGCTCAAATTGTCTGTTAGACCACGAATTCTTGTTTTTAATGCTCGGTTACTGTAAGCTGAGTTGCATTATACCAAGATAAATAAATGTACATAAATAAGACTAAAACAGTATATTATAATAATTTATACAGCTCTATTTCGAAACTTAGGTCTTAAATGAAAGTAATGAACTGGCACTAGCGGTGTGTGCCGGAAGGCTGTTCCAATCTGGAATAGTGTTGGGGAAAAATGAAAACTTGTAAACATCTGTACTCTAAAAACATATGTATAAATCGAACATGCTAAGTGTCATTGATACAGTAGCTAGACTACTACGTATTTCTGTCGTTAAATTCTTACTTACCGTGAGGAATATACGCCTGAATTTATAGAACTTGTATAAGTATTTACGAAGTTAAGTTAACGTTTTCATGGCGATTGTCAGTTGGATAAAAGCCATTCAAGTGCCAAATTATAAGCCAATCGGAATTCAAGTAGATGGTATTTTAGCCAATCAAAACAAGGATAGATGACATTGATATGTAATCTTGACGTCATACTAAAGCTGGTACGGTGTTTTTGTTTGAGCGATTGGTTTTGGGAAAATAGCGAACAAACATGCATTATAAAAGCACAATAATAAAGGAAAAAAATTGTCATATTTCCAATACAAATCATCGTCAAAAACTCACCTTGGCAGTGTTTTTTTGTCTCTTTATGTTTGTCGCCTAGTGGTTGTGTTCGCTTTTTGTTGTAAACCGTGATCTTTCTGCTAGCAAGGAATTCGTCGACACAAGTGAATGGTTTTTATAGCTGAAAAAAGACATCAATCCAAGTCCTTTTCCTCCTAGGATCTCCTTGCATAGATATAGAATCCTCTTCGTCCTCTTTTTAGCTGCTGCTGCTGCCACGGGCGGGATTTTACTTCGGCTCGTACTTCAGACACAACGTTTCCTAAAAAACTTCAGCCCATTTGAATCCGCTTATTTTCTCATTAATTACTATTTTTAAGCTGCCTTTCTTTTGTGAACATACGAACTTTGCAGCACAAAGCGAGGCGGTAAAAAACACACAACAGCATAAGATCGAGTGGGGTCTGGGAGTTGCACGATTGACTGGATGGATGGATTGTGACACCACAGGGTAACCGCGCGATGACCACAAAACCAAGTCGCATAGCTATACCATATTTCTATACCTATGGAGATCCGCGCGCGGCCTGCGGCCGCGCTGGCTCCGCTAAAAATATTTGTTTAGAAAAAGAAGTAATTATTTTTACTTGTATCATGGTCCACAGGCAGATGTCCTTCAAAAGGAGCACGGCGTGGATGTGGTCGTCCTTATGTTTGGACGGCACGGCAAAGGGACGACCACATCCTGCTACGGCACAAGAGGAAGTGGCGTGAAGTTTATCGGGGACCAGCAGGAGGCCAAACCTGACGAGGATGGCCAACTTGCCTTCCGCTTGTTTGATAGATTCATGAGAGGTCTGTGATACAGATATCTTTTTCCACAAAATTTACAGAACAATATTTAAACTACTAGGGCCCTCCCCTAGTTTAAATTTATATATTTACCATATTGATTTGTGTATGCTGTATTGATAATTGCATAAATAAAGTAGTCCCAGGGCAAAAGACGATTCAGAGATGCTGAAATTTATCAACTTTTCAAGTTCAATTTCAAGTCAAGCTTTATTATGATCAGGTCGAGGCGGACCGTCGCGTTGTGTTTATGATACTGAGAAAATTCTCTTTTAAAATACTTAAAAGTAATCTGATTGTCCAAGCTACACCATACTCTGCTTGCATCCGCACTCGTGCGCATCTTCGTGCGGTCTTGCACGCGCTCTTCGCCAAATTAAATATTTCTTATTGTCAAACAAAGATGATTTTATTTAACAAAAAAAAAGTAAATTGCACGTGGTTTTCTGTGGTGAAGGCTTTTTTTTCGTACTTGATATGTCATCACCGGACCACAACATTTTGACCCCAGTGAAGACGTATCGCGTGGGAAATAACAACACGGCGAGCAAACCACTTGTAATTTGTTGAATTGTTTGACATTTATTATTACACTTGCTGCACCTCCAACTCGCGAATGTAAACTGCCGCGGTGATGTTGTACTGGGTTACATACATGTGCGAAACTTGTCTCAAACAGAACAAATGTTTGCTTGATTAGTGGTTTGCCTTCGTTTCCAGTCTATCAGTAGTCGTCCCACCCTATGCGCATAAACGCTCATGGAGATTGGCACTGAAAATGCTCGTTTGGAGCTGCAAGCCTTGTGTATATTCATGTCTTAGCATTTTCACCTCAAAACAGCTACCAAAGCAAGCCCAATTTACCCACCTAAAAAACGAGTTACGAGATAAAGAAACCTGTGGTCACATTTTCTATATTTTGTGCATTTTGCTTTCACTATTAGGGACGTCTGTTTTACCTTTCAAATTCCTAAGAATTAATAATTGTATTAAATAATCCCAATTGGTAGAAACAAGAAAAGTTCGCCTAATTTGATAACAAAAACTAGTTTGTCCATTTCAGCCCAAAGAAAACACCCGCGGCAACAACACCACCCACGGGGGCACCCGCGGCGACAACACCACCCACGGCAGCACCCGCGGCGACAACACCACCCACGGGGGCACCCGCGGCGACAACACCACCCAAGGCGGCGTCAACATGAACATAGCATGCTCCATGTACAAAACAAAATAAATCAGTTTATATTTCAACTCTGTTTTTTTGTGTGATTATAGCCGCTTAACCAGGGCCCTGTTTCTCAAAGCACTCAAGTATTCTCTGTACCCGAAAACTTCGAATGTTTTCAGTTTTGTTAGCTGCTGCTTTATTGCTTGTTTCGTTCTTGGACCTCCTTTTTCTATTGATGCTTTCTTTTACAAAATGTGGCCCCGATGAATCCAGGTGAAAATGCTCTTCGGGCCATTTTCAGTGGATAGAACGAGAATAAAGATACAAAGCAGTACAGCAGAGGTCCTAATCCCCACCATACCAAAGTTAACTCGTCGATAAATCAAGGAAGACGCTGCTAAAGAAACTCGGCTTGGGCTTTTAGAACTTTCTGCCATTTATTGCGAAGATGGCTGAGAAGGCGGTCATTGAACAACTAAACTGAAATTACTCTCGCATTGCGAAGTGCATATGCACCTCTTCCAGATAACTAGTCATCCTACCGTCAAGGCCACTCGACGGAGACAGCACTCCTTTAAGTCCACAACGACATTTAATGGCCATGGACAGACAGGAGGTCATGCTGTTAGTCCTGATGGATCTAAGTGCGGTATTCGACACCATCAAACACAACGGTCGGGAATGCAAATAAAAAGTGGATAGATTGATTGATTCTTTCCTTACTAGAAGACAGCAGTATATTGTCATAAACAACACGTCATCTAAAAGCTTCAGTCTTGAATGTGGTATCCCTCAGGTAGTTGTCTTGGTCCTATTCTCTTCATTGTTTATGCAAGTTTTATTATTTCTTATTGTTAGTTTTATTATTATTAAGTGGCATTTTTAACATCATAACTCAACACCTCCCAAACGTACATTGGTATGCTGATGACACTTAGATTTACCTCCCCTTCAAGCCGTCACATCCATCACGTCAAGAAGATGCCTTGAGGGCAATTGAGATATGCATATCTGAAGTGCGTGCTTGGATGATTAGTCATCGCCTGAAGATAAACGACTCCAAGACATAATTATTGGTAAATGGGAGACAACAAGCTCGAGAAGGTCAACATCAACTCGGTGTCAGTCGGAAATCAAACCAGTATCAGAAGTGAGGAACGGTTGCTTCGTTTGACAACTACATGAGCACTAATTTACATGTGAGCAAGGTGTGCAGCAAGGTTTTTCGTGGACTACACTCTATGCAAAAATTACGGAAGTACTTGAATTAAAACGCCTGTAAATATCTGATCCACACCTTTGTTACGACACAAACTACTGTAATTCGCTAGCTCCTATCTGAAGTCCCTCATCAACTGCAGCTGTATGTCGTATAATATAAGGTATAATGCCACAAATCTCATGTTGGTCCCAACTAGGGCGTTTGCACCAGAACAATCATCCATGCATCATCATCAAGGGATACGATGACTTATTTTTAAACAGGCACTTGTTCCGTTTATTTTACAATGGTTAATGTAATCTAGATATTTTGATCAACTCAAGTTCTACTTACCGAATATTCACCGATTTCACAATTATCTCTTATGTACTTCAAGTCAAAATATAACATTAAGCAGACACTCAAATTGAATAATCCCAATGTTTATATAATGCTATTACCGTATTCACACTCAGCGATTTTCAGTATTCCACTGCTCCGATTTCCTTTATATCGTTTAGCGATATAACAATAATTTTTCTTAAAAAATCTTATGAAAAGCACAATGTTTAACACATGTCTACATACACTAGCTATCTTTACCTCATTACCACGAAATGATCAAATAAGCCATGACAGTAAGGTCAATCCAAATTCCCCAGTTGGTGGTTACATACCAGAATTTTTGGAAAAATATTAAATCTTAAATAGATATCAGATCGGTTTAAAAAAGGGCTTTCGCACGACCGACCATTTATTAGTACTAAAAACCCTAATTGACTCTTATAAATCAAGCCACAAACCGCTTTTTGCGTGTTTCATCGACTTTAAAAAAGCATGGACAGTGTCTTGAGAGAGGGTTTGCTTTACAAACTAATAAAAATAGGGTGTAGCGCAAGATTTATCACCCTTAATACAAAGTATGTATTTAGATGTTAGATAATTAGTTACAATAGACCAGGGTATAACGCCTTCCTTTTCTTCTCACGTTGGGGTGAAACAGGGATGCAACCTAAGCCCAACCCTTTTCAACATCTTCATCAATGATAATCCAGAAATATTCTGTTCATCGTGCGACCCAGTAAAACTCGATAATACGTCAAAAGTTAACTGTCTTCTCTTTGCTGATGATTAGGTTAAACTATCCGACTCAGCCACCTAAAAATGTAGGCAGATAAATGGAAGCTCACAGTTAATATGAAAAATCTAAAATATAAGTTTTTGGTCCACAACAATACCGGCAGCAATTTACAACAGGTAAATGGGACTACGGTGGAGAGCCATTAAAATGTGTAGACGAATAACTGTACCAACGAACTTTGTAATAATTGACGCACCTTGTAATACCTTACGGGCTTTGTAATAAAATTGACGCATTTTTTAATACCTGACGCACTTTGTAATAAATCTTGACATATTGTAATAAAAAAGCTAACACACTTTGTAATAAAATTTGACGCACTATGTAATAAAAAAAAGCTAACGCACTCTGTAACAAAATTTGACGCACTTTTTGAAGTAAAAAACTTCAAAAAGATATTTGTAAACCATCGATGGCCGTCCTTCCCGAAATGACATCGTATGACAACCAAACTGGCTAGATGACATGTAATGTGTAAAGAGGGTGCAACAAGATTGTCACGTGATGTAGGACTTCATCGATGACGCCATGAAATGCAAAATGATACATATTTCATTATAGAAACACCATATCGCAACCAAACTTAGTAGGTGAAATGAATGTTACAAGGGCGTGCAACGTCATCAAAACCAAAAATATTCATATATCACGATAGAAACATCGTATGACAACCAATCTAGATAGATGAGATATAGGTGTCAAGGGGGTGCAACAACATGTTTATGTGGTACTGTGGTACTGTTTTGACGTCATTGACAATGACCTTGTTTAAAATGAATAAAATTACGTAACATTCTTTAATTCTCACTCGCAGCCTTGTCATACAATTTTACCATAAACGCACTTTTTGGGAGAGCATTTTACTGTAAACGTGGATACTTACGCGATCACTTAATATAAATGTAGTGCGCATTGCATTTTTATTACAAAGTTCACTTTTAAACACGAAGGCGCGGTATAAAAGGGTCTAAGCCCCGTCCCTATTTTTCAAATGGAGAGAAAGTCCAATATGGCAGTAATTACCGTTACGATCCCAGTCAAGAAAGAATGCCCCAAATCTAATTATTTGATATCAAACGAATTAATAATTTCTCAAATGAAAGAAAAGATATGTTTGATTTGTACTTCAAGCCTTTCTTGGCAGCGAGAAATGCATATTTGTATTAGAATTCGTACGGCGCGATTTCAAATCTCCTGCCTTTACCTTCGACGCCTTTTTTGGTATGCTTACCATCCCGACCCTCCTAGGGAAGGATTTGGTGAGCTTGGCCCCGCAATGACCACAGTTATTGCTAAGCAGTCTATCCTAAGGGATTATGCGTGCAACGGGGTGCAAGCAGAGCTGAATTTTGTCATCCTTAGCGTGTTTAGAAAACATGTTTTGTGGAGCGATTTTGCCTCATTTCTTTGCACTTTTCTTGGCCGGTAGCATTAGTATCTCAATCAGACATTCGGTGAAATATGAAGAGCATTGTACTCTGGAAAGAAGCACCTAAAATGGGGAGAAGAGGAAAGGAAGACAGGAAGAAAAGACATTGCATAAAATAATCTGTACTAAAACAGCACAAAGCAGGACATTAGAACTAAACATAAAGCAGCAAACATCGGGTATAAAGTTAAGATACATCATATATATATTTTATTATTTATAAGTCACTTTAAAACGTAAAGCAGCAAACATCGGGTATAAAGTCAAGATACATCATATATATATTTTATTATTTATAAGTCACTTTACAGCTGTAGTGTAAGAGGACACTTCAGTAAAACTTATTTTAGTGAAACCATTATTTCTACTTTTTTGTTGCAACAGGTGTAAAAAAAAATGCAAAGTGTGCCTATCTGTTGTTGTACATCTATGTTCAAGAATTAACCAAAAAGTCTAAGGGAATGTGTCAACTTACCTTTACCCTGTCTGTTATTTATAAGTATACTTAACAGAGTCCTAGGTACGCCTGTTTGAATAGGGAGTATAGTGCAGTCACTTGATTTCCAGGAGAGCACTTGTGCCCTCGTGCTAACTTATCAGATGCAGGGTTAAAAGTTGGGCTTAGTACCATGCCAATAAAATGCAACACTTACTGTTTGTCTGTACAAAACAAGGAAGTGGTATATAGTAAAAGCAAACATTTGTTTCAATACTTGTTTTATAGTGCATAACTGGCTCACAGCAACAGCAAAAAACCCATTGTATAATGGCTTAGCTTACTGAAGGGCTACTAAAGAAATGCCTGATATCCAGATCAGAATGCACCTGTATAGTATTTTATTTTTATCTTATAATCTATGATGACTACAAATAGGGTAATAATAAAAATTGAATTAGCTTTGTGTTTCTATTCGTACAAAAAGGGTCTGGATCCTTAGTTTTATCAAGGGGTTGCCCATGTTTTATACTTTGTAAGTCAAATTATACAAAATAAGGCATGACTTTTACTGTTTTCATTCAATGGATATCCCTCCTGTATCTACACTTGCTTTTACTGTATTTTAGTTCATTCAAAAGTATAATCTAAATGCAGTTTATAAAACATGAATGGTAGCTATACACTTCAGTAACACATAAATCAATTTGATAGCAAAAAAAAAAACATGTTTCCTTTATAAAGGAATGTTTATGATTTAAAATCACAGGGAAAATGTAATATTGTATTTGTCTATGTATCTGCTTTTTCTTGAGAAATATATCTTGTTGATTATTCAGATGCCACCATATGACTTGCTTCTTGAGTATAGCTAGGATTAAATCATATAATTAATTAGAAATTATATAATAGATTCAACATGCAAGTTTGGCCCCCAATTCATTCAGACAGAGATATACTTGTTTAGTTAACATTACTAGAAATACAAATGATGGACTGCTTTCTCTGATGATTTATGTGTATTGATAGAAAGATCCCAGCAATAATAAAAAACACTACCATTTACTACATATTTAAGTATACTTAAATTCCAACTTATAGTAGCTTGTAAATAGATTCCTGGTAAAGGTAAATTTGACACCACTGTTTGTTTTTGTGGTTTTTGCAAAACCTGTATCAATAGTTCTTAAACTTTATTTTTGCAAAAAAAATTTTTTCCATAAATCGCATTCTAAGACGGCTAAAATGGGCCTTTGCTGTTTCCCGTGACCTGTTGACCGTTAATTCACGCCAAATCTTTGACTTTTCTAGTGTATTATTTTGAGGCGAGAACTCGAGCTTGTCGGGCGTAACCTCGCGACAGGTTTTAAGATATGGCCTTCAAATTTTCGGGATCTGATAGATAATTATGCCATGTCATAAAGAGTGTTCGTAATTTTCGATATTCGACTGAAGATCGAGTTTATAGCACTTTTCGTGTCTAAATTTCGCCAGAAATGAGAGTTCCAACTTTGATTGGTGATATTTTGTTGACAGTGTCAAATAACAAAAAGTCCTCCCACACTTTGGTAGATCATCTATTTGTCATTGAGATGCAATGTGCAAGTGCATGCGCAATAACGCGAAGGTGCATTACACTCTAGAGTAAAATCCGTACTTTTGAGTTTGAGGCCTCAAAGCTTGAATACGGAATAAGGTATTGCAAAAATAAAACTTGCAGGAGATAATTCAATCTTTTATTTGATATATAGTTTGTACATGTAGTCAAAATTGTAGCGTGACAATTTTTTTTTCCGCGGACACGTCGTTTACCTTTACCAAGATCTTAACGGATGACTCTAATATGAGCCTAGTCCTGAAATTTTGTGATGTAATTAAATATTATGTATAGAGGATAGGCATATAAGCCAACCTACTTTGTATATGGTCCTAATATAACTGTATTGGTATTTATTGGAATAAAGTTATTATTATTTTATTGTTGTTGTTGTTATTATTTTATTACCAGATTTCACGTGTCACGTACTAATCACTCCAAGACAAAATCACATTTAGCGAAAATCTATTTTAATAATAAGATAATTCATTGGATAGAACCGTATTCATACTCAGTGATTTTTAGCGGAGCCCCATAGTCATAGAAAAGTGGTATAGCTATACGATAAAGTTTCCATGGTCACCACTCTTTTTCCTTTCCATTTACGAGCATCCGCGGCAGAATATAATATGCGGTTTGGTTCAATTTTGGTTTGGGGTCTTGCTCCGGAGCCTCACTTTGAAAAATGAGGCCGCGAGAAACTAGAACTAAATTTCAGTTTGACAGATTTTGACAGACGAACATTGTGCCATGTTTGACTTGGGACTCGTGATCTCTCGTACGGTGTTCCTGGGGGAGACAATTTCCCACGGACGTAGATTGTGGTTGAGTCCGCGGCCTCCCAGCGGTCACACCCAGCCTGGGACGGTATGACCGCTGGAAGTCCGCAGACTCGACCACAATCTACGTCCGTAGGAAATTGTCTCCCGTGTTCGTGGTCAGTAAATCAATAAGAGGAGTGCACAAGCAAGATGTTTAGAGCAAATTTCGGTAAGTTTGTAAAAATGTTCACTCATCAGTTTCTTGGGACGAGTTACCACAGCTTACAAAGAGTGTTGAATGAGAATTTAATAACAGTTGTAGACCGATTTTGCCGACTTATGAGCCAGGTCGGAAGAGTACCATTCGTACCAGCACACGTGCCATAGTCGCGTCTCCCGCAGTCGATGGAGATCTCGACAAAATTGGGCACTAAACAAGCAAAACGAGCACCCTAACTCAATGCCTAAATATTCTGGCTCACTGGGCTATGGACTGTACGGCGTTTGGGAAAACTTATCAGATCAAAACAATGACCCAATGCCTTCTAGTAATTGCTGAAGAGCATGCAACAAGTTTTAGCAAACCCAAGTGATGATAAAAGGTGAAAAACACCTTGACAGAAAAGCTAATACTGTAAAACAATCAAAACAGATTATTATATGGTTTTGTTCATAATTCCAGGCTGTTGTGTTGTATTTAGAACTGACCAAATAGGTCGAGGAGGAAATGGATATGCCAAAAAAAACAAATTCCTACCAATCATGACTCTCGATAAAAGAAAAAAAAGACTAATATATTGCCAAACCCTCTAACAATTACTTCCTACCTTTAAAGGCTTATTGGTATTTTTAGTTATTTTAGTGAAAAACTTGGTAAAAACTAGGTAAACTTCTCTCGCTACTTTCTAAAATTTCAAGCTTAGCTGCAATCAGGGACAAAACTGTTGAAAATTTTAGCGCTTCTAATGCAGTTTCAGATGGTAATCTAAATTACGTAGCATAGTGACTTTGATATCTTCCCCTCCCCATCCCAACCCCCTCTCCCCCAAATTAATGTTGGATTCTTTTACTGACAACCCTAGACAGCAACTTTGAATGGGGGGAAGGGGGATGTGAGTAATAAAAAGTTCCCATATTGTAAGTTATTTCAGTAAGACTACTTTTAAGATGTCATTTTCAACAGGTTTTGTCGCTGATTGTGGCTGCATGTATAACATGTAGCGTTGGAACAACACTGACGCAACTGTATATCATTGTTGCAGCATTTCCCTTCTATTAGAAACTTCTAGTTTTAAATTTATTTTACGGCATATGTCCATTTCGCCCGCATGAATAAATGCCTGGTGCACACTAGCGACATAACAACATGGGCGCGCACTCTTATCTTCGACATAACAACATGGGCGCGCACTCTTATCTTCGACATAACAACATGGGCATGCGCACTCTTATCTTCGACATAACAACATGGGCGCGCACTTTTATCTTCGACATAACAACATGGGCATGCGCACTCTTATCTTCGACATAACAACATGGGCATGTGCACTCTTATCTTCGACATAACAACATGGGCATGCGCACTCTTATCTTCGACATAATGGCCTGGACATATCGACATAAGAGAAAAAATGCGTTGTGTTAATTTCGACCCCATAACCTTTAGTACAATCTTGGTCCATTAAAAAATAATTAAAAGTAGCTTACAAATTATATTTATAAATTTTTTTTTTCAAAAGCGATACATTATTCAGCAAACGTGCTTGGTGATCAAAAAGGAACAAAACCAATTATCTGAAGCTTGTGTTGTTGTGATCTCTTGCAATGTTTATAACTCATGAATAAATGATAAACATTAACAAGCCTTTTTATTTTTGTTCTTTACAATATACTTAAATAATAAAATTACAGTTTTATAGTTTTGAAATGACGAGGATTGTTCAAACCTAACATTTTGGTATTTTAGAATATGTATCAAAAGCAAGCGATTTCTCAAACCTGGGTTGGGTGATGCAACAATATTTTTCGGATAAACATATATACTTTATTTATTGTATGTACTATGGAAGCTACAAACATTTTGTCCAATGCCCTGAATAGTGTTTCGAATTTAGAGAATCTATATATCGTACCATCATATTTTGTAAAGCTCACATCGTCTTATCTGTTTAACTATTAACATTTTTTTGTGTTCAATTTTACTCGATGTTAATTGTGCTATGCAATAATTTTGAAATAAGCTGTCTATCACAGATACTTACAATTGTTCAACATTATGGATAAGAACAATAAGTGTGGGGCTCCTCTTTAGGCAGTGCCTAAATATATCTAGTAGTATTGAACTGCTCCAAATTCCTTTGTCAAAAACTCCACGAGGGTTAGCTTAGAGTCATTATACCCTTCGGGGATGGTCTAGAATGTCCATAGAATGTACTCTGGGGTGTGTATCGTTGAGACGCGTTTGGTGGCTGGGGTTGACTAGCCATGGAACATGTTTTACTGAATAAATTTCAAAGTCGCTTCTTTGGCCAGGCTATGAATGATTATGACAGGTGAAGTTTTGACATTGCCCCCGTACTAAAGATTGTTACATAGTTCCAACAGTTGAAAAAATTCTCTTGCAATACTATTTGTTAGATGAAGAGAAATGCATTCAAATGACATACAGAATAAAATTTTGGAAATATCATTTAAAACAACACAGTGCGCTTATTTAAATTATTATTTTTTTCTTTCACAGCCACCTTCAACCCGAAACTTAAATCACTAAAAGTGAGAGTACACCATTTTATCTTTCTATACATATATGAATGGTACTCATTTATTTTTTCTGTGTAGATGGATAATTAAACACACTGTGGCAGATGTGTAAATGAGCGGTGCATAGAAAGATTTTGATTACAACTAGCACCTACAGTGCCTTATCATTGTCCATTGTGTAGAGCAAGAATCAAAATATATAATGCGGACGAACCGCTACTATAAGGGGATAGAGGGTTACTGTTCGTGTTTTACAGGCGAACAGCATGGCAATTACATAAATTCAGATAACACATTAGAAATTGAAAATAGTTCTTTAAACCACACAGTGCGCTGTATTACAACTGATATAGTTTTTTCTTTTCCAGCCATAAAAAAAGCTACAAGCACTACCAATGTAAGTACATAATCTTATATACATATATGAATGCCATTCTTTAAAAAAATTTCCTTTTTCAGTGTAGTTGGATAACAAATCCCAACATTGCAATTTGCCTGTCGAGAACATGCTGCCTTGTTGTGGTTTGGAATGCTGTTTGCATTTCACCCAAGAACGGGTGCTGATCTTGGCGTAAATGCTATTTTTTCATAAACAATTCTTTGTGCTATTATAATTTGCTATAGTTTTTCTAAAACAGCAAGCTCATCAGGGATCTCTTAAACCCCAGATTATTGCATACAGTTTGACATGTTACTTAATTCTTGAATACCTTGGAATTATGTAATTGCATTTTTTTGCACATGCTGCCAGTAGTTTATTTTTCGCATTGTAAAAGAGCTCACGCGTCTTGATGAGCTCTGCTCTAGTATACCTTCTACTGTCAATATAAACAAACTGGAAGCGAAAGAAATGGAATACAAGGTAGCAAATAATTATATTATGCAAGGCTCTATAGCTAGAACACTGGTACAATGGTATGGTATAATTACGCATCTGATCAGCCACTGACAGTTTGCACGGCATAGAGAATTCCAGATACCCTCTGTATGCGTACGAGGCCCAATCCCCGAATACCTGAATGAATTCACCAGGAATCCCTAAAAGAAAGGCCCAAGTTGTAGCACCCCTACGAAACGAATGACCTCTGTAAGAATGGGCATGAGGGACCCCTACCGCTGCAAGACGTCGCCGCAGTTCCGACACGAAATGAGCCTTGGTGAGGGGGTACAAACGCCTTGCGCGTCATTACTTTGAAGAAGGTGGGAAACGAGTGCTTTGTTAATTCTTGATGCACCTTTCTTGAATACTTAATCATAGTTGAAAGAATGCATTCAGCGGTGGAAATGATATCTTCATCGGATGACCGGCTTATTATGGTGCTTTACCCACCCGCAGACCTCCCAAATTGCTTCTTATACCATCGGAGCAGAAAATACAAATAGAGACGGGTTGCTTCGCTCCCTAAATAAGTCGTGAATACTTTTATATTCTGTTTTCGCTAGTATTGAGATTTCCAAAATCGTTAAAAGATACACGCGTACCGCTTTCCCTGCAGAAATGCTTAACGAAAGTCGTCACAATTGATATATCAGACTTGTAAGGCATATTGGCAGAATAAAAGCTATGTAGTGTCTGCAATGCTTTCGTTTATTATACTATATTGTCCTATGATATTAGTTATACATAAAAAGCCATTGCCGTTAAAGTCCCCCACCTGACTAGTAGTCTTTAAAATCCAAGTTAATTTGTGCAATCACACGGGTGATTCTCCATGGTGGCTTTGTCTTACTTTAACATGACAGACACATGATAGTTCAACCATGTATTTAAAATTTTTGTTCAATTATATAGTGGTATTTCATTGTTTGAAATTTCTTAAAGGATAACGATAACGATGTGCCGTGAAACCATGAATTATGTCATTTTTATTTTTTCCATTCATCATCAATTTATACTTTTCTATTACACTACACTTATTGATATAGAGCTTTGTAATGCAGGATTTCCTCTTTAGCTTTCTCTGGGGATGATGATTCTTTCATAGCTGCTCTGTGACATTTTGAAGCAGTTATTCTTACTCGTCTTTCATGATACCATGCCTTGTTGTTTGACTGGCCCCTTGAATGTCTTTTATTTCAGACTTAGATAAATTAAGCTTTTTTTTAATGCATTGACATCTTTCATTGATGGTGGGAAGAGAGACAGGGTGTTCCTCTATGGAAGATAGCAAGTCAGGGATTTCTTCATTCTCTTTGCTTCCCTCATCATCTTGGGGGACTACTTGAGGAAGAATATGTATCCACCCCACTTTTTTGTTTGACTTTACTTCATAATCTTTCAGAAGATTGAGCTTTGAGTTTTTCACTTTGTGATCAGGCCACTCCCTCTGATGTAGAGCCCGCACATCATGTCCTGGAGTGGTAAATGACTTTCTTTTTTTCTTAATGGGCTTTGCATAGTCATGTTTCCTAAATTCCTTTTTTTGAAATGGGAACTACTTCGCCTTTTCACTTACGGGGAATGTTCCATCTGCATGGCTTGGAGGTGCATGACAAATCTGATGCATCTGAAACAATTTGAGCCCTTTCTTTACAGACTCATCCAAAGCAAACAAAGTTGCTGTGACATGATTGCAGCGTCCATCTACACCTGCGGGACAACCACATTGTGCCTTTAATATGTTACCATATGAGGACACAACGAAATGGCATGTGTAGACTGCAGTCTTTTTCATTGAGGGTAACAATTTGCTCTTCAAATAATGTTTCCCATTCAATGTTAAATGACTCATAAAAATAACATGGCCAGATTTTATAGAAGTTATATCCCTTTACTAATGGTTTTGCAGTTGAAAGCTGCAGTGTCGAAAGTTATTTTTGGTATTCCAGCTAAATCACTGCTGAAACCTTCCTCCGGAAATGTAGAAGAGCTTTCTATAGGGTTAGCGTTTTCAATTACTCAGAGTTCAGCTTTTTTCCATAAAACGTTGATGCATCCATCTGGATCGCGTAGATATCTGGCTGATGGACCACTCTTGATGTAATCTTTTACCCTAGAATACAGTGAATATATAGTATAATTAACACAAAACTTAACATGATAATTTTTCTTGGAGTCGCATTCACAAAGGATGCCTACAAGCGATTTGCCGAAGATAAACCGAGAAAACTAACTGCATTTTATTGTTATACGAGCATTGCAATCTTATAATTATTGGATGCTTGACGGACTTTAAGCGACTCGGAATTGCTTGAAAAATATATTTATTACACGAAACTTCGAAAGACACACACGAAATCTCACCGGCATATCAAGGCTGCTTTTCTCCCCGATGTTTTAGCCCCTCGTCATAACAGCCACATGCGACGTTGGACTACCGAACATTGTTCTATTGTTTCCCGTGGAAGTTCAGCACCTGCAATATCTTTTTCGCTCAATACAATGTTTTGTTTTCGCACGAATTCATCTTGGAAAGAAGCCATGTTGAGACGACTGTAAATTTTGTCCTTCCAAACAATCCATGCATGCTTTGCGGTCCAAACTCGGACCTAGTACCCCGCTCAATGTGGAAATGGCGAATTGCCATTCTTGTTTCAGGCCTAACTAAAACACTGTACACAATGTACACATGACATTTATAAAAACTAAGTAAAGTACGATAGCAACAACGTATTTTTGCTATATATATATACAAGATACTCAAAATTCGATAATTTACTAGATATATATTCAAATTTTAAAGGGGCAGTATGATGAGGTTCTTAAAATACGTCCTCTAGCGCGGAAATGTAAAGATCAAGCGTTCAACTATCAGGTTCCAAACGCTCCAAGTGAAATATCGAGTTGCAGTATGTTTTGTTTACACCTGAAATACAGCAATTTTTGGCCGCCATTATTCAGTTGTAATCGAACGATCTAACGCTGTGATGTCACTTGTTCCCAAATCAAGCTATGGGATGGAATGCCTCGATCTGAGTCGCCAAAAAATCACAGCACGCACAGAGAGTGGGGTGAGGATTTAACCAGAGAATTCAGCGCAATACAATTTACTCAATGAAAGTACCCCCAAATTAGATAGGTCAGAGGTCTGTCGTGCTGAAACGTTGAATAAGCAAGCTAAAAAGTGGAAGGAGAAAGCCCTGAAACAGAAAGACTAAAGCCAAGTAACAACCGTCTTGACTTTGTGAATTACCCAAAACAAACTGTATGATGGTGAGTTAAGAATACGATCTTACGAGCTCAGAAGAACGATGGGAACCCAAATAATGTATATCTCAGTTATGTGACACAATATGAAGAAAAGTGCAATGTCCGGTAAGAAAATAATAAAAACATTACTGGAAAAAGTTAGTTGTTTCCTTCTTGTTTGTACAGCGCCTTTTTACGAGCGCGCGCCATTTTGATTTTGAAAGGCACCCCTTTGAAATGAAAGCCCGAAAGTGAAAGTACAGCTCCGCAATACTTTACTATAATTGAAAAATTGGTTGTTTTCGATTTCTTGCACTTGTCCTTAAACTACACTAGCCTTGCTACATCTAAATTTAGAACAAAAGAAATAGCTGGACTTGAAAGAATTCATTCATGACAAACATCATGACAAAGCAGCTTTGTGGATTCAAATATTCAGTAAGTTATATTACTTATTCACCATATGTGATTATATAACATTTAAACTAATGACATCACATACTTACCATATTTGTGAGTGTGGAAATAGTTTTTATTCAATATCAACCACGATCAAAACCTTACAACAACAGTTTATTATCAATTCATAATTGAATTAAGTTAGTCTATGTTACTTGACTAAAAAAAATTGAATATCATTCTGCTCCCCCAGCAGAATTTTCAATATATTGCATTTGGCCATTATATTTGGCGATCCTATGAGTGGGATCCCTGTATTATTTTATCATACCCTATCTAACACACTTCACAAAAAGCCACAATAAATAATAAAATCATCAGAACAAACATATTAGTTCCATATTTTATTTAATTTCCCATGCATTAGAATATTTTGTGAAGTCTTCAAGCTATTTTTAGATAGTTAAAAAGGGAGCTTATTCCAAAATAAACAAATTAAAAAGACCAAACTTTTGCTGCAAACTGTATTAAGGCAGTGAGGGATTAGAGGGAATGAGCATAGTTGTGCCAACACACTACAGTAACTCAAGAACAATCTGAAAGATACATGTATCTTGTTAGGAGTCCCCTGAAATAGAATAAACAAGTACCCTGAAATAGAATAAACAAAATAATAAGAGTCTTCTAAGGTAGTGGCTAAATCATAATCTATTGAAGAAATTCAAAGGCTTTCAAGAAAATACATCAGGACAGCAGAGGTTCAATTTTTAAACAAAGACTTTTCATGCTAATGAAATAAAACTAGAAAGTAAGTTATAATTTAAACCTGTTGCCAGTTTCTTCAACTTTAACATTTCTAATTCTTTGGGATATGCAATTTTGTTTGTTTGTAAAAGCTTTAAACATCCCTGTTTGGCTGTCCCTGTTACTCAAATGTATCATTTAAAGTCATTTTCATCTTTGCATTCAAGGCCTTTCTCTTTGGCCATACTTATAGTTTTCAGTCTTGGTATATAACAAAAAATAAATCACATCCGATGGATGTCCTTGACTCCTTTAAAACAACATAGACAACAAGATGTCTGGTAGACTATTTGCTAGGATATCCACCAGAAATAGAGAAATAACTTCAATAAAATAAAAATTGTAAGTGCGACTATTAGTACAAATGCAGTGAGCTTTTTAGTTAGTAAATTAAGCTTACTTAACTTATAAGTTTTACTTTTATGGTGTATAACTCATACCTAACCTAGTAGAATCTAAATCAAAATTCAAGCATATCCAAGCCATCCTAGCTATCGACAGACAGACAGACAGATTTTATTTATTGGTCCCTTGAAACAGTAAAGTTACATCGGTTAGTGACCAAAAAAATTTAAAAAAAGGTAAAATAGTACGTATATAAGACGTACAACAGCTATTATGTGATTGTTCTTAGTTTTAGTTTACATTGTATTTCCTTTCTTTCATTTTTTCTTTTTCTAAATCTTTTCTGATTGTTTTTAGTTACTACTTAGTTTTACATTGTATTTTCTTTTTTCTTTTTTTCTTCCCTTTTTTCCCCTTTCCTTTTTTTATTTTTATTTGTATTTGTATTTTTTTTTTTTTTTTTTTTTTTTGCTCTGCTTACTTCAGATTTCTATTGTGCTTTAGGTTTAATTTTTCATATTAGCGTTTCCCTTAGCTTGAAACATTCGGAAATGTACCTTGCAGCTATCCCTGCTAATTGAGTTGGCGGATTTATTAGTAAATTGAAAAGGCGTTTTTGTGTAATTTGATTGCGCTGCAAATTTTGGATAACTGAATTTCGTAGCTCTTTGTATGTTTGGCATTGTACTAGAAAGTGAAATTCATTTTCCACGTCATTTTTGCATGTTGGGCAAATCCGATCTTTTTCCTTTGTGTAAGGCCTCGTATGTCTGCCTTTCTCAATTTGCAATTGGTGATTACTTATTCTTAGTTTTGTTAGCGCAACTCTATGTTTCACATTAGGGATGGCTACAAGGTAATTCTCTAATTCATATTTGTCTTTAAAAGTTCTATAAGTTCTTAGTTTGTTCATTTCATTACTGTTTTTCCTTTGGTCATTGAAAATTTCCCCATGCCATTTCTGAAAATACATATCATTAAGTCGTTTAGAGAAAATATCAAGGAACAATGCAGGGTCGGTTTCATTTTGATAGAGCCACATAAACCCAAAACCCGCTTTGAAAATTATTTCTTTTGTTTTGTGGGTCCAGTAGGACACGTGAGGGTTATTTACACACTCTGTATAAACTACTTTTGAGAGGGCCTCTTCTTTTGACCGAAGGTTGGTCCAGTATTTTATGTTCCTATATGTTGCATTTATACAAAGAGGATATCTGCCTAGTTCCCCTCTGCACGCATTGTTCACAGCCGTTTTTCCAGTTCCTAGTAACATTTTACAGAATTTAAGATGTACTGATTCAAGCGGATCTCTATCATCAACACAGCTTTTATTATCGGCACCCCATACCTCGCTGCCATACAATAAAATTGGTTTGATCAGTGCATCAAACAGTTTTAATGTAAGATTAATGTCTGATCTGAAGTGAATACCGATATCTTTCCTTAACTTAAATAAAGCTTTGAGTGCGGTTTTTTTAAGCTCCTCTTTTGCTAAGTTAAAGTTTCCTACCGCGCTGAATACTAGCCCTAGGTACTTATAAGATTTGACATTTTCCAATTGTTCCCTGTTCAAAAGGAATTGATAGTTATTCATTACTTTGCCTATGTTATTAAAAATCATCACCTTAGTTTTTGAAGTATTGACTTTTAGACTATTTTCTTCTGAGTAGATAGAAAGTCTATTTAAGAGGTCTTGCAGACCACTACTTGTTTCCGAGAAAAGTACTAAGTCGTCTGCATACAGAAGACAATTTAATTTTGTGTTGCCTAAGATGTGGGCACTTGAAGATTTCGCTAAGGTATCAGGTAAATCGCTAAGGAACAGATTAAAAAGAGTTGGACTCAACATGCATCCTTGTTTTACCCCAACCATGCAACTAAAACTTTCACTAATTGAATCCCCTATCTTCCCACACGATATATCATTGGAGTACATTGATCTTAGAACTTCGTAAAAGTTTCCAGAAATACCAGCTTGTTGTATTTTCGCAAATAGTTTATCTCTAGGAATGCTGTCAAAGGCCTTTCGGAAGTCTATGAAGCAAGTGAAAAGCATATTGTTTTTCTTCTTGGGCTTGCTTTTTACTACTCTGTCGATAACGGTTTTCAGAATAAATATACTGTCTACTGTTGAGTGTTTTTTCCTAAACCCCCCTTGTTCCTTCTTTAGATATCATTTCTGCACAAGGTAGTCATAGAGTCTTGAATTAAGTATAGATGTAAATAACTTACTGAGGCATGATAAAAGTGTTATTCCTCTATAATTGTTGACGTCAGAGCGATCGCCTTTTTTGAAAATTGGAATAATAAAACCCAGATTCCATTCTTGTGGAAACACTCCTGACCTAAAAAATGATGTTGAATAACCTAGTTAGGTAGGGTAGTAAAGTATCTTTACCATATTTTAGTAGCTCGTTTAGTATATTATCGTGACCGGGAGCTTTGTTGTTTTTAAGGTTTTCTATAGCTAATTTTACCTCCTCTAGCCGTATCTCTGAGTCTAAAGGACCCGTCTGGTCTCTACATTTAGGGATGGATAAATTTGTAGTTGTAGTTTTGTTTAAGTCCATGAAGTGTGAGTGTAAGCTTTCTATTTCTAAATCACATTCTTGTTGTTTTTTGTCTTTCCCTACGCTGAATAGATTCTTGAGTGATCGCCAAAGTTTTTTGCTATCTTTGAAATCCAAATTTTTGATACCGCTTGCTCTGTATTGATATTTCTTACGCTTACATAATTTCTTGAATTTTTTCTTCTTCCAAAATAGCTCCCGCCTTAGCTCACTGTCATTGGGTGAGTTACATATCTTCCTTCCACACCGTTTAAGGTTTGCCTTCTCTGATCGACATTCCTCGTCGAACCATGGTGCGTTTGTTTTTTGACATTTCTGCTTGTCTCCGTATTTAAAACCCGCTTTCTCACTGATCTCAACTAGCAGCTTTGTAAAACTTGATGTGATATTGCTTGCTGTGTCTGGGCAATTGGTATCGCAGTGACTGACTAGGTTATCCAGTTTAGACCGATAGATATCAGAGCGAAGAATAGAGTCCACATTTTCTTTTACATTTGTACCGTGGCAGAATATTCGTGCGTGTTTAGCAAAGCTTTTTGATTGTGTTACCGTAATTTTGTTTCCAATCTTTATATTATATGTTATATGGCAATGATCAGAAATATGTGGAAGCAATGGGTGAATTTTAAGAAATTGAAATTTCTGCCGTACTCTATTGCTACTTATCACGTAGTCGACTAAGCTGGTACCGTTGTATTGATAACATGTCTTTTTCCCTGTTAAATCGCCAATTATCCTTCCATTTGCGATTCGTAAATTACTTTCACTACAAAGCTCAATCAGTGATCTTCCTCTGCTATCAGTATAGTGGTCCTCAGAGTACCTTGGCGATGGTACATCGAGTTCATAATCGTCAGGAAGGCTTAAAAATCTATCTTCATCAAAATTAATATGTTCAGTTAGTTCACTAGTTCTAGCATTGAAGTCCCCTTGCAGAATGACGTCCCCTTGGCCGAGATATTTTATAATATCCTCTTCCAGATCAGACATATAATCCTCATCATTTGTTTGTTCATAATTTTGAGGACTAAAATAGACGGTACCTAGGAAGATATCCTTTTCCGTTCCGAAGTAATTTCGTTTTAATTTGCACCATATAATATTCCGGTTTTCCGAAGGTAAGTACGCGACTCCTTCTGCTACTTTGTTGCTTATATAGAGTGCGATCCCTCCAGAAATTTTTTTACCAGATTTTGGTCTTGTTTTTATGAAATGCTTGAATTTTTCGACAGCTAAATCTGTATTTTGACTAGCATGAGTTTCCACAATTCCGAAGATATCATGTTGTTGAATGATATCAACCACCTCTGCTAATTTTGTTTTATTACCGAGCTCTTTGCTTTTATGACCGTGGATATTCCACGTACCAATTCTTAAAGACCTCCCAAAATCCCAATTACGAGAAGTTAGTGAACCTGGCATGTTGACATTTTCAGTGATTTGAGATGTTTTTTATCCATTTCTATAGGCTAACCTTACACATTCAGAAATAATTTTTAGGGCTTGTTCTAATTGTTGCTGCTGAGAGTTCATTGGATACTGCTGTCTACCTGTGGGAAGTTGATTAGTTGTGGGTTACCTGGAAATGGGCGAAACATCGGGTTGTTTGTTGGTGGTTGCTTATACCCCTGTGGGTTACCTGGGAATGGGCGAAACATCGGGTTGTTTGTTGGTGGACAGTACGCTTGTGGGTTGCCTGTGGGGGCCTGATATCTTGCTTGTGGGATACCTGTGGATCCGCTAGGAGCGCCTTGTCTTCTTTGCTGGAAACGGTTGTTGACTGGGAATTTCCGAGTTACAGCGGGATCCCTTTGTCTTCTGAGCCCTTTAATTTGACTTTTTAAGCTTGCGACTAGTTTTTTCGTTCCCGTTTGGTTATTTAAGTGTACATTATCTCTGTATACACTTTCGTCGATATCTCCATTACGTGATAAGCAAACACCTCTATTGTCTGCAAAATACACCTTTGCACACCTAGAAGACAATCGCTCAGATGCACTGTTAACAACGTCTATTATGTCATTTTTAGCATGATCTCTCAAGTGAAACGTTAAGCCAGATACAACTATTTTGCTTTGGGGCCATAATTTAATGCACTCTTCCACGATATTCTCGATATTAGAGCAGATTTGTTCTGTGGGAAGTTCACGTATGTCGTTTGTTCCTGTATGCAATATGACGTATTCGTACTTATTGCCAGCCTCGCATCCCATTGTGCTCAAGTGGTCCAGCATCTCAATCGTGCCTCCTTGTACATATTGTTTGTTTACATATCTACCTCTCGCGAACCGGCTTTGAATAATTCCTCCAAAGATAGAATCAGAGAGCATCAGAATATTTCCGGAGGTTTCTGCGAGCGTAGCATTTCCTCTTGTCGTATTCTCTGTTGCTGTCTGGGCTGGTCTAGGTTCAGTTTCGCCTCTGGTTGTGCGAGAGGAGTCGACTATTTGTTGTTGATTTCCATTGATTGGTGATTCAATATTACCGCTAGAAGCAAGCTGCGGCAAATCGTTCGTGTTTGGAGAGTTTACGATACTAGAGCTGCTAGCCACTGTCGTCCGCAGTGTTGTTTGTGTATTAATTTGTCGTTCCACCTGTTCCACTTGTTCAGAATCCGATGGCTCGCCGCTCTCTTCGTCCTCTGAGTCATCGTCGCTGGATTCTTCAGCGTCCATTTCGATTTTGGTTTCTATGAATGTCAATCGCTGCTCACATTTTTCGAGGTCTAATTTAGTCTCGCAAATTTTATTTCCAAGTTTGGAATGTGAGCTCTGCAAACCTTTCAGATCAGCAAGGACTTTATCTTGCTTTGTTTCGTCTAGCTTCCGATCCATTTCCATAATTAATTCTTTCCGGCTATTCTTCTGTTGGCATTCCAGATCTTTGATTAGAATTAGTTGCTCGTTCATATCCATACTAAGATAGGATAATTTCTTGTCAAACTTTTCAATGAAGCCTTTCATCATTTCTTTGAAATCGAGAAATTCTTGATATCGGTCATCATGACCTTTTTGATCTGAGCTGTCCTTTAAGGCGACCTTTGAACTACACGGTTCAGAGAGTTCGACTGGATCCGTTGTTTCTTGCTCAGTTACAATAGATTCCTGTTCGATAGTATCACAATCAGTTGTCTGATTTGTCTGTCCAGAGTAATCAAGTAAAGACATCAGTTTCTTGATGAGATAATCTTTACCAGTACCCTGCAGTTGTACGGTCTTCGTAGACGGATAAAAGTCCACCGTTATATTTTCGAATCGGTAAACTTCGAAGTTTTCTTTTGAAGAATGACTTATCAAAGCGTCTTGATCTCCATCCTGCAGTTCTTTAATGCAAAATTCCAAAAGTGACTTTGCATTCGAATTCCATTTGAATTGTTTCTTGGATGGTAGGTAACTTAGGAACTTAGTAAGTTCAGAGTGTTCTGAAGCCGCTTCCGACGCCATTAAAGTCTAGGCTCTATTAAAGTCTAGGCTCTATTCCATAATAACCAATCGTCCTCTCAACCATAGAGCTTTATTAATTCCAATTTTTCTTGATTCTAAGTTTTTTGGATTAAAATGATATAATATTTTTGGAAAGTTTGTCATGGCTAGTGTAGAGGAGTCTGCCGCCATTTTGTTTATCGAGTCATCTCTTCTTGTTGTGTGTTGTACGGTTACTTATCTTTGTTTTGTGACGCTTATTTTATAATTGAACAAAGAGCAAGAACTAGAATTGAGTTCTTTGTTTGAAATAGCACCATTGATTCAAATGCAGCATGGATCCGATCGAAAACTCACCTTGTAGAGGTGGACTTGCTGATTCCTTTCGTGTTGAAATTACGCACGTGGTCGGCAGATGATCACTTTTTATAGCAGACGCTCGTAATTCGAGGCAGTTTTCTTCGGCTACCAGGGGTTTAGAATGCGAAAGGTTTCTTCTGGATCTCGGTCAGGTAATCAAATTTAAAAACAGGCCCGTCTTTCTTCCCTTAACCGCTCCATATTGATGTTTGGAGGCCAGACACCAAGTGTACACGTCTATTTGCCAATGGTTCTGAATGTAATGAGTCGACTTGTTGGGACAAGTGACGTCGTAAGTGCTCTCCAAATCAAGCTAGCTCAAGCAATGGCGGCCGATTTTTAAACGTTTTATACGGGCTTTATTTTGACTCTTTACAACTTTGCTGTTGGAGTTTTTAGCTAGTTTTTTCACCGAGAGTATATCAAACGATGCTCTTTCTAATGAATGTAGCGAGAAGGCGTAATATTGATGTGAATTTACGTCATACGGCCCCTTAAAAAATTTAAAACATTCATTTATATTTATTTCTAATTTGTCATGGATTATCTCATTTTTATCAGGTGGATATCGTAATTTCACAATCAATGATAGTTTTTTTTTTTTTGTTTGGGAATGTTATCTTTTTGGTTCGTTTATTATAATTAAAGAAAATACTATGAAAATTACTAGATATATCGAAAAGGTTCAAAATAGATCTGTTTAAAATCAATTATAAATAAAAAAACTAAAATAAGTGCATTCCGCGTGTCTATCAATTTGCCTTTGAATTTTTGTGTTACAAGATGTTTTGTTAATATGTTTGTACACCCTTTGTTCGTCGCCGGTTTAGTAGAAAAAAGAAGGAAAAGAAAGAGTTTCACTGTAACAGGGTCCATACCAGCAAGTGGTGCCGTTGCCGCATTTGTCCTTGGTCTTGGATTTGCGGCAACAACATCACTTGCTGGCCGAGGGGTTGCAGCAACAGGTGCATTTGGGTTAGCAAGTTGTTCAAGTAATTTTCGTCTTCCCGTCGTGGTTGGTGGGTTAGTTGCGTCCTTGCAAGGGATCTGTTCAAAAGTTCAATAATATATAAATCATTGGCAGTCCGTCGAGGCGACGATGACTGTTCTATTGTGTTGGTCCTTTGATCTTAACTCTCCATGCTGGACGATCCCGAGCAGTGGTTTGCCAAGAGTTTGAGCTTATATCCCTCCACTTCAGGTTCCTCTTTACCACATCTTTGAACCTGAGTCTAGGCCGACCCTGATTCCTGGTCCCTGTCGTGAGCTGAGAGTAGAGCAGCTGCCTAGGCAATCTGTCAGTGTCCATGCGGTGAACATGCCCAGTCCATCTGAGATTTTTCTCAATGAGTGTGTCAGCCATTGACCGTAATCCGGTCCTCTTGTATATCTCTTTGTTTGTGACTTTATCCATTGATATCTTGATTATAGATGAGGCTTGCTGTACTCTATAAAAAATCGAAATTTATGTTAGTAAACAAATTCTCGGTTAATAGACCTATTGAATTTGGAGTACCCAATGTGACCCCGGGTTACCCTTTGTATGTTCGGAGAAAATAGTGGGGGAAATGGGAAAAGTAGTTTACTCGTTTGTTATCACTTAAAAGGTATCCTGGGCAATATTTCTAAAAATTTAAATATGTGATTACGTAATGTAATACATGTTGAACATGACTTTTCTTTTCCATGAACAACAGAAAAATCCACTTGACGATTCATCTAATAAAGAGCTTTTGCAATTTTTCAGTTCGGACTTTCTTAATTGAAACGTCATTATAACTTGTACATCTCATTTGTTTCAATTTTCTTAAATGATAACGATGTTCCGTGAAACTATTACCCCGCAACATAAGCAACGAAGTTTGGCGCTGTCCATCAGTAGGATCTGGCACTGGTGCTGACTCGGGCGGTGTCCATCAGTAGGATCTGGCACTGGTCGGGTTGTAGGAGGGGTTTAAAGATTTCTTAGATGGAGCTTCCGCTTGTTGTAAATTTTTGTCACAAGCTTCTTCCTCTAGCCGGGGGCAGCCCCAGCGCTCCCACATCTGGTTGGACCTTCCGGTCGATCTCAATTTTTTCTCAATCTCCAGCTCAGATGGGTACTTTTTGCTTTGGATTATAGCCACGAATATTATCTTGATCATGTTCTGCTCAGATTTCTTCAGAAAGGAGCCCATGCAATTATGTACATTTGCGCTCGCCACTCGTTTCCCGGCTATCAGCAGGAGGGGGCGGAATACGTTAATGTAAGCATAGACCCTGTCCCGGGTCTCACGGTCGAGATGTACAGTCAGGGGGCCGTGCGCACCTGCAGTCTTGTGCTCCGTCACGTTAAACTGCTTCAGACCGTGCTTGTCTACCTTGGGGTTGTTGTATTTCTTGAAGCCCTCAATGGTTAATCCTGAAATGAGGGAAGCCCGTGCCGTGCAGAAAGTGACCAGGCAGGCGATGAGGTAATTTCTGCAATCGATCACCTCCTGGGTAGTCACGGGGCTTTCGGGGAGGCCTTTTTCATATTCCTCTAAGGCCAGGTCTAAGCGGGCGCCACACTTCTTCGCAGCCGCAGAATTTATCACTTGCTTGACCTGCCCCAAGTCCAGGACGTTCTCGGTGTCCTGCATGTGGCGCACCCCACGCTCCAATTTCTGGAACTTCCTGAGCCATGTCTTCCAGCCAGGGAGTTTGGCCTGGAGGCGCTTGAGGGCCAGCCGCTCAGCCCTTGAAGGGCGCACCTTGGCGCTATTAATTACATACCCCAGGAAGCGCTGTAGGGCGTCGCAGTACCCTCGAAGTGTTGTGGCCTTTAGTTGGTCGGGGCCCTTTTCGCGTCTGGGGAGGAAGAAGCGGTCCCAGACTCTATTCACATCTCCAAACGCGTCAAGGAGGTAGCTGCCTGATGGCGCCGCGGCGCCAACGATGGACCGAACCTTAGCAGCTATCTCCCTGGCCATTGCTTCTTTCAGGTCTCCGCCATGGGGGCGCTGGAGGAATAGCGGAAACTACTAGAAGTATCACCTGCTGGTCTTCAGCATCGATTGACTGATGAGTAAAAAAAGAATGGTGAGGAGAGAAACGTTAACAGATGTAGTGGTCATAAGGGTGACCCTAACCTTATTCGTGACGTCAAAGTCCTCGTCACTCGTGGAGTCCGACCAGTACTCCGGGACGTTTGGTGGGTCTAGCCGGTCTAGCAGCACTGCGGGGTCCTTCCTCCTCCTCTGAGGACAGGCAATTGGAATTTGCCCTTGGTCTTGGATTTACGGCAACAACATCACTTTCTGGCCGAGGGGTTGCAGCAACAGGTGCATTTGGGTTAGCAAGTTGTTCAAGTAATTTTCGTCTTCCCGTCGTGGTTGGTGGGTTAGTTGCGTCCTTGCAAGAGATCTGTTCAAAAGTTCAATAATATATAAATAAAAATAAAATAACTGAATTCCGGGGGTAGATCAATTGGCCTTCGTTCTCTGCTTCTTCTTTTTCCTTTCGGGCTCTTCAGTTGTTTCCGCATCTCCCGCATGATTTTCTTCTCCAACAGGAGTGTCGTCTGTTTCGTTGTTGTTGTTGTTGTTGTTGTCGTGTTTGTCCAAGTCACCGTCCATTTTTGTAAATTGGCAAAACGTCCAGTAATTCAACAGGCATAATGTTATAACATTAATTTGTTATAGACTAGTATCATACTTACTAAATTGATATCTTGATTATAGATGAGGCTTGCTGTACTCTATAAAAAATCGAAATTTATGTTAGTAAACAAATTCTCGGTTAATAGACCTATTGAATTTGGAGTACCCAATGTGACCCGGGGTTACCCTTTGTATGGTCGGAGAAAATAGTGGGGGAAATAGGAAAAATAGTTTACTCGTTTGTTATCACTTAAAAGGTATCCTGGGCAATATTTCTAAAAATTAAAATATGTGATTACGTAATGTAATACATGTTGAACATGACTTTTCTTTTCCATGAACAACAGAAAAATCCACTTGACGATTCATCTAATAAAGAGCTTTTGCAATTTTTCAGTTCGGACTTTCTTAATTTAAACGTCATTATAACTTGTACATCTCATTTGTTTCAATTTTCTTAAATGATAACGATGTTCCGTGAAACTATAACCCCGTAACATAAGCAACGAAGTTTGGCGCTGTCCATCAGTAGGATCTGGCACTGGTGCTGTCTCGGGCGCTGTCCATCAGTAGGATCTGGCACTGGTCGGGTTGTAGGAGGGGTTTAAAGATTTCTTAGATGGAGCTTCCGCTTGTTGTAAATTTTTGTCACAAGCTTCTTCCTCTAGCCGGGGGCAGTCCCAGCGCTCCCACATCTGGTTGGACCTTCCGGTCGATCTCAATTTTTTCTCAATCTCCAGCTCAGATGGGTACTTTTTGCTTTGGATTATAGCCACGAATATTATCTTGATCATGTTCTGCTCAGATTTCTTCAGAAAGGAGCCCATGCAATTATGTACATTTGCGCTCGCCACTCGTTTCCCGGCTATCAGCAGGAGGGGGCGGAATACGTTAATGTAAGCATAGACCCTGTCCCGGGTCTCACGGTCGAGATGTACAGTCAGGGGGCCGTGCGCACCTGCAGTCTTGTGCTCCGTCACGTTAAACTGCTTCAGACCGTGCTTGTCTACCTTGGGGTTGTTGTATTTCTTGGAGCCCTCAATGGTTAATCCTGAAATGAGGGAAGCCCGCGCCGTGCAGAAAGTGACCAGGCAGGCGATGAGGTAATTTCTGCAATCGATCACCTCCTGGGTAGTCACGGGGCTTTCGGGGAGGCCTTTTTCATATTCCTCTAAGGCCAGGTCTAAGCGGGCGCCACACTTCTTCGCAGCCGCAGAATTTATCACTTGCTTGACCTGCCCCAAGTCCAGGACGTTCTCGGTGTCCTGCATGTGGCGCACCCCACGCTCCAATTTCTGGAACTTCCTGAGCCATGTCTTCCAGCCAGGGAGTTTGGCCTGGAGGCGCTTGAGGGCCAGCCGCTCAGCCCTTGAAGTGCGCACCTTGGCGCTATTAATTACATACCCCAGGAAGCGCTGTAGGGCGTCGCAGTACCCTCGAAGTGTTGTGGCCTTTAGTTGGTCGGGGCCCTTTTCGCGTCTGGGGAGGAAGAAGCGGTCCCAGACTCTATTCACATCTCCAAACGCGTCAAGGAGGTAGCTGCCTGATGGCGCCGCGGCGCCAACGATGGACCGAACCTTAGCAGCTATCTCCCTGGCCATTGCTTCTTTCAGGTCTCCGCCATGGGGGCGCTGGAGGAATAGCGGAAACTACTAGAAGTATCACCTGCTGGTCTTCAGCATCGATTGACTGATGAATAAAAAAAGAATGGTGAGGAGAGAAACGTTAACAGATGTAGTGGTCATAAGGGTGACACTAACCTTATTCGTGACGTCAAAGTCCTCGTCACTCGTGGAGTCAGACCAGTACTCCGGGACGTTTGGTGGGTCTAGCCGGTCTAGCAGCACTGCGGGGTCCTTCCTCCTCCTCTGAGGACAGGCAATTGGTATTTGCCCATTTGTCCTTGGTCTTGGATTTGCGGCAACAACATCACTTGCTGGCCGAGGGGTTGCAGCAACAGGTGCATTTGGATTAGCAAGTTGTTCAAGTAATTTTCGTCTTCCCGTCGTGGTTGGTGGGTCAGTTGCGTCCTTGCAAGAGATCTGTTCAAAAGTTCAATAATATATAAATAAAAATAAAATAACTGAATTCCGGGGGTAGATCAATTGGCCTTCGTTCTCTGCTTCCTCTTTTTCCTTTCGGGTTCTTCAGTTGTTTCCACATCTCCCGCATGATTTTCTTCTCCAACAGGAGCGTCGTCTGTTTCGTTGTTGTTGTTGTTGTTGTTGTCGTGTTTGTCCAAGTCACCGTCCATTTTTGTAAATTGGCAAAACGTCCAGTAATTCAACAGGCATAATGTTATAACATTAATTGGTTATAGACTAGTATCATACTTACTAAATTGATATCTTGATTATAGATGAGGCTTGCTGTACTCTATAAAAAATCGAAATTTATGTTAGTAAACAAATTCTCGGTTAAAAGACCTATTGAATTTGGAGTACCCAATGTGACCCGGGGTTACCCTTTGTATGGTCGGAGAAAATAGTGGGGGAAATGGGAAAAATAGTTTACTCGTTTGTTATCACTTAAAAGGTATCCTGGGCAATATTCCTAAAAATTAAAATATGTGATTACGTAATGTAATACATGTTGAACATGACTTTTCTTTTCCATGAACAACAGAAAAATTCACTTGACGATTCATCTAATAAAGAGCTTTTGCAATTTTTCAGTTCGGACTTTCTTAATTGAAACGTCATTATAACTTGTACATCTCATTTGCTTCAATTTTCTTAAATGATAACGATGTTCTGTGAAACTATAACCCCGCAACATAAGCAACGAAGTTTGGCGCTGTCCATCAGTAGGATCTGGCACTGGTGCTGACTCGGGCGCTGTCCATCAGTAGGATCTGGCACTGGTCGGGTTGTAGGAGAGTTGTAGGAGGGGTTTAAAGATTTCTTAGATGGAGCTTCCGCTTGTTGTAAATTTTTGTCACAAGCTTCTTCCTCCAGCCGGGGCAGTCCCAGGGCTCCCACACCTGGTTGGACCTTCCGGTCGATCTCAATTTTTTCTCAATCTCCAGCTCAGATGGGTACTTTTTGCTGTGGATTATAGCCACGAATATGGAGGAGAAGGTGTACCTTGCCGCGCATTGTTTTCCGACTGTATGGTATTTATGGTGCCCACAGGTACGAGGGCACACGTAGTCGTCGGTGGAGTCTCAGCCTCGTGAGTCTTGGGTGATTTGATTTGCTGGCTGATGGCAGCACTGGCGGACGCAGCCATCCTAGCCCCGTCCGAGCAGATGTATTGGCTCTACTGCGTCGCCACCCGGTGTTTTGCCAGCATGGCGAGCTCTTCCATCGATCTCTCGTCTTCCCCAGACTGGTGAAAGGTGGTTGCCCACATCTTTCGGATGGCTGTTGGGTTAAAGGTCTGGCCTTCGCGGAGCCTAACCCCAGATATCTTCAGAAAGGAGCCCATGCAATTATGTACATTTGCGCTCGCCACTCCTTTCCCGGCTATCAGCAGGAGGGGGCGGAATACGTTAATGTAAGCATAGACCCTGTCCCGGGTCTCACGGTCGAAATGTACAGTCAGGGGGCCGTGCGCACCTGCAGTCTTGTGCTCCGTCACGTTAAACTGCTTCAGACCGTGCTTGTCTACCTTTGGGTTGTTGTATTTCTGGGAGCCCCGTCCGAGCCATGCGCACCTCGGGGCTATTAATTACATACCCCAGGAAGCGCTGTAGGGCGTCGCAGTACCCTCGAAGTGTTGTGGCCTTTAGTTGGTCGGGGCCCTTTTCGCGTCTGGGGAGGAAGAAGCGGTCCCAGACTCTATTCACATCTCCAAACGCGTCAAGGAGGTAGCTGCCTGATGGCGCCGCGGCGCCAACGATGGACCGAACCTTAGCAGCTATCTCCCTGGCCATTGCTTCTTTCAGGTCTCCGCCATGGGGGCGCTGGAGGAATAGCGGAAACTACTAGAAGTATCACCTGCTGGTCTTCAGCATCGATTGACTGATGAGTAAAAAAAGAATGGTGAGGAGAGAAACGTTAACAGATGTAGTGGTCATAAGGGTGACGCTAACCTTATTCGTGATGTCAAAGTCCTCGTCACTCGTGGAGTCCGACCAGTACTCCGGGACGTTTGGTGGGTCTAGCCGGTCTAGCAGCACTGCGGGGTCCTTCCTCCTCCTCCTCTGAGGACAGGCAATTGGTATTTGCCCTTTGTCTTGGATTTGCGGCAACAACATCACTTGCTGGCCGAGGGGTTGCAGCAACAGGTGCATTTGGGTTAGCAAGTTGTTCAAGTAATTTTCGTCTTCCCGTCGTGGTTGGTGGGTTAGTTGCGTCCTTGCAAGAGATCTGTTCAAAAGTTCAATAATATATAAATAAAAATAAAATAACTGAATTCCGGGGGTAGATCAATTGGCCTTCTTTCTCTGCTTCTTCTTTTTCCTTTCGGGCTCTTCAGTTGTTTCCGCATCTCCCGCATGATTTTCTTCTCCAACAGGAGCGTCGTCTGTTTCGTTGTTGTTGTTGTTGTTGTCGTGTTTGTCCAAGTCACCGTCCATTTTTGTAAATTGGCAAAACGTCCAGTAATTCAACAGGCATAATGTTATAACATTAATTTGTTATAGACTAGTATCATACTTACTAAATTGATATCTTGATTATAGATGAGGCTTGCTGTACTCTATAAAAAATCGAAATTTATGTTAGTAAACAAATTCTCGGTTAATAGACCTATTGAATTTGGAGTACCCAATGTGACCCGGGGTTACCCTTTGTATGGTCGGAGAAAATAGTGGGGGAAATGGGAAAAATAGTTTACTCGTTTGTTATCACTTAAAAGGTATCCTGGGCAATATTTCTAAAAATTAAAATATGTGATTACGTAATGTAATACATGTTGAACATGACTTTTCTTTTCCATGAACAACAGAAAAATCCACTTGACGATTCATCTAATAAAGAGCTTTTGCAATTTTTCAGTTGGGACTTTCTTAATTGAAACGTCATTATAACTTGTATATCTCATTTGTTTCAATTTTCTTCAATATTAACGATGTTCCGTGAAACTATAACCCCGCAACATAAGCAACGAAGTTTGGCGCTGTCCATCAGTAGGATCTGGCACTGGTCGGGTTGTAGGAGAGTTGGAGGAGGGGTTTAAAGATTTCTTAGATGGAGCTTCCGCTTGTTGTAAATTTTTGTCACAAGCTTCTTCCTCCAGCCGGGGCAGTCCCAGCGCTTCCACATCTGGTTGGACCTTCCGGTCGATCTCAATTTTTTCTCAATCTCCAGCTCAGATGGGTACTTTTTGCTTTGGATTATAGCCACGAATATTATCTTTATCATGTTCTGCTCAGTGGAGGAGGTGTACCTTGCCGCGCATTGTTTTCCGACTGTATGGTATTTATGGTGCCCACAGGTACGAGGGCACACGTAGTCGCCGGTGGAGTCTCAGCCTCGTGAGTCGCGGGTGATTTGATTCGCTGGCTGATGGCAGCACTGGCGGACGCAGCCATCCTAGCGCTGTCCGAGCAGATGTATTGGCTCTACTGCGTCGCCACCCGGTGTTTTGCCAGCATGGCGAGCTCTTCCATCGATCTCTCGTCTTCCCCAGACTGGTGAAAGGTGGTTGCCCACATCTTTCGGATGGCTGTTGGGGTAAACGTCTGGCCTTCGCGGAGCCTAACCCCAGATATCTTCAGAAAGGAGCCCATGCAATTATGTACATTTGCGCTCGCCACTCCTTTCCCGGCTATCAGCAGGAGGGGGCGGAATACGTTAATGTAAGCATAGACCCTGTCCCGGGTCTCACGGTCGAGATGTACAGTCAGGGGGCCGTGCGCACCTGCAGTCTTGTGCTCCATCACGTTAAACTGCTTCAGACCGTGCTTGTCTACCTTGGGGTTGTTGTATGCCTTCCGGAAACCCTCAATGGTTAATCCTGAAATAAGGGAAGCCCGCGCCGTGCAGAAAGTGACCAGGCAGGCGATGAGGTAATTTCTGCAATCGATCACCTCCTGGCTAGTCACGGGGCTTTCGGGGAGGCCTTTTTCATATTCCTCTAAGGCCAGGTCTAAGCGGGCACCACACTTCTTCGCAGCCGCAGAATTTATCACTTGCTTGACCTGCCCCAAGCCCAGGACGTTCTCGGTGTCCTGCATGTGGCGCACCCCACGCTCCAATTTCTGGAACTTCCTGAGCCATGTCTTCCAGCCAGGGAGTTTGGCTTGGAGGCGCTTGAGGGCCAGCCGCTCAGCCCTTGAAGGGCGCACCTCGGCGCTATTAATTACATACCCCAGGAAGCGCTGTAGGGAGTCGCAGTACCCTCGAAGTGTTGTGGCTTATAGTTGGTCGGGGCCCTTTTCGCGTCTGGGGAGGATGAAGCGGTCCCAGACTCCATTCACATCTCCAAACGCGTCAAGGAGGTAGCTGCCTGATGGCGCCGCGGCGCCAACGATGGACCGAACCTTAGCAGCTATCTCCCTGGCCATTGCTTCTTTCAGGTGTCCGCCATGGGGGCGCTAGAGGAATAGCGGAAACTACTAGAAGTATCACCTGCTGGTTTTCAGCATCGATTGACTGATGAGTAAAAAAAGAATGGTGAGGAGAGAAACGTTAACAGATGTAGTGGTCATAAGGGTGACACTAACCTTATTCGTGACGTCAAAGTCCTCGTCACTCGTGGAGTCCGACCAGTACTCCGGGACGTTTGGTGGGTCTAGCCGGTCTAGCAGCACTGCGGGGTCCTTCCTCCTCCTCTGAGGACAGGCAATTGGTATTTGCCCATTTGTCCTTGGTCTTGGATTTGCGGCAACAACATCACTTGCTGGCCAAGGGGTTGCAGCAACAGGTGCATTTGGATTAGCAAGTTGTTCAAGTAATTTTTGTCTTCCCGTCGTGGTTGGTGGGTCAGTTGCGTCCTTGCAAGAGATCTGTTCAAAAGTTCAATAATATATAAATAAAAATAAAATAACTGAATTCCGGGGGTAGATCAATTGGCCTTCGTTCTCTGCTTCTTCTTTTTCCTTTCGGGTTCTTCAGTTGTTTCCGCATCTCCCGCATGATTTTCTTCTCCAACAGGAGCGTCGTCTGTTTCGTTGTTGTTGTTGTTGTCGTGTTTGTCCAAGTCACCGTCCATTTTTGTAAATTGGCAAAACGTCCAGTAAATCAACAGGCATAATGTTATAACATTAATTTGTTATAGACTAGTATCATGCTTACTAAATTGATATCTTGATTATAAATGAGGCTTGCTGTACTCTATAAAAAATCGAAATTTATGTTAGTAAACAAATTCTCGGTTAATAGACCTATTGAATTTGGAGTACCCAATGTGACCCGGGGTTACCCTTTGTATGGTCGGAGAAAATAGTGGGGGAAATGGGAAAAGTAGTTTACTCGTTTGTTATCACTTAAAAGGTATCCTGGGCAATATTTCTAAAAATTAAGATAGGTGATTACGTAATGTAATACATGTTGAACATGACTTTTCTTTTCCATGAACAACAGAAAAATCCATATGACGATTCATCTAATAAAGAGCTTTTGCAATTTTTCAGTTCGGACTTTATTAATTGAAACGTCATTATAACTTGTACATCTCATTTGTTTCAATTTTCTTAAATGATAACGATGTTCCGTGAAACTATAACCCCGCAACATAAGCAACGAAGTTTGGCGCTGTCCATCAGTAGGATCTGGCACTGGTGCTGACTCGGGCGCTGTCTATCAGTAGGATCTGGCACTGGTCGGGTTGTAGGAGATTTGGAGGAGGGGTTTAAAGATTTCTTAGATGGAGCTTCCGCTTGTTGTAAATTTTTGTCACAAGCTTCTTCCCCCAGCCGGGGCAGTCCCAGCGCTCCCACATCTGGTTGGACCTTCCGGTCGATCTCAATTTTTTCTCAATCTCCAGCTCAGATGGGTACATTTTGCTGTGGATTATAGCCACGAATATGATCTTTATCATGTTCTGCTCAGTGGAGGAGAAGGTGTGCCTTGCCGCGCATTGTTTTCCGACTGTATGGTAATTATGGTGCCCACAGGCACGAGGTCACACGTAGTCGTCGGTGGAGTCTCAGCCTCGTGAGTCTCGGGTGGTTTGATTCGCTGGCTGATGGCAGCACTGGCGGACGCAGCCATCCTAGCCCGGTCCGAGCAGATGTATTGGCCCTGCTGCGTCGCCACCCGGTGTTTTGCCAGCATGGCGAGCTCTTCCTTTGATCTCTCGTCTTCCCCAGACTGGTGAAAGGTGGTTGCCCACATCTTTCGGATGGCTGTTGGGGTAAACGTCTGGCCTCAATCAATCAATCAATTTTATTTGGTACCCTTGTACAGGATTATATATCAGGTGTTTTTCCAAATAGTTAAGATAAAAAGGAGGTTGTCATTATCCGTGGTGTGCATTTATTCTTTTAGGCATTCAAATCTTTTTCTTGTGCAGTCAAAAATATATTTTGCAGTCTCCCTGTTAATGATCTCGTTTCTTTGATCCATGGTAATAATAAAAAGGAAAGCTCTTTCAGATGTCATTGCATTTAAGTTGATATTAGTTTTGTCTTTGATAACACTATAGTATGCCTTTCTAATCGCGTTGTATGTAGGGCATTTTACAAGAAAGTGTTCTTCGTTTTCTATTCCATTTTTGCAAATCGTGCACCTCCTCTCATTTGGGGGCACATATAGTTTTGCATGTCTACCTGTTTCGATGGCCAAATTATGATTGCTTAGTCTTAATTTTGTGACGGCAATTCTGTGTTGTACATTATTAATTTGGGTAAGATATTTTTCAAGTTCGTAGACCACCTTGAAGGTCCTGAAAGTTCGCAATTTATTCTTTTGGCGTGGGTCTCTTCTACTATCATTGTGAATCTCACTTAGCCACACCTGTCGCTCGATATCTTCAAAGCGCATCTTTATTAAATTTATAGACGTGTTTGGGGCATCAAGCCATATATAGCCCAAGCCTGCTCGATCTAAAATGTTTTTCAGTTTGTGCACCCAAGTTACCTTGCTGTTATTTTCTAAAGAATCTAGGAAAGCCAACACAGCAAGTTTACTGTGGTCAGAATTTATCATTTTTTGCCAATATTTTATTGCTCTACATTTGGCTTTTAAACGCATTGGAAATCTACCGACCTCGGATCTACATGCATTGGAACTGCAGTACCTGTTGACGCCTAGCAGCCAACGTATAAACCTTGTGTGTACAGATTCTATGGGGTCTTTTTCTAGTTTGTCATTGCAGTCTGTTCCCCACACCTCGCTACTATATAATAGAATTGGGGTTACAAGGGTATCAAAGAGCCTAAGTGTTAGAGTTATTTTGTCTCTAAAGTGGTTTCCCATTTCTTTTCGAAGCTTATACAAAGCTTTTAGTCCGACCTTCTTTATTTCTTGCTTTGCTAGGCTGAAGTTCCCAAAGGTGCTAAAATGCACCCCAAGGTATTTATATGACTTGACAATGTCAACTTTACTGTTTCTGTATTTAAAGAGATAGTTGTTCATTGTTTTCCCAGAGTTATTAAATATCATTATCTTAGTTTTTTCTAGATTAACAGTGAGTTTTGCTTCATCACAAAATTCGCTTAGTTTGTCTAAATATTTTTGTAGCCCCGTGGCAGTCTTCGAGACGATTACCAAATCGTCGGCATAAAGTAAACAACTAATAGGTCGTGAATTGAGTTCGACATCGTTGCAATTTCTTACTGTATTTAGTTCCTCGGACAAGCTGCTGAGATAAAAATTAAATAGTGTCGGGGAAATCATACATCCCTGTTTCACTCCGTTGTAACACCTAAAGGCTGGCGTTAACAGATTTCTAATTTTGACTGAGGACTTATCATTTGTGTAAATTGATTTCAAAACTTCAAGAAATCGCCCTGTTACGCCTGAACGCTCTAGCTTATCAAAAAGTTTGTGTCTTGGTACTCTGTCGAAAGCTTTACTGAAATCAACATAACACGTAAATAGGAAGTTTTGTTTCTTTTTTGGCTTTGCTTTAACGTATTTGTCAATCAAAGATTTGAGGATGAAAATACTATCCACTGTTCCATGCTCTTTTCTGAATCCTCCCTGCTCAGGTTTGATTATTTTTCTTTCGACAAGGTAATTGTACAATCTGTTGTTCATTATGGATGTGAAAACTTTTCCTAGTGACGAGAGTAAGGTAATACCTCTAAAATTTTCCGGTTTACTAGGATCTCCTTTTTTAAGGATCGGTACTATTAGACCATAACTCCAGCTAGATGGGTATTCCCCACTATTCAAAATTTTATTAAACAAAATTTGTAATGGCTTTTTCAGAGTTTCTTCGCCGCACTTTAATACTTCGTTTAAAATATTATCAGCGCCGGGTGCTTTACCCGTTTTTAGACTTTTTATGGCGTTAGTTATTTCGAGTTCCGTGAATTCGTGATCCAATGGCCCTTGCCTATTGTTTATTCGCGTTTTTTCTACTTCTTCCATTGTGTTTTGTGATTCTATTGTCGCATTTAATTGTTCGAAGTGCTGATGAAAAACAGCAGCTTCTTCGGGTCTAATTTGATGTGATTGTTTATGTGTATTGCTGTTGAAAATCCTATTTATTTGTTTCCAAGTGTTTTTAGAGTTTCTGAAATCGATACTGTTTACTATATTATTATAATGCGTATACTTTTTCCGCCTACAGAGTTTTTTAAAAGACTTCTTTTTTTTCCTTCAAGACGGCTCCTAGCTCGCGTTGGTCAGGCTGCTTTGAAAGTAATTTGCCTAGTGAGCGTAAATTTTCTTTTTCATTTTTACATTCCTTGTCGAACCACATTTTGTTAACGCTGCTCTCTTTAATGTCATTGTTTTGGTAGCGCAGTCCTGCGTTTTCGCATGCGTATAAGAGCGTTTCTGTAAAAAGATCTACTGATGTGTCTACGCAATTATTATTTAAAGCCGCATTTAAATTTGTTTGCACTTCTTCGGACTCGAACAATAGCTTTAACTCGCTACTGATCTCGTTATTCCAGCGCAATCTTTTGAGCTCACTTAGTTGTACGTTTTCTGAATTATCCTTTTGTTTAAATGTAAATTTCAGGTTTAGACTGCATGAAAGCGAACAGTGATCAGTCAGGTGTGGCTCAAGCGGATTCACAATGAAATAATCAACAATGTCTAAACTTTCATTATTTACAATTATGTAATCAACAACGCTGCTTCTGTTGTATCGAAAGCAGGTTTTCTTACCTTCAAGGTCACCTACTACTCTGCCGTTCAAAATTCGTATATTGAGTGCAGTGCACGTTTCTATTAAATTTCTTCCTCGACTGTCAATCACCTTAGAGTCTTGTGAATTTCTATTATTTGGAATATCAATTTGGTAATCTTTTGGTAGACCCATAAATTCGTCATTTTGTTCATCATCCAGAGCAAATTCTTGCAAAATACCCGTTCTTGCATTAAAGTCCCCTTGGATAATGACATCCCCCTTTAGAGAGAGCCTTAATATTTCAAATTCAAGTTCTTCTAGAATGTCTTCTTCATAATTATTACATCGCCCGTTTGCTGGGCTTAGATACACAGTTCCTAAATAAATGTCTTTTTGTAAGTTGAAAATATTTTTACACAATTTAACCCATAGGACATTTTCATTATCTGTTGGTATATATTTAACTCCACTGGAAATATTTTCTCTGATGTACACGGCTATACCCCCCGATTTTTTGTATCTTGTTGAATCTCTATGTTTTACAAAATGTTTATAGTTGTTTATTTTGAGATCGGAATTTTGATTTGCATGCGTTTCCACTATCCCAAAAATGTCATGTCTTTTAATAGTGCTTAAAGTATCATTAAATTTTAACTTATTTCCCACAACCCTACTGTTGAAACCGTTTAAGTTCCAACAACCAAAACGAATCTTTTTCTGATTACATGTGAATTAAATTTTTTACACCTATGCACTTATCTTGGACGGTGCGCAAACCCCTGTCTTTTGAAATATTCCGCCAATGCGTCAAGTGCTCGAAAAGGTGGTGGAAGTGGCGGAAATGCTTCATTATAGCTTGAATTCCATGGGGGTCTTTGTCTTCTTTGTCTGTTAAATTTCCTAGCTTGTTGTCCTTCTCGATTGTATTCCTTGTCTTCGCTTCTCAGACCAACTTGTACCTTGATGTTCGTCACTAACTTTTTGGTACCAACTTGATTGTTCAAGTGGATGTCATCGTAGAAGGAGTCCTCATCGATGTTTCCAAATCGGTCCGCAGTGACTTTTTGATTGTTGATGAAATTACATAATCCCTGATTGTTCCGACAGATTTCTTCGTAATAATAATTTACGTCATCTACTTTTACATTGTCTCCCTTGAGACTGTATAAAACTCCCGACACATAGATGTTTGCTTTTGGCCAACGTGATTTTAATTTCTGAACACATCTTTGCATGTTGTCAGCGATGTCTGTTGCTCTAGACTTCCTTAAATCATTTACCCCGGAGTGAACCACAATACATTCGTAGTCATTTTTGTCTTCTTTTGTAAGCGAATCGATGTACTCCTCCATTTCCTGCGTTCCACCTTGTACGTATTGCTTATTTACAAATCGGCTTGGACAGAATCTACGGTTGTTTATACCTCTGAGAATGGAATCACCCAGTAGTAGAACTGGTCCATTACTACTGCCACTGGTTTGCGCAGCACTGCTTGGTTGATTGGGGCGATTTTCCCGTTGCTGAGTCCTTGGGTGGCTACTAGTATCCCGAGGTGTTTCAAGTCGGCTGTTTCTGTGACTAGCATACTGTCTGTTTATATCTATTGCCTCTCTCTGACCGGATTGCCGTGACTGATCAAGTATTTCAATTCGGTAACTTTCGCTGGTTTCTTGACTGCATACTTCAATTGCTTCCGTCTGTTCGCGTGAGTGGGTTGATTGCGTGGTCTCGTGAATCTGCACCACTGTTTCTTCTGTCTTTAGGAGTTGATCCTTAATTTCTCCTAAGTCGTCTAATATTTTGAGGATTGTTTCCGCTGTTGATGCAGATTTATTTTTGACGGACTTAAACTCGCTTGTTACTTTGTTTGACAGGTTGGAGACTTGTTTAGCGACATCTTTAATACTTTCGCTTATTTCAAACTTGAGTGAGTCGATTTGACTTTCACAATGCATCTTCACATCACTTTGCTCCCCAATCTCGATCGTATTTTTGGAAACTTGACTTTCTATTTTCGAGTTAAACTCTCTTTGAGTTGCCATAAAAGCTTCGATCTCTTCATAGCGAGCATCATGCATCGCTTTTTCGCCTTTCTCTTCGTCCTGTTTCTTGCTCGATTGTGATATCTCTTCGCCCGCTTCTGCTTGATCAGTTTCGGTCTCAGCATTTTCGTTATTGCCACTATTTGTGTTTACTAGATCGGTGAGTTTTGAGATATAACCATCTTTACCCGCACCTTGTATCTGGAGTGTATTCGTGCTGGTGTAGAAATTAACCGTCACCGATTCAAATTTAAGTACACTTGTTGCTCCATTCCTACTTATGCTGACAAATTTATCGTTATTTCCTTCCTCTAAGTAGGACAACAGAAATTCTTTTAGTTGATCAGAGTCTCCGCTCCATTTGAATTGCTTTTTCTTGTTAATACCTAATAGTTTCTTGTGCTCCGTTATCCCAACTATGTCCGCCATGCCTTGCCTTCTCGGAGCCTAACCCCAGATATCTTCAGAAAGGAGCCCATGCAATTATGTACATCTGCGCTCGCCACTCCTTTCCCGGCTATCAGCAGGAGGGGGCGGAATACGTTAATGTAAGCATAGACCCTGTCCCGGGTCTCACGGTCGAGATGTACAGTCAGGGGGCCGTGCGCACCTGCAGCCTTGTGCTCCGTCACGTTAATCCTGAAATGAGGGAAGTCCGCGCCGTGCAGAAAGTGACCAGGCAGGCGATGAGGTAATTTCTGCAATCGATCACCTCCTGGGTAGTCACGGGGCTTTCGGGGAGGCCTTTTTCATATTCCTCTAAGGCCAGGTCTAAGCGGGCGCCACACTTCTTCGCAGCCGCAGAATTTATCACTTGCTTGACCTGCCCCAAGTCCAGGACGTTCTCGGTGTCCTGCATGTGGCGCACCCCACGCTCCCATTTCTGGAACTTCCTGAGGCATGTCTTCCAGCCAGGGAGTTTGGCCTGGAGGCGCTTGAGGGCCAGCCGCTCAGCCCTTGAAGGGCGCACCTCGGCGCTATTAATGACATACCCCAGGAAGCGCTGTAGGGCGTCGCAGTACCCTCGAAGTGTTGTGGCCTTTAGTTGGTCGGGGACCTTTTCGCGTCTGGGGAGGAACAAGCGGTCCCAGACTCTATTCACATCTCCAAACGCGTCAAGGAGGTAGCTGCCTGATGGCGCCGCGGCGCCAACGATGGACCGAACCTTAGCAGCTATCTCCCTGGCCATTGCTTCTTTCAGGTCTCCGCCATGGGGGCGCTGGAGGAATAGCGGAAACTACTAGAAGTATCACCTGCTGGTCTTCAGCATCGATTGACTGATGAGTAAAAAAAGAATGGTGAGGAGAGAAACGTTAACAGATGTAGTGGTCATAAGGGTGACACTAACCTTATTCGTGACGTCAAAGTCCTCGTCACTCGTGGAGTCCGACCAGTACTCCGGGACGTTTGGTGGGTCTAGCCGGTCTAGCAGCACTGCGGGGTCCTTCCTCCTCCTCTTAGGACAGGCAATTGGTATTTGCCCATTTGTCCTTGGTCTTGGATGTGCGGCAACAACATCACTTGCTGGCCGAGGGGTTGCAGCAACAGGTGCATTTGGATTAGCAAGTTGTTCAAGTAATTTTCGTCTTCCCGTCGTGGTTGGTGGGTCAGTTGCGTCCTTGCAAGAGATCTGTTCAAAAGTTCCATAATATATAAATAAAAATAAAATAACTGAATTCCGGGGGTAGATCAATTGGCCTTCGTTCTCTGCTTCTTCTTTTTCCTTTCGGGTTCTTCAGTTGTTTCCGCATCTCCCGCATGATTTTCTTCTCCAACAGTAGCGTCGTCTGTTTCGTTGTTGTTGTTGTTGTTGTTGTCGTGTTTGTCCAAGTCACCGTCCATTTTTGTAAATTGGCAAAACGTCCAGTAATTCAACAGGCATAATGTTATAACATTAATTTGTTATAGACTAGTATCATACTTACTAAATTGATATCTTGATTATAGATGAGGCTTGCTGTACTCTATAAAAAAATCGAAATTTATGTTAGTAAACAAATTCTCGGTTAATAGACCTATTGAATTTGGAGTACCCAATGTGACCCGGGGTTACCCTTTGTATGGTCGGAGAAAATAGTGGGGGAAATGGGAAAAGTAGTTTACTCGTTTGTTATCACTTAAAAGGTATCCTGGGCAATATTTCTAAAAATTAAGATATGTGATTACGTAATGTAATACATGTTGAACATGACTTTTCCTTTCCATGAACAACAGAAAAATCCACTTGACGATTCATCTAATAAAGAGCTTTTGCAATTTTTCAGTTCGGACTTTATTAATTGAAACGTCATTATAACTTGTACATCTCATTTGTTTCAATTTTCTTAAATGATAACGATGTTCCGTGAAACTATAACCCCGCAACATAAGCAACGAAGTTTTGCGCTGTCCATCAGTAGGAACTGGCACTGGTGCTGACTCGGGCGCTGTCCATCAGTAGGATCTGGCACTGGTCGGGTTGTAGGAGAGTTGGAGGATGGGTTTAAAGATTTCTTAGATGGAGCTTCCGCTTGTTGTAAATTTTTGTCACAAGCTTCTTCCTCCAGCCGGGGCAGTCCCAGCGCTCCCACATCTGGTTGGACCTTCCGGTCGATCTCAATTTATTTCTCAATCTCCAGCTCAGATGGGTACTTTTTGCTGTGGATTATAGCCACGAATATGATCTTTACATGTTCTGCTCAGTGGAGGAGAAGGTGTACCTTGCCGCGCATTGTTTTCCGACTGTATGGTATTTATGGTGCCCACAGGTACGAGGTCACACGTAGTCGTTGGTGGAGTCTCAGCCTCGTGAGTCTCGGGTGGTTTGATTCGCTGGCTGATGGCAGCACTGGCGGACGCAGCCATCCTAGCCCGGTCCGAGCAGATGTATTGGCCCTGCTGCGTCGCCACCCGGTGTTTTGCCAGCATGGCGAGCTCTTCCATTGATCTCTCGTCTTCCCCAGACTGGTGAAAGGTGGTTGCCCACATCTTTCGGATGGCTGTTGGGGTAAACGTCTGGCCTTCGCGGAGCCTAACCCCAGATATCTACAGAAAGGAGCCCATGCAATTATGTACATTTGCGCTCGCCACTTCTTTCCCGGCTATCAGTAGGAGGGGCGGAATACGTTAATGTAAGCATAGACCCTGTCCCGGGTCTTACGGTCGAGATGTACAGTCATGGGGCCGTGCGCACGTGCAGTCTTGTGCTCCGTCACGTTAAACTGCTTCAGACCGTGCTTGTCTACCTTGGGGTTGTTGTATGCCTTCCGGAAGCCTTCAATGGTTAATCCTGAAATGAGGGAAGTCCGCGCCGTGCAGAAAGTGACCAGGCAGGCGATGAGGTAATTTCTGCAATCGATCACCTCCTGGGTAGTCACGGGGCTTTCGGGGAGGCCTTTTTCATATTCCTCTAAGGCCAGGTCTAAGCGGGCGCCACACTTCTTCGCAGCCGCAGAATTTATCACTTGCTTGACCTGCCCCAAGTCCAGGACGTTCTCGGTGTCCTGCATGTGGCGCACCCCACGCTCCCATTTCTGGAACTTCCTGAGGCATGTCTTCCAGCCAGGGAGTTTGGCCTGGAGGCGCTTGAGGGCCAGCCGCTCAGCCCTTGAAGGGCGCACCTCGGCGCTATTAATGACATACCCCAGGAAGCGCTGTAGGGCGTCGCAGTACCCTCGAAGTGTTGTGGCCTTTAGTTGGTCGGGGCCCTTTTCGCGTCTGGGGAGGAAGAAGCGGTCCCAGACTCTATTCACATCTCCAAACGCGTCAAGGAGGTAGCTGCCTGATGGCGCCGCGGCGCCAACGATGGACCGAACCTTAGCAGCTATCTCCCTGGCCATTGCTTCTTTCAGGTCTCCCGCATGGGGGCGCTGGAGGAATAGCGGAAACTACTAGAAGTATCACCTGCTGGTCTTCAGCATCGATTGACTGATGAGTAAAAAAAGAATGGTGAGGAGAGAAACGTTAACAGATGTAGTGGTCATAAGGGTGACACTAACCTTATTCGTGACGTCAAAGTCCTCGTCACTCGTGGAGTCCGACCAGTACTCCGGGACGTTTGGTGGGTCTAGCCGGTCTAGCAGCACTGCGGGGTCCTTCCTCCTCCTCTGAGGACAGGCAATTGGTATTTGCCCATTTGTCCTTGGTCTTGGATTTGCGGCAACAACATCACTTGCTGGCCAAGGGGTTGCAGCAACAGGTGCATTTGGATTAGCAAGTTGTTCAAGTAATTTTTGTCTTCCCGCCGTGGTTGGTGGGTCAGTTGCGTCCTTGCAAGAGATCTGTTCAAAAGTTCAATAATATATAAATAAAAATAAAATAACTGAATTCAGGGGGCAGATCAATTGGCCTCCGTTCTCTGCTTCTTCTTTTTCCTTTCGGGTTCTTCAGTTGTTTCCGCATCTCCCGCATGATTTTCTTCTCCAACAGGAGCGTCGTCTGTTTCGTTGTTGTTGTTGTTGTCGTGTTTGTCCAAGTCACCGTCCATTTTTGTAAATTTGCAAAACGTCCAGTAATTCAACAGGCATAATGTTATAACATTAATTTGTTATAGACTAGTATCATACTTACTAAATTGATATCTTGATTATAGATGAGGATTATAGATGGTGCTGACTCGGGCGCTGTCCATCAGTAGGATCTGGCGCTGGTCGGGTTGTAGGAGAGTTGGAGGAGGGGTTAAAGATTTTTTAGACGGAGCTTCCGCTTGTTGTTAATTTTTGTCACAAGCTTCTTCCTCCAGCCGGGGCAGTCCCAGCGCTCCCACATCTGGTTGGACCTTCCGGTCGATCTCAATTTTTTCTCAATCTCCAGCTCAGATGGGTACTCTTTGTTGTGGATTATAGCCACGAACATGATCCTTATCATGTTCTGCTCAGTGGAGGAGAAGGTGTACCTTGCCGCGCATTGTTTTCCGACTGTATGGTATTTATGGTGCCCACAGGTACGAGGGCACACGTAGTCGTCGGTGGAGTCTCAGCCTCGTGAGTCTCGGGTGATTTGATTCGCTGGCTGATGGCAGCACTGGCGGACGCAGCCATCCTAGCCCGGTCCGAGCAGATGTATTGGCTCTGCTGCGTCGCCACCCGGTGTTTTGCCAGCATGGCGAGCTCTTGTCTTCCCCAGACTGGTGAAAGGTGGTTGCCCACATCTTTCGGATGGCTGTTGGGGTAAACGTCTGGCCTTCGCGGAGCCTAACCCGAGATATCTTCTTCCTTTTCCTCGTCCTTCTCATCCTTCATCTTGTCCACCTCAAGGGCGCCAGATAGAACGTTGCAGTAACTATCAAACTTTATTTGTGATAAATATTCAGTAAAACAATAAATTATAACGTTAGTAGCAAAGTGATATTTGAACATATATAATTTGAATATATAAATATAATTTGAACATAAACTTTATACATAAGTTAACATAAACTTAAAAACATAAGTTTGAACTCAACGGTCACCACAGCAAGCCCACCAAGAAAAGTGACCTCAGAGGGTGGTTAGCCTAAGCTTTTAAACAAGTTAAGCATCATGAGGCAAAAATTGTGCAATTACGTGATTTGCCTTATCTACTATCATTTTCATGATTCCTGAATCAAAGAGTTTCTTCCTTAAATTGGCAATATCAGTTTCATTTAATGAATCATTAGAGTGATTCAAATCCAAGACACTTTGAATGCCATCATTAAATGTTGTAAACTGTTTTAACAACAAGTTGTGCAACTACCTTAGTATCACATGCCGATACCAAAGTAGTCATTCCACATTTGTTGCAAGTGATTTCAACTTCTTTATTGATGTCTTTTAATGACGCATTACAGACGTCAGCCATATCCTCAATTTGCTCAATGATGGTGAACTCATTGGTGTTGAGGAACTTTGCATCGTCAAAAATGCGCACCCTCAAGTTTTTGAAGTGGTATGTTTTGCCAACATTTACTTTGTTTATGGCATCTTCCCAAAGAACTATCTTAATGTTTTCTGTTTGGTCTGCAACATATGCATCAACTTTATATTTTGGCATTTCTCTTATTAGAACCTTTTCTTTCACATTATCTTTTTGATATACTTTGCCTTTGATGTCAACCTTCTGATACACATCTTTTGACAGTGCTTCTTCTATTGTGCAGAGTCTGTTCATCATTGTATTTAAATGGTAATGAACAAGGTGCAATTTTGGCTTCCTTAGAGATGGTAAATTCATCAGGACCTCCACTATGATATCTCAAGACCCTCCACTATGATATCTCTTAGTGGCCTTCCTCTTAGTGGCTTCGGAATCAGAGACTTGAATCTTGAAGTCAAAATAGCTTAATGTCGAGTTTGAGGCAGATTCTACATCACTCAACAGGTGTACATATCCTTCAATAGATGTATCTAAACAGAACAAATTGAATATAATATTAGAATATACAAATGTAATATACACCAAAACACAAAAATTCTGCTCATATATATGTATCCTTTGTATATGTCCAATATATAATTATATCAGGGAGCAGAATTTTTGTGTTTTGGTGTATTTCTTGATGAAGCATATTTTTGAATATGAAATATCATTAGCGTATAAACAATGAAAATTGTATGTTAAATATTTACCTGGATTATCTTTCGACATGTTGAAAGTCTTGATAGAGATCAAAATCTGAAAGTATAAAAAAGTTATCAATTAGAATTAGATGATAAGTAAAAAAATGAAATGGTAAAAAGGCAATTATAAAGAAATACTTACTTAAAACATATATATTACTAGTTTTGATTTGAATTATTGCATATAAAACTGATTGCTGAGTAGACAAGATTGGTCTTACAATTTCATAATACAATGACCTAAATGTATAATCCCCAAAAATGTTGTTGATCATCAGATAAAGCAAATATGGTATTCATTTAGACAAACATAAGCATGATATCAATATAAATTTAATTAAAGCAGTTAACTAAGGCACAAATGGGCTTGTGATCTGAAAAGTAGGTCTCTGAAACCTGGAACTGTATTTCTGATTCAGACAAATTAGTATAAACGTGGTCAATACAAGTGTTGCTATCTGTAGTACTACATGAAACTAGCTGTCTATAAGTATTCTGTGTTATGAAAAAGTTATAATGTGATGCACGACGCGATTCATTAAACCAGTTGACATTGAAATCACCAATAAAAATGTTTATTTTGAGTTGGTAGGGAGTCTAGTATCTCTTGTATAGCATTACATAATACTGTTACTGATACTGCTGGTGAGCTGTATACTCCCACTATTGTAATATGAGGCATGATCATAAATCTCAAAATAGTTATTTCCACACCATGTCTATTACTACTAAAGGGATATCCTGGGTAATAGTCAAGACGGCTATACACTACTGTACCTCCATATGGTCTTACATTTGGTCTTGTTGTACCATCATTTCTGAACAATACATAGTTTTCATCATCTAATAGATATAAATTATCATTTTCATGTTGAGAAAATCTTGTTTCTGAAAGAATATTTAAATCGGTGCTTATGACGTATGTCATCTATATGCTTGTGCAATGATCTTGAATTGAGAAAACAGATTTTAATACTAGCTTGAGGTGCTTCATATATGGGACTAACAGAAAGTGACAGTTTTCCTTCAGTTCTCAACCGATACATTTCAGTTTGAACTTCTGCATTGACAGCTATTTTACTTTCACATAAGTCAGTTATAAATAGACCATCTATAGTGGTTACTCTACTTAATCCTACATAATGAATGTGAGGAATGGCTCTTTTAGTTTCAAAATTTACTACAATTCTACTTTCAGTATCGCCCTGTGATCTATGTATTGTTTTAGCAGCGGCAGTTCTAAGTGGAAATTGTTTTCTCATTACATGTACAGATCTTGTTCTACCCACAGCAAATTGAGTGGAAACCGGTTTGATTGGTGTCCATGTTTACTCAATACCCTCTTTGTATAACTGTCTATTATCATGCCTGTTTTTTTGACCAACATCAGCATGATCAAACTCTACCCATATAATACCTGATGTTTTGTCTGTCTGATGTATTTGTATTCATTTTATGACACTGCCAGCACCATTGGTCATACCAACATCATTTCTAGTGTTTAGCGATATCTCTGTTCTTTCACCGACTGCTAAGTGCAGAACAGAATGCAGTTGTTTTGTTTTTCTAGGATCGTTAGGTATTTGTTTTAATATTTTGTCTCTAAGTTCTTCTGAATCTGTTCCAATGACAGTGTCCAATGACAGTGTTATGTGCTTTAATAGAGTATTTTGGACCTTGAAGAGCAATATGAGCTTTATCATTGAAGTCATTGACTTTAGCATTTTGAATAAACAAATGAGGTGCATCTTTGGGATACTGAGCACTAGTGTGGTTAAGAATTCTTTCCTTTAATTTGATTATACACTCTTTAGTATGATTTCCTTCTCTTAATCTCTATTCAATAATTCTGCAAAGTCTTTGCTTTCCCTCTGTCGCATGATTTCTGTAAGTTCAAACATCTTGAAAAGTTCTTGCCATACATTAGGCGCAAGAACACCATACTCATCGTTATCCATGTCTTTAAATATATAACCGTCCATTACAAGTTGTAGTTGAAACAAATCTCCTATAGCAACAATACTAACACCACCAAACGGTATTGCCCTTTATATTATATGCTGCTTTCCCTGTGGGTGCTAACATAAGTATTTTTTGTTTCGGCAAAATTAACACCAGGTCTGGTGTTGTAATATTTCAAAGCAGCTTGGTATAAGGCTTTAGTAACATGTGATTTACCCACACCTGCCCCACCGCTTAGAAAGCAGTAAAATGCCTCATTAGAAGTTTTTATTAAATGTTATACATGGTAGAAAAATTCTTTTTGCTCCTTATTCAATGTCTAATTATCTAATTATCCTAGTCTTTGCTCGTTTTTTAGTTTTGCTACATGATGTTTTCTGAGGATGGCCAGAAGAGACGCGCAAGAAAAGGCGTATGTTTATTCAGCCACCCTGGAAGATGTGAAGATGAGATCCGACACGCTCGGAGGGAGTCAGGTGCAGCGTCTATAAACTGATATAATTGATTGGAGACCCTGTAAGGGCTAAGATCGCAAAGGAGGCTTCATCCATCCTTAAAGAAGGGGCTAAGGCGAGTTTTGGTGAACGCCGTTTCCCTCCAAATAGCCGTCAGCCTTAAATTAGAAATAGGGCCACGCCTTTGGAAAGGGTAAGCGTTAATATAATGTATGAGTGATCATTAAAATTCATTTTCTCGTGTGTTTGACCACATTCTATCTTTGTTGCCATCTCTTTTGTTAACTCTGGAAGGGACCTTCTCTGTGTCTCATTCTGGGCTGGCTTCGGACTTCTAGGGTCAACGAAAGGTTTGTGTTCCCTTTCTCTTGTTAATAATCCCTTCGTTTTTTCTGCGTTTTATCTGCAGATTTCCCCTACTTTGTTCAAACAGCGGCTATACTAGGTTTCTACTAACATGGTCAGCAAAATACCCTGGTGCAGTATCAAGGGGACCCAGCCTTTCGTTGGCCCTCAGGTCTCAAGTTCCATGGTTGTGCAGAATCCTGTTTTGGCAGATATGGAAAATTTACGTTTTCGTAATTCCAAGTATTACAAGGCGGGATCCATTCATGGAGAAGCCCATGTGTGGTATGAGCTTCAAAATTACCCTTAAAATGACAAAGAAAGTAGTAAACATTAACACCTTCCTTGACAATGTTTTTAAAGTTAACTCCATGGAGGCTTTGGGTATTCGCTAGAAGCTCATTTTAAGGGTAATTTTAAGGGGAATCTTATAATTCTTACCTCCCACCCTCCATTGAGTTGGAAAACGCACATATTTGCACGACCTTTTCCTCCTTCATCGCTGATACCATCTTGGGCTGGGTTGCAGCGGGAGTAGTGCTGATCTGGGGGAAAGTGGGATCTACCCCTCAACATATCGTCCTCCCGCTTACAGCCGAGCCTACTAAGCTATCGATAAGAAAAAAGCATATCAACACGTTTTGCTTCACCCGGACTCATACAAGTTTTTTTGTTTCAAGTTGATGGGATTTTATTTCACCTTTCGTATGTTGCCTTACGGCTGGAAGGCCAGTGCATTTCTGTACCAAAACCTCGGCTTATTTGTGACTTGGGCGGCACGATCGCTTGGTGTACCTGTACTTCAATACATTGACGATCGACATGTTGGACAGTTGTTTACGCAACAAAACTATCACGGCTTCCAGATGCAAAACTAGCGGAAGCAACTGCGTATATTGTATGCTCCTTGTTAACTGATATTTTATTAATCTTGAGAAATCTCAATCCACACCATCCACTTCGGTGCGGTTTCTGGGTTTTCTCTCAAATTCTGTGAAGCAAGCGTTTTTAATCCCGAAGGACAAAAAATTCAAGTTCAAGCTGCTCCGTGAAGAGAGTCAGTTTCTTTGAAAACGCTTCAACGTTTTGCAGGGAAGGCGGTATTGCTATAGCTGGTTGTAAGTTTCACCTGCTTGAGGTGATTATGGCTATCATGGGCAGACCTTCCATAAAGTTGACTGATTTCCTTAGAGCTGAAATTGAATATTGGCGTTTCATAGATATCGGAGAGAGCATTCTACATTGGAGATCGGAAAAGCATGCTATTGTTAAGCTGTTCTGTGATGCATCTCTTCGTGCTTGGGGCGGTGTCCTTGTAATAGGGGACTTTAGAGATCAGAGATTACTGGCGAGAGAACGAGCCTGGCCAATTCTCGAGCCAGGTCAATTTTCTTGAAGCGAAGGCTTTGAAGTTGTCTTTGAGTCGTTCAAATGGTAAATCCGTAATTCTAGGATGGATGGTCATACTGATAGCTCATCGCTTATCGGAACGTGGGAAAAGGAAGGTGGAAAGGCTCGTGAGACTAACCAGACCGTTAAAGAGGTGTTCCAGTGTTGTCAGCGGTCTAACTTCGACATTAATTTACAGTATGTCCCCTCCGCCGAGAACCCCGCAGACGCTCCCTCTAGGGCGTGATCGGACTTCCCGCCACGGGAAGTCCGCCACGCTTGGGCCCTGATTGGCATCCGAGGTCGTTACAATGGGATCTTTGGGCTTTCCGTTGCGTATGTTAGACTCTAGTCTTACGTTTTCTTGGAATTTGTTTTGTCTAGACTTCCAGACCGCGGAAGCCAGCCAGGAGATGTCCTGCATGCTTATTCCCTAATGATGCTGATGCTGTGTTTTGCCAAGCTTGTGGTACAACTGTTTCCTTGGTTGTGTTACCTATGGCGAAGTCATATACCAAGCTGCACTCCTGCAACCGTTTCAGGTCGGGACGGAATATTCTTTCCGGTCGTGGCAAAGCTTGTCAATCAGATTGTAATCCAAAAATGGGGTATGAATCAACACAAGGTTGAAAAGTATGTTGAACGCTTCTCTGAAACAGAGTGGTTGCGCTGACGTTTCGAACGTTAGCCCTTCGTCGGAGCAAAAGAACCTGAATAGGATGGGGGAGTAGTTTTTATAGTGTAATGTGCGAACAATAGGCAGTGAGCCGGCGCCGCGCGCGCGGTCTAACAAAGGAACAAGGAACAATAGGCAATTAGAGCGGGGCGCGCTAAAGAAATTGTGGCGGTAAACGTTGCACGAAAGAGTAAGATTCCAACACGTCATAAATGTAACACGGACGATTTCATTTAACAACTTATCTGCGATAAAGACGGTACTAACGGTGATGACGGTATGTCGGTAATGACGATAGTGACGAAAATGACGGTTGCTGCGATAAACAACAGGAAAAAAGCTAAATACAAAAAAGTTACACAAGCAGGCTGAATGTTCTATAAAGTACGGCGACGTTACGTCTACAGATAATTTTACGAATGCTAGCAAATAGACAAGTGGTGGACTGAGTGTCCTGGGAGGTTAAAATGCCTAGAAACTGGCTTTGAATGTGCAACGGTTGATAACATCGTTGCGGTGTTCACAAAAACGTGTGCCGAGCATGCGACCGGTTTCTCCGATGTAGATCATACCGCAAACTTTACAAGAAATACAAATGAAATTGCTAGTGGTGCATGTGATATGGTCCGTAACAGAGCACGACACCCCATTGGGTCCGATAATGCGGGTGGTAGGAGCGATGTAATCACAAGTTGTACATCTCTTTTTAGATTATCGGGGGTCAAGGTGCTTCTGACAAAAGAGGAAAGTATATTCTTGTCACGGCGGAAAGAGAAGAGCGGAGGCTGAGGAAAGGTAGCGGCCTTTTCAGGGTCTTCTTGTAGAATCTTAAAGTTCCTAGAGACTAAGTGCTTAATGGCTAGGTTAAAGGGATGAAATGTGAGAGAAAAGGGAATTCTATCCTCACTTTTAGGCCCAGAGGGTTGCAATGCAACAGAGCGATCAACAGAACGAGCGCGATCGAGAGCGACAACATAAGCAGGATAACCACGGTCACTAAAGGATTGACACATTCTCTCAGATTGTGAGTGAAAGTCTGAGTCATCGCTGCAAAGTCGGCGAAGTCTGAGAAACTGAGTTAACATGTTTTGGATGAAAGGAAGAAAAGAGAAGATAACTGTGAGTCAGTGGGCTTGTTGTACACTGAAGTGGCTAGGTGATCATCCTTGATGGAGAGTGAAATATCCAGAAAGGTGACCGAGGTCTCAGATATTTAAAGATAATATATACAGATAGATAATTAAATCCAGTGCACTGCACCTGAGGCCGAGTACCAGGTAATATTAGACGGGAGGCCTTTCTTCACCAGTACCCAGTCAAACATGTCAGTAGTATAGGGCTTGGCGGTTCCAGCGCATTTCTCGAAAATGCGCTCGAACCAAGCCAAGTCTATACTACTCACCAGCGGATTCCATAATATGGTAACAGTATATGTTGTTTTCATATTTTTGAATAAATCAGTGGATTCCATACTGTGGTAACAGTATATGAATAGATCAGTGGAAACTATATGTTTTTTCATTTTATGGAGACAATATGTTTTTAATTTTATGGAAACTATACATTTTCTTTTCTTTTATGGAGACTATATATTTTTTTCGTGCGGTGTGTGCTGGTTTCATTTTATGATACCATCCTATAGTTACGGCTGTTGCGTGACATTCTTGGAATTTTAATTCTTAGGAGCGAGTCAGGGAATTCCCCGCTGGTGAGTCTGGGCATGTCTACTGTATTTAGGGACTTTCCCGCGAACAGGTCTGAGCATGTCTACTACTAAACTAGGGGTTATTTTTTAATACTTTCGGTGCGTTTGGACGATTGGGAGTGGTACTCAAGTGAGTCGGAGTCGCTTGTATCACTGTCTGACAAATCTGACGATTCAGACTTAGTCTCCTTGTATATGGTCTCTAGGTAGCTGGTTGGCTTTTCCTCTGGTTTAAAGTCTGTCGTCTTATCGCTCATATGCTTTAGGTAAGTAAGTTGGTTTTAAGTAGTTTGCGTATATTAAAAATATTCCTCAAATATGCTGCGTTGATGTTCTATACCTTCTCCAAACTGGTGGATGCCGGTATGTGTCAAGTAAAGATTCATCTGTCAAATGCGTGATCGGGGTTATTGTATAGTGCCCGTAGGCTAGACTTTTGATTCCGTCTTTTGATATATATACCTTTTATCATCGAAACAGCTGAGTGACACTTTCGTACCTTCCTAACTTATGGTTTTGGCTTCTGATGGTCTTCATTTTGTGGTGCATCCGTCTGTCGTCCATTTATGTATTTTTATAGTCTTCATGCTTGATATTAGTCTTAATTACATTCTTTTTTTATTCCCTTTGCTGTCTTTCCTCCTGATTGGTCGCTTTTCACAAAGCTGTATATTTTGGATCGCAGTCCGTCGCAGACAGGGATTCCGGTAGCCGCGTCTTTGAACTTGCCGATGACCTTCTTGTTGATTTCATTGAAGTATGTGGAGCTCTTTGGGTAGTCACTATTGTCAAATCTGTCTTTGTCGTTCCAGAAATCTTGGCACACATCTTCTGTCTCTATCTCGTAGGTCAGACTGTCTGTATCGGTGAATAGTAGCCTCGCCTAGTCTCCGTACTTCTCTTTGATGTAGTTGTAGTGGAAGTCGTACATCAATAAATTGCTGAGGTCTAGGATGCACATACGCACATAGGCCGGCCTGTTTAGAATCATTGTCTCTTTGATTTTGACGACGGCCTGTTGAATATCTTACTACTCACATAGGAGGGCTTGCTAACCAGTTTGAGTAGTTTCTTCACGTCAGTCACCAATCGAACGTCTACCCTTTTTCGTAGGTCTTTTTCAGTTTGGAAAAGTCTTTCTCAAATGAGTTTTTGGCGTTCTTACGTTTTTCAGTGTTGAAGTCTATATACTGCTTTAGCCATGGTGATTGGTCGAATTCTAACACTCGATGGACTCTGGTTATCGTGATGATTTGGTGTTCCTGCTTGAAGAGGACCTAAGTCACACAAACCTTGAGCAGCTCCTTGGATCCATTGGATTGTTTGCCCACCAGGTTGGCACTCTTGATCTACTCAATGAGGCCCTTGCAGATTATGGCCCCGAGGAACATCAAGGTGACATCATTTTTAGGTAAATTATAATGAAATTAAAGACTATTCAACCCATATATTGGTCATTTCAGTAACCCAAGTCCCTTCCCTCCATCCAATTCAATTGCAATTATAATGTAAATAACTACTTAAAAATATCAAATGTTTATTGTTTTCTAGGATGTGTTGGTAGAGAGATCCAGAAAAATTCCTCTGATTTCATAAAGCGGGGAATACGCGAAGAAGATATTGCCAAGCACTATAATGAGTGTCCTGGATACGGTCGCAATGTTGTTATCAAATTTGCAACATTCTTCCAAGAAAGAATTGATGTGCGTTGGGATTTTCAATCTCTATAGCAGTGACAATAATGCTATAGGTATAGTGGTTACTTACTTCGCATGACATATTCTGTTTTCTCAATTAATAAAGTAAATAATTGATTTATTGCAGTTTGCCCAAGAAATGCTAGATGGAAATTCATTTATTAGAGATTTTGGCACAAGGCAAGAGATTGTCAGTCTTGATGATGCGGAAGGCAAGTACAGTACACAACATGCAAGGGGCTGTCACTTTAACCAAGTAAGGTGACTGTGCAGTGTGGTAGCATCTGTCTCACAGAATGTAGGCATGCAGTCCAGGTCCACGTACACGTTGTTGTTAGGACAAATGCAGTCCTTCTGGAATGTAACAAATCCTGTCAATGAAGCATATGGTATGAGCCCGTATGAGCTGTAAAAAAAGTGAATCTTATTAGCAATTCATTTATTTCAAGCCACTAATCCGAAGAAAACTGAACAAAATAAATAAATAAAAATCAAAAAATTTCTTCACTTGTGTGGATTTGAGTGGCATCTTCTAGAAATAAATGATTAACCTACATTAAACATCTTGTTTTCCTATTGGTCTTTTCAGAACTTAAAGCTTTCCTGGAGGAGTTGCTGGAGAGCTGAATGTTGCAAAAAAAAAACAAATTGGTATCCAAGTTTAAACAGCTGTCAAGTGTAGCTGTCAAGAAAAAAAAGAGAGGACGTTCAGCTGATGATGACCAGTTTTCCCATAATGCTGCAAAGCTTCAGCATGAATTCTTTTTCAAGGTCAGCATTAGATTATGTACTTTTAATCAATTGATATAAATACTTATCTCCTGATCTCCTGAGGTGACTAAAACTGTATACTAATAGTCTTGACAAGCTGAGGATATGCTTACGGTATGTGGTTAATGTTGTAAGAATTATAAGAAAAAAGGAATTGAAAATCAGTCTCTTGGGGACCTGTCTTTGTTCCAATTTACCATCACACTCTTAACTGCATTTACCCCGTTTCAGATTTTTGAAGACTGGAACACTATTGAATTGACTCTGAGGGAAAGAATTTGATCTCCTGAGGTGACTAAAACTGTATACTAATAGTCTTGACAAGCTGAGGATATGCTTACGGTATGTGGTTAATGTTGTAAGAATTATAAGAAAAAAAGAATTGAAAATCAGTCTCTTGGGGACCTGTCTTTGTTCCAATTTACCATCACACTCTTAACTGCATTTACCCCGTTTCAGATTTTTGAAGACTGGAACACTATTGAATTGACTCTGAGGGAAAGAATTTGTGAAGAAGACGAGGATGTGATGATTGACATTCATGAAATAAAAGTTAGTGGAAACAGGAATAAGCTTCAAAATGGGTCTCTCAGGCTATTGTTAGAAAAAGTTGCTTTACAGGACACTAACGTTGCATTTATTTGCTACACATGTACAAGCAAAGACAGTTAAATGTGGCACTCCCTCTGTTCCAATCAGCTGAGATGATGAAAAGCTCATGTTTCCACCACGCAAAATCGTGTACCAAATAAATGTTCGTAGTTTTACATAGCTTTTGGGTATAGCTTTTGACATATGTTGGTAGAATTAATGAATATTTTTAACAGGTTCATGACTACTGACATGTTTACTTCACAAGACACAAAATTTAGAGCTGCAAGCTTTTAACTTTTTTGTACAAGATTTTTGACACCTATTGATTAAAACACTGATGATTTTTTTGTGTACATGTGTGCATAAACTATTCATGGATTAATATTTTGTTTTACTTGTAATTCAGTGCAAAGAATGGGGATTCCTCCTTCGGAAAATGTTTGGGATGCACCTGGGTACAGGTGGCTATCTTCACCAACAGTGGAACACAGTGCAATGCTGTTGAGAGGTTTCAGGTCTTTTGCCAAATATTCTGGTCAGGGATTTGAAGCCTCTCATAAGCTCCATCGCCAGCTGTACTCAAAAGCATCAAACCATGACTCCTCAGGTCCAGGCCAGTCAAGTAAGCACTGTAACATAGTAGCATGGTCTTATTAATATTATAATATTACAGTGGTGGCCGTCAGGCTGCTTGAATAAAATAGTTTACTAATTATAATTAAAAGTCACTAGAGGGTAGACTATTGGCTTGCATGGTTGTTTACCGAAAATTAGTATGCACACTTGACTGGTGGCTACATCTGCTAAATAGAGGTGGCAGAGTGCCTACTGTAGCATAGAAAATTCAAAGATGCCTTTTTTTGGAATAAAAATCTGTGTGTGAATTTTCACTGTTTTTTTTTTGTGTGTATATACAGTGGACCAAATACTGACTCACTGGTATGCCTCTCGAATGCTGCATTTGAGATACAGCTTCAGACAAGCAGTAGAGTGCATCGAACAAGGTAAGCTTGTCATTGAAAAAGAGTGATAAAAGTCATTTTGCGACGAGATGTAAAGCAGGTAGTAGTCTCATACAAAGCAATTCATTAACATTATAAGACAATTTGATCCAAGTTCATACCTCCAAATAAGGGATTGACAAATTGCTAAACACCCCAAATATCTCACTTAAATTTTATTGTTGCAATCAGGGAAGAATAGGTTCAGGTTCAGGGGCTGTGGCTGGAAAAAGGATGAGCATCAACAATGCAGTGATGAAGAGAAAGTGTGGGTCATCACCATTGAGAAGCTATTCACAGACCTCTTTGGCCATGATAAGCTAGCATACCACTACGACAAGGATCACGGGACCAGTGTAGATGAGACCTGTGCACCAGACGTTGTGGCTTATGATCATGATGAGTGAGAGGACAACTACTCCACCATTTTGAGAAAGGTAAAGCTCCCTCCAAGGAAAAAGAACAGGCTACCAAAAATGGCCTCTTTACCTCCATCTGTGCCTGTGTGCCCACCGTCTGCGAGCACACCGCCCGTGAGCACACCGCCCGTGAGCACACCGCCCGTGAGCACACCGCCTGTGAGCCCACCGTCTGCGAGCCCACCGTCTGTGGGCCCACCGTCTGTGAGAGCACATCGCCCGTGTGCCCACCCTCTGCAAGCACACCGCCTGTCTGCCCACCCTCTGCGAGCACACCGCCTGTCTACCCACCCTCTGCAAGCACACCGCCTGTCTGCCCACCCTCTGCGAGCACACCGCCTGTCTGCCCACCCTCTGCGAGCACACCGCCTGTGTGCCCACCCTCTGCAAGCACACCATCTGTGTGCCCACCCTCTGCGAGCACACCGCCTGTGTGCCCACCCTCTGCAAGCACACCATCTGTGTGCCCACCCTCTGCGAGCACACCGCCTGTCTGCCCACCCTCTGCGAGCACACAATTCCTGTGTGCCCACCGTCTGCAAGGACACCGCCTGTGTGCCCACCCTCTGCGAGCACACCGCCTGTGCCAGACGTTCCCAAATGGGGAGGCTGTATTGTCAGTCATGGTCGGCAGTTTACGTTTGAGAACACTTGTCTAGTTGACAACTGGCTTGTGTTGATAGAGCGTGCACTGACGAATGACAAGCAGCTTCTAGAAAAAGTCCAAAATCATCCGGAGGCCAGGGAGTTCAGCCATATGTACAGATTGTGTTCTAACGGCAGTTTCAGTTCTGCCAAATGGTTACTTGCAGAAATGAATGTAATTAGGCCTACAATTTCCGGTACCATCAATTTCCATGGTAACGAGCATTCACGCTTCCTTAAACATTTCTCGTTTTTTTACGAACACACAACGCATAGCAACTGCACTTCTGGTTACTGTCCGGCAAATGTGGTAGAGCGGCGCGGTGTTAACCACCCTGCTGTTGTGAGTTTTCCAGCGTTTGGTAAACCCCAAGTTCTAGAAGCAGTGGTAAAAGAATGGCTTCATGGGCACTCACAAAGCCATTGCGGTCAACGGTTTCCCCCATATGTACCCCCAGGAACAAGTGTGATATATATGGATATTGATAGTTTAACCGAGTGAGTACTGTACATATGTAGATTTCACTGTACATATGTAGATTTCACATTTTTACACAGTCACATTCTAATTCAGAGGCATTTGTTTTTTTTGTCTTCTATATTCTATTGAACTATACGCAACTGGTATTAATTAACGGTATAACGATTGCAATGTTACAATTACACTTGTTCAGTCAATATTCACAATGTCATTACATCTTTTGGTTGGTTTAAATGATAAAAAAACTAATTTTGATTACTCCATGTATTTGTTTGTTTAAGGAATAGACCTCGCGTTGTCAAGATGTCGCATCTTTCGGCAATGGACTATATATGGAGTATATATGATTACAGGAATCAAAGTTTACAATTTCCCGCAGCAGAGCAATACGCCTTACTATCGCCACCATGATATCGTCATCAGCATCATTACCATAACCAACACCATCATGATTAACATCTTGATATTAATGTACAAAGTTTTTGCCAAGATGTCCCATGTCAGGCAAAAGCTCTAAAAAGTACTGCGAAGTACAAAGTACTGCTTGGCAGTAACCCTGAGCCTAACTACGATTGTGGCTACCGTTGGGAAACTATAAATGTGGGATTTATAGTTTCCTAACGGACCATAGCTAATTTTTTGCCGCTATTTTTTTTGCCATTTACTTTTTTATTACGCTTCCTAGAAATCCAATAGCATACTGCGATGGGATAAGATACCATAGTCCAAAGTACTTTGGCAATGGTCTCCCGCTATTGTTGCCTGTCTTACATCGCTGAGAGACGTTCCCCATATTATCTCTGGACCAGACTACAGGTAAGCAATTTTTAAAAATATGCGACTATCCAGTATTGGATCCAGTATCGGGCCAAGTTGTTGTCAAGATGTCCCATCTTTAGGCGACAAGACTGCAAAGATGTCTCATCTTTTGGCAGTTGCCCCCAAGGAAGCATCCCACAATTGTAACTTTTTTACTAGGAAGCAAACATTGATTTTTCATCTTTGCCTTTCAAATCGAAGAATTGCGTTAATCTTTGGTCTAAAATACCATATTCCGATAGTTCCTTTTTGTTTTCTTGTTTGTAAGTTCGATCTAATTGCCTGACAAAAGAAAGTGTAAACGATTCGGACTATTTATCTTTAAATAGCCCACTTCCAGAAATTTGTATTCAGGGAGTAAGAAAACATTGTTTTAGTCAGCTGAGAGACATGATTAACTCATTTTTAGTGAATAAAGATGAAATGTATTGTTTGAGTTGCTTATTAAACGCGAGACTGGATTTGGATATAACCAGAGCTCTATAATCACTACAGTTGCCGTCCTATCTTCTCCTGGGACCCCACGCTCGTTCCATACTTGCATATCAACTGATAGATAGATAGTGAGTAATGAAAATGCTACCGTAAAACAGCCCAAATCCATGAAAATAAATACGTTTTGATGACAAATCGATGTTAGTATGCAAGTGTGATTTTACTAAAACAATTAGACTACTCGTTCTTATTTTCTGAGTCAAACAGTCAACCCTCGTTAACTATCTATTGACTCATAGAAAACTTGACCCCTTAGTCTAATTGTTAAGTATACATGTACTGTATTGCCAAAATACAGTAAGTAGCTTTAATGAAATATAATCTGGTTGTTAGATACTTGCTTTACTAAATACATGTACCCTGTAATACTTGTTTATAGCACGTAAGCAAATGTTGTGTATGCTTGGGATGGAAACTATTCCAATCCTCATTAATAGACAAATATAACAACCACACAGTATTTACCTAGCATTATGTGCTCTGGTGTCAGGTCTTGAAAAAAAGTTTGTGGATTTGCTGCAGTAGTTGCAAAAGTCAATAAAACTTAAATTGAAACATAATGGTCTACTGGGAAGAGTAGTTATTACCATTCTTGGTAAAGGTACATAAATAAGCTAGTTGTTTACAATAAACATGGACAATTTTTAAAATGGTTTAAATTAATTTTAACAATTATCAGATGACCAATCATACCTGTGAAATTCCACATTTTCGGAGATAACGTTTTAAACAAACGATAATGTTGCTTGTTTCCCCTATACATGTTAATGTTATCCATCAATAGGGTAACAGGTGCTGTCACAGGAAACTTGGCTTGTCGGATTGTACTGAAGTGGCTAAGTCGTTCATCAAGATACTTAATCCTGTAAAGAAAATTTAATAGATGGGCTAATTACAACACATTACACAAATAAGACAATATCCTTAAGCCACAAAAATATTTTTTTACAAATTATAAAATCATGAAATTTCCACTGAAGAAAAATTGTTCCTACAAAGCTGCTTCACAAGACAGTTTAGGATGAACATCATAGCTGTGAACCCTCAAATTTAAAAACAATATTAATCATTATGAATTCGATATCCTGTGTCATTTTTAACAAGAAAAACTACCAACAGGATCAAGGAAGGATAATTTGTGTTTGACATGGAAGAGCAGGCTCAAAATCTCAAGAATCCCATTAAAAACAGGAGAGTTTACAGCTATGTATGGAATACACCTAAAGTGGAAAATTATACACTAATATATCACTTACAATGAATTCAAGTGAACACTTAAGCCAACTGCATTGAGCATGTTGATGAACTGTATTCCTTCCCCATACGACATGCACAGCAGCCCAAAGAACAACCGGACATCGTTTGGATACGACTGATTACTTAGAGGTAAGAGCATGACCAGAACATCTCAGTTTGTACTCATGGGTCTTTGCAATATTCACATCTCTCTTCCCAATTATTGTTTCAAGAATGTTTTCTAAAAGGGGACATTCAGTCTGAATTCAGCTTGACAGCTGCAAAAAGACATCCTCTGGCACATCTTGCTTGCCTTCTCTTAATTTCCCTGTTGATATTAAAACAATAGTGTTTATCTACATTAGAAATGGTTACATATTCACGAAATATGTTTTACATCAAAACTTCACAAACTGTTGCTGCAACTGTACAATTGGAGTCTACAGTATGGCTCCATATCTTATACTCAATATTCTAATGAAAACTATTACCATGCACTTTTTGGTAGCTTTAACCAAATGTGCAAATTTTTTTTGCTTATCTGCCAGACAAGCTGTAATATCATTGTAACAAAACGTTACAGCATCCAGCTTTTATTGGCCATCTATACTATGAAATTTGAAATCAATATTTATGGAGTTTTTCAGAGATTGCATAAATCTATCAACGAAAGAAACATGTTCAAAACCACTCCCCTTGGGCCACAGAAGTATGTACTCTAACTCCCTAATAGAAATTATATACCTTATTTCAAAAAAAGTTGCTTTGGGGTTTGGTCTTTGGTAGGTGCTATCTTGAGATTGTTTCATAGTCACTCAAGCAAAGAACTCCATTTTGTTCAGCAACAAAATACCAAAGCCCAAAGCAGCGTTTACTCAATTAGGTGTATACCTGATCTGAATCCAGTGTCACATTTCTTCTTGAATCCTGCCATCTCATTTTTGAGCTGCTGAGCTTGATGGTCTGATAAGGTTGCCCCCTTCTGTTTCAGCTCCTGGATTTTCGTTTCATATATTTTCACCAAGGCAGTGACATAGTTTTCTCTGGCATTGCTTAGAAGTTCATATTTCTGGATTAAAGGTTTCATATCATAACCCTGAAAAGTTAAGTTGGTCTACATTATACATGTGCACTTTTAATAAGAAATGTGATCTGAATCAGAAGGTATTGTACAATGAAAGGGTCCTTGCACTGAAAATTTGTCATGTTGAAAACAATAGAGCAATATTGTCAGCGGTTGTTGTGAGTAATTAATCCAGCATTAGATTTTGTTCAGAATAGGTACAATTACTTTGCAATTGATTTCACTACAGTCATGTGGGAACTGATCTGTTACATTTAATTAGTATAATTACTCAAGTGATCATAACTTTAATGTGTTAAATGATTGATGGGTAGACACCCTGTACAGCCACTTACTTCATCAGATGAGCTTGACAATCGCTCCCATGTGACTTTCATTTCTTCCTCCAGCTCTTTAAGTCTCAGCCTTATGTCATCCTCCATGCTGACAGTATGTACTGATAGTTGTGGAGCTATGATCTGGTCTTTTATCTTTAGATCCACGTACACCACACATACAAAAAGTCAAGGTATGACAACAGAATAGTTTAAAAGTTTACGATCCTACTACACATAGCTATCTGTACATACATTTGAAGTGTCAAAAAATGATAAAGAGTTTTCAAGGATACACTTGTCTATTGCCTTTCAGGACTCTATTTTTCTTGCAGTTTGGAAAAGCTGCACTCACACATCGTGATAGAAGAGTTTTTTACTCTCCTCCCAGTATTTCTAGCAGATGAGCTTGCTCAACTTGGTGATCATTTTTTAATTCGCAGATTTCTCTTATCTTGTTCTGCAGCAATTCACCTATCAATTCTACAGTAGGTTTATTCCCAAAGATAAATAACTTGTCTTTCTAGGAGCCAGGACAGTGAGTGCCTTTTGTTATCAACAGCAATGGAATACCAAGCCCCATTCAAATTCAATAGACTCAAAATATGCAGAAGAACTAACCTTTATCTTGAAATCCTTTTCTTTGCTGGCCGTCCTTGCTTCTTAGATGTAGGAGTAAGGTCATGCTTAAACAAAGACTTTCTTGCTTTTGGGGAAGAGGTATCTGCGGGAAAAAGATATTTCACAGAAAAAAATTAACATACCTGTTTCCAAAGTATCCAATCCATAAGAAAAGATTTCTTTATGTTACTAGGTGACTAAAAGCTTCTTTTTTCTAAAACAGTATAAAACGCCCATGGAGGCAAGTAATGGGCAAGTATAGAAAAATAAACCTAATTCCATCATTGCCATCATCTCTCTGTATTGGTATGAACATGCATGGAAATAACTTCCCCACAGAAGCCTAAATTGACTCCCGATCATCTAAAGATTAGGTCCATTAAGCCCAAAATTGTGATCACTATTAAACTAACCTACAGAAGTTTTTTCATCGTAAAAAGTGTTAAAATCTCTTGACAACGCTTTTTATTGTAAAAAGCCATTTATAAAGAGTTTTCGATAATACAAGTACTTTAAATCAAGGAGTTTTTAAACGCTGTTTCTTACCTGCGATATTCAAATCTTCGAAGGAAACATTCAGAACATCGAGCACAATGTCTTCTTCCAGTTCTTCTTCGCGGCCTTTGGCGCCTTGAGAAGCTTCCGCCATGTTGGAATCAAGGCGCAAATTTTACTCCATTAAAATATTTATAAATCCCCTCCAATCACATTGAAATGTCGATAAATATTATTTTGGATGTAACAATTATAATAATTCGTGCTTTGAGCGCAAAAAAAGGCAAAAATCACAAGTTTGCGACTTTGGGTGCAAAAATGTGCAAAGTCGCAACCCTTTGTACCAGTCGCTTCTTTTCTTTTCTTTGACAATAGGCAACCCACACGGCAGAGCGCGTGGCCTTGTTGTTGGTGGCCTACTCCCAAATGAATGCAATGAAGAAAAAATCAGATTGATTTTGGAAGCAAATCCTAAAAAAAAACATCCAAGGCATCACTGACAGTGCTAAAATGCTAACTTCTAATTTCAAACCAAACCCTTTCATTGATCTATGTTTGGGGTAGAGAGGAAGCAAAGAATATCAATTGACTAAAAAATAGTCGACGGGAGAGGAGATATAAAGTAAATTGACAAGCTTTGTCCTTGCGAAGAACAATGGATGAAACAGGATTTCAAAGATGGAATATAGTGTCATACACAATTTTAGATACTGGAGTTTTAATGTACCATTTTAAGTGGTGATTTTCCATCCCCATGGGAATTAATATCTACAAATATGCATCCAGTAATGCATTATATTTTGGTGTTTTGAGAAACCCTGGATCCAACTATTCCAATGAAATAAATCTAAACCTCTAAAATAAATGTAATGGGAAAGAGACTTAGAAAGAAAATCCTAAAAAGAAGATATAATTGAGAGTACTAAATGGAAATTACAAATTTAAAAATAAAATTTGTTCATTAATTTATATTTGGTGTAGAGGGGAAATAGCAAAGAGCATCAATTGCATAAAAATAGTCAACAGGGAGAAAAAAAAAGGAAAAAATATGACTCTTCTTTAAATGTTTGAAAAGAAAATATAATAACAATAATGTGATAATTATATTCAGTACTTCTCTAAAATATCCCCTTTCCCATTATCTTTAGGTTTATAGAAAACTGTTTTCTTTACAGATTTATTATTTAAAAAGCAAAACTTTGTTTTTAGTTTTATATTATATAAGTATCTTGTTCTAAAAAAACCTATGAGTGTGTACTGCTGAATCACATAGTAATGAACTAGTCATTTGCGCCCCCTCCCTTATGGTCCCGCAGAAGTCAGAGGTTAATGTGGGGTTTTAGACCACTTTTTAACCAGAATATGTCAAGAGGGGTGGTGGTATTGACTGTTTTTTACTCTTAACTTGGAAACAGGCTTTTATTAAAGTTTAATCCCCCACCCTTCAGGTTCATAAAAGAGTGAAAACAATTATTTATTATTTCTTTCAAAACAATCTTTTTATCAAGCCATTTATAATCTAACTAATTTTCCACAACTATTTGAAAAAAAAAATAAACACATGAGATGCAAGATGCAGACAATAACAACAATACATATTGAAAATAGGGTTTTTTTATCCTCGGTAAGGAAAATTTCTCTTGTAAGTTGAAAAAGCTGCTGTATCTTCTAAGGATATGTATCTTCTTAGGACTAAGAGCACAGGATATAAAGACAAGAACGGTCTTCTTTAGCAGTATTTGACAAATGCAACACGATATTGGTTAGCCTTTATGAAATATCTCAACACAATCAATCTGCCCTGAAGAAGTCTTATTAAAGACGAATTCCAGTTTTTGTTGTATTGTATTTTATTCAACACAATCAAGAATATAGATAAAACGAAGAATGTCAAAACAAAACCTGTTATGCCTAAATAATTTGATTACTGAGTTAAGTACTCGCATTCTCAAAGCATACAAAAAGGACAACAAAAAGCCTAATAACTGTCATATCCTCAATAGACAATACAAATCGTCGTCCGAAACTCACCTTGCATTGTTTTTGTTTTTTGTTTTTTTGGTCGCTTTCTTGTGGTTCTGTTCGCTTTTTAATGTGAACTGTTACTTGCTTAAATTTACTAGCTAAAACCAGATAAATCTTGGCGTGAATGAATGTTAGTAGATCTCCTCTAGTCGACTTTATCCTTAAGTCACAAAATTTGAGGCAAAATAAATAATCATCGCATAATCGACAAGAACTTTTTCCCCTGCTCCGTGCTTGTATTTAGTCGCCATTTCGGGGCCAAGTGGGGCCTGGGAGTCGCGCGGCTAGCTGGCTGGCTGGCGAGTGACACCACAGGGTACCCGCGCGATGACCACAAAGCCAAGCCGCATCCTGTACCAAATATAACTGTGTTTACTGGTATAAAGGTTTTCTACTCCCCTTATGTAATGAGCGAATTTCAGATGCTTTTTAGGGCGTGTGCTACTTTATGGCAAACAGAGATGTCATATAGCAAGTGGGACTCCACCAACCGTTTCTGGTCGGGAGGAAATATTCCATGTGCACCCATGCGGAACATCGGTATAAAAGTACAACCACGGACTAACTCATGACCAGTTGGTAAAGCTCTTGCCCGACATGGTATCTCGACGTGGTAGCTCCGTATTTTCCCCTAAAATGGCCGAGGTTCAAGCCCCCGATAATGTAATTATCCTTCCCCCCGATATCGAGGAGCAACAAGAACCACCAGTCGCTGAACAACAGGTTCAGCAGAACCCACCTAATGAGGTTTGTATGCTTGTTATATCATTTCAATGCACTAGCAGTTTTTGTCTTGGCCGCACAACCGCAACTGTAGTTATTAGTCTCCTACAGTTTCCAGGACATTCTCAGGTATTTCATGTCTACAGTCCTCTACCAATTTATTAACGTTTACTCTATATTTTAGTTTAGTTAGTTTCTTCAGGTTCGGGATTTATGCAATTTTCATTCGAACGTGTGTTTATGTAGGCGGATTTCTCGTTCTATTATCTAGTACGTTAAGGCGGTTGTTGCGGTACACTATTAGTTCTCTATCATGTAGACCTCTGAATATTTTATACTTTCCTATCTCGACAGTCGTCGTCTCTAGTTATTTGTTTTCTACTTTAGTTGGACCGTCCACTTAGGCGTATCGTCATGTTGTGCGTATTCTACGTAGCCGTCGTCTTGTTGTGCGTATTCCACATAGCCGGGCTGGTCTACTATTAAAATCTTTACGTTAATGCATTACATTTTGTTTCGATTGGGGCCGTCTTGTACATAAAAACAATATATATAATCAGTGTATTTGTAACTCTTGCAGCCTCAGTTTTTCATTCGCACGTGTGTCATGTATTTATTCTTTGAGTTGGTCAGAGCCTACAGGGATCAATTATTCACATAAATTAAAAAAAGGTCGGTCGGGGCAGACTAAAAGAAAGAAAGTAAAATGTTGGCCCGGGCCGAATAGAAGAAAGAAAGGAAAAACGTCGGTCGGGGCCGGGGAAAGAAAGAGAAAATGTCGGTCGGGGCCGTCTTAAAAAAAAAATTCGTTTCATCCGCCAAATGTGTCAGTCTGGGCTGACTAGAAGAATGAAAGAAAAAATGTCGGTTGGGGCCGACTAGAAGAAAGAAAAAAATGCCGGTAGGGGCCGACTAGAAGAAAGAAAGTAAAATGTTGGCCCGGGCCGACTAGAAGAAAGAAAGAAAAAAAGTCAGCCGGGGCCGATTAGAGGAAAGAAAGAAAAATGTCCGTCGCGCCGTCGTAAAAAAAACATCGTCTTTTGCGGCTTCCGTAGAAGGATATCCCCCTGGAAGGACTTTTAGTTACTCGTTTGAACTTTGGCGTAAAAAGCAGAGAATCCAACAAACTAACAGATGTTCAAAACATTGTAATCTCGGCCGCCTTGTGGTTTTTGATGCCGGGGTTAAAAATAGGTATCCGCATGTAGCCAGCGTGTATTTGCCATTTCAAAAAAAAAAAAGGTTAAAGAGAAAATATCAAAGTAAAAAAGATATCGGTTGGGGCCGGCTAGAAGGAAATAGATTAATAGAAAAGAAATAAATAATAATAATAATAATAATAATAATAATAATAATAATAATAATAATAATAATAATAATAATAATAATAATAATTATAATTATAACTATAACTATAACAATAACAATAACAATAACAATAACAATAACAATAACAATAACAATAACAATAACAATAACAATAACAATAACAATAACAATAACAATAACAATAACAATAACAATAACAATAACAATAACAATAACAATAACAATAACAATAACAATAACAATAACAATAACAATAACAATAACAATAACAATAACAATAACAATAACAATAACAATAACAATAACAATAACAATAACAATAATAATAATAATGGTAATAAATAGATTGTCACACACACAAAAAATTGGAGAACACACATAAAAATACTTGGTTATTTTCAGATAAGTAACGGGCGCTTTTGTGTTTTGACGTTGTAGATCGCCGAGCAGATTAAAGCCTTGCAGGCACAACTGGCTGTACTTAATGCTGCGAAAACAGACAAAGGCGGAGTCCCCGCCGCTTTTCAGCTCGTCCGCCAGTTAGCGAGTGCCCCTCCTCGGCTCAGAGACCCAGCCATGATCATGAACGCCCTTCAAAACCTAGCCGACGAGGCAAGATATTGCAGTGACACCAAGGCGGCTCAATATGAGGTGGTACTCAGTGCAGGCCGCACATGTATAAACCACAGTTTGGAGACCTCATCATCAGGCTTTTAGAAACCAAAGAGGATATGTCCGTCGCGTCTACAATCTCCAAGATGATGAAAAGTGACGGCCCTACACAGTTTAGGAGAGGGCGCGGCCGCTTCGGCGGGTATTCAGAGCTCCACCACTCAAAGAGCGTGGCCGTGGAGCATGTTTCATTTGTGGAAAACCTGGAAAAACTGCCCTAATTCTCAGAATGCGGTCTAGAATATATAATTAAAAAAACTTATTCTGTCATATTTGTTTTCCATTTCTACCGGAAAAGGTAGTTCTCTTATTCTTGGAAGTTTCACAGTTTAGATCACGTGAGCGCGAGTTAGCGGATCTAATCATATAGTCACGTGGTCACATTCCTTGTAATTTTTCGACACACCTGTCGTTGTTAGACCCACGGTTCAAGGGTGCGATTGGAAAGGTCTGCCCACCAATATTGTTGGTCCTAGGCCCCCGCCTGAATTTGTAGCGCAAGCTCGTTGCCTCGCTAGCCCCAGAGAAGTTATCTTCCGTGATCTGGGAAAATGTGGGAGCCAAGCTTCAGATGATGATAATCTGGCAATTCCTAGGATATCCTAGGAACTCCCAAATCCTCGGCTATTCTCCTAGATTCTCCCAAAAGTTGGGAAACACAGCGTTATACTAAAGTGGCAGGACCTGGGAAAATGTGGGAGCCACGTTCTCATAAATTGGGACTCTTTAAGATATCCTAGGAGCTACCCTATATTTTGTCTCCCAGATTCTCCTAGACTCGATTTCCAGCTCTTTTCTGTAGGACCGACCGCAGTGTGGATATTATGGCTTAAAATCGGGAGATACGTGAGAACACCTCTACAAAATTGGCAGCTCGTTGGATGCCCTCTTGTCACGCTGGGGCCAGACCACCCCTCCAACGCGTCTCTGAACGGGGGGTGAACAAATCCAAGATGGCGCCCCGAAGCCCGTAAAGAATCACGGGAGTTTTCAGGCTGGATTTCCTTGGCAAAATGGGTTGCCTTTTGAGGGGTAACACGGGGACTGGGTACGATATGGATTCATTTGGCGCCTAAATTTACATTCTCGAAGAAATAAGCTTTCATTTGATGCCTCTTTTACTAGGATTTATCGAACTCGAATTAGGTTCTTAGTCCATGATTGGAGCGGTATCACACGAGTCAGACGCTGCTGATTCTTGTTCGATGTAAGTCTTTTCATTTAAGCTTTTACATTTTATTTTATCTTTTTAGCCCAAGGCTTTGTGTTTTAAAATATGTATTTATTCATGGCATTCGCCTTTGCTTTGATTTTTTTCCCATAGCGATTGCCCGGGGGTGTCTCTAGCGGTAAAAAAGCCAAGGTTTCCTTTGCATCTCTACACCAAAGAGAGAAAGGAGCAACAAGCCCGATTGATACAACTAAAGCTAGGGCAAGATTCGAGGTTGACAGAGCTCGAGCAGGATATCGAGCGCAAGCAACGGGAATTAGTCGAGACAAACAATCAAGTCCATCGACTTGAAGAAAGGATTTGGAAACGGAAGAAGCGTGTAAGTCAATCTAAATGCATGTAATACTTAGTACAGGGAAGCTTCGTTTCTTGACATGTATTTCAAATAATGTCCATTGTTGCTTTTGCTGAGTTAATTATCACGGTGTAAAAGAGGATATGTGACATCAGTGCAAATCAGTACGTAGGTTATAAGTTAAATCGGAAAAAATCAAGGGTCACACTTTACATAGTTTTCCCAATGAATTCAAATTCCTTTTAAAAATACACAAAATTAATGATAACAGAATCAATTGGTAAGCACAAAATATAGTTATAAACAAGAAAGATAATTGCAAAGTACTGCAGGTTTGATTTATAAGTACTTAGCCAATTTTTTTTTTTTCAAACAGACAATCTACATCATTTTTTAAATTTATTTTCAGCTTGGAGAACTAAAGGAAAATGATTTGGACACAAATATTGTGAATGCCAAGCGACCAAGAAAATCAAGCAGTGTTTTGCAGTCATGTAGTGACAAATTAAACCTCTCAAGATCACAGCAAATTAGAAGAAAAAAGCAAACGATTGCAGCTCTCAAGCCAATCCACTGTAAGACAAGTGCCAAGCCCAATCCAGTAGATACACATTCTGTCCACGATGGATTGTGAACAACTCTACTGGGAACATCATCAACACATGAATTAAAAAAATATATTTCAAATTCAGACGTGTGTATGAAAAGCATTTTACCGGGCATTCTTAAAGCGAAATTCAAGGATTATGCTAATGGTCAGTCAAACCGTATACGAAGTATGCGAGTGTTATACGATGGAGGGCTTATTGGGAAGCGAAAGTATACCCGCATCCGAAACAGTGGTGATATTGAGAAATGTGCTACAAACAGGAAGAAGGAATACTTGAAGGATTAGAAATCCCCAAGATTACCCCTTACAAGAACCTGATGAAATATGTTAATAGTATAGACATTGGGGACGTAAGGGATCTAAAAAATCTTGCAACAGAGCTCCATGTGGAATCTGCTCCTGGGGTTTATAGACCCTTAAAGCCCTTATTGTTGCGCCTGGCTGATATGTACTTAACAGTTAACAGGGAAAATCCATGCCTAAAATGGTTACATGATGAGGAAAACGTCATGTATGTTGCTGTTGGAGCAGATGGGGCACCATTTGGGAAAGACGATACTGCAACTGGTAAGTGTTTGGCTCAGCTTTGAATAAAGACAAAAATGTATGCTTTTAGGGTGAAAATAAATATGAATTAATTAATGACCTAGAATAAAAGCAATGCGTGCCCCCAGGAGTTCATATTTGGGCATGAGGCCATAGCCCACTTCCTGTGGGTGCTGGTGTGAACTGCTGATTCCCATTCGCACCCAATACGTGGTCTGGATTTATGTTAACAACTACATTTAACAATAGCCACAAAGAAAACTTTTTATCCCAATGGGCAAGGGCTTTAATCATGCCTAAGATTACCAATTCCCTCTATCCCTCCCTTTTTTATTAAAGTGTCTGGGCCTTACTCTGCATGTTTGTAAGCCAAATTACTGACACTAAGTTATCATTTTTCAGCATATCTAGTCAGCTTCCTGAACCTGCTCCAGGGAGTTCAGAGTTGCAACAATAACCACTTGCTTCTTGGGGCAGATTGTGATGAGGATCACCCTATCAAAGAAATTGAAGAAATTGATGGAAAGACCTTGTTGACTGAAGGAGGGATCAGCTAATCCCTGCTGATCAGAAATGGGTTGCAAGCATGTCTGGTGAACTAAATAATGCAGCAACCTATTTCTCATCTTTTGCAAATGTTGACAAAAGATCTAAGTTAACAATGGGTGGTTCAATTGGAGAGAATCAAACTGACACCTGGAAACCGTGGAAGTTCAGTGATCGATTGAAGGTTGCAGACAAGGTCAAGTCTTATAAAAAAAAACCTGAAAGATCCATCTGGCAAGGATAGGGGTAAAGTCTCGGCTTTTATTTCCAGTCAGAAATCAAGGCAAGAATACGAACCCCCACTTGGTACATATGTAGATGCAATGAAAGCAGAGCCTCTCCCCAACACAAACAATGCATGGCAGCATTGGTTCATGCTTGTTTTAACAATTGCAATGTATTACACTGGTCTCCCTGCCCTAAAGTGTGTGACTAATTTGACTGACCTTTCTAATTCATCTGCAATTGTGAAGTTTATGACCTGCGTGAAAACCAAAATGAAGTGTGGGCGCTTATACAAGAACTTCTCACGATGGTTCCGTGAAAAGCGGAAAAACAAGCTTGCCTTTTCTTACAGGTTTACTGGGCTGGAGTCAAAGAAATTTTCCTGGACCTTTAGCTATGCCATTCAGGAACTTTTAAATATTGAGTCAGTTGCAGAGAGCACCAAAGTTAAACTCTATGCATTGCAATGGACAGCTTTGCAACTTAGAGACTCTGTATCAATATACACAAGAGTTACAGTGAGTAAAGAGCTATTTGATGAACTGACTTTGAAATGTCAGCATTATTTTAATGCAATCCGGCTGTTTATTGGTGACAATAAAATTAGCCCCACAATTTGGACAGTCACATATGCAGTTCCTTATCATTGCCATCAGTTATTGACATCCATAGGGTATGGGCTTGGATTGAATTCTATGCGAGGGGAAGCCAAGCACATCAAGATTCGTCAATATGTGGAAAACACATGTAATGTACGGAAGGAGGATAGGTGGTGGGTAGTGTTCAAGCACGAGTGTCATTTACACCAAGGAGAGTCGCACAAAATCCAGCAACATTCTGCTACTGTGGAAATGCTAAAAGTGAAACTCTTGAGAAGTGTGCAATATGTGAGAGTGATCTAATGCGACTGATACAATAAAGTACAAAAGAGTGCAAAGTGCACAATGACTTAAAAAGGCTGTTGTCAGAGGCAGATGGTCTAGTGTTTGGCTAAATTGCGTGCGGTGGTTGACGGGTAATTTGCAATATGACGGATCCAGCACACTTTATTTATTCTCTAATTGCACAGTTTTCTAAAGAGAGTTATATGGAGGACAAGCCACCGCAGGTTTGCTGGCACCTCTGATAATTGTTATTATAATAATAAAGGGAACAACTGAATAGAGGAACAACTGAATGCTTATGACAAAGGAACTGTAGAATAATTGTCTTACTCTATAGTCATCAGTGTAATTGCTCTCCCTGTAATTCAGTTTCCACTGCAAATTTAATTCAGGGTTTATTCAGGGTTTATAAACCCTGTTGGTCATCAGCTAGCACTGAAAATATCCCCATTAAAACTCCCAAGGAGAGAGGGGGCTCCCTAAAAGAAGCAAGAGGTGTGATTGTGGTTGTTCCATATAAGAAAAAAAAATCCCCAAAATAAGGAAATAATATATAGATTTAGGCACTGCCTATGAGCGGAGCCAGCATTGAACACCTTTTGTATTGACTGATCGAGGAATTTTTGGGGGATCTAGGATCCTGCTCTTTACTAAGATTTATTCATTGGACCAACCAAATGGATCGAGGCCTAATTCAATAATTTTAATTATGCAGTACGTCAAAGTTAACAAACACAATTCCTGGTGTAAATATGGCTGTCAAAGTTGCCAAGTGTCTAATGGTAAATTCTTATTTCCCCACCATAGAAGTTTCATTATGAATATATTTTTAATCAAAACAGTACTCCAACAAACTTTGCCTTTGTGCAGAATATGTCATTGATGTAACAGCATTCCAAAGATTCTAAATAAAATATTTAGACTGTTTAAATGCCATACTGTAATTTGAATGTATCGATTTAGTGGTGATTCTCTTCTTAATTGGACTGAATATTCAGAAAAATGTCTGGACCCACCCTTTACCATATAGTGGCCTTGTTGTTGGTGGCCTACTCCAAAATGAATGCAATGGAGAAAAAAACAGATTGATTTTGGAAGCAAATCCTAAAAAAATACATCTAAGACATCACTGACAATGCTAACTTCTAATTTCAAACCAAACCCTTTCATTGAACTATGTTTGGGGTAGAGAGGAAACAGCAAAGAATATCATTATATCATTGACTAAAATAATAGTCGACGGGAGAGGAGAAATAACGGAACTGGACTCAACTTGAAAGGTATGGTGAAAAAAATATAAGAGTAATGAAAATAATTTGATTGAGCATTTATTGACATTTCCCCTTCCCCATTATCTTAACCCTTTCACCACCACAGGCTTCTAAAGAGGCCAAGCCTATGCTATCCAAGGAATGTGAACATAATTCAATTATTGAAAAAGAACATGGTTATTGCTAGTGTTATAAAGTTTAAGTATCTTGCCCTAAAAAACCCTTCCCCTCATAAAAGTTCCATTAAATGTACATTCTTAAAGCTACATTCTGACAAGCTTTGTCCTTGCGAAGAACAAGTAATAGATGAAACAGGATTTCAAAGATATTATATAGTGTCAAACACAGTTTTAGATGAGATGCAATACTGAAGTTTTCATGTACCATTTTAAGTGGTGATTCCCCATCCTCATGGGAATTAATATCTACAAATATACATCCAGTAATGCATTATATTTTGATGTTTTTAGAAACCCTGGATCCAACCATTCCAATAAAAATAATCTAAACCTCTAAAATAAATTTAATGGGAAAGAGACTGACTTGGAAAGGAAATCCAAAAAAGAAGATATAAGTGAAAGTACTAAATGAAAATTTCTAATTTAAAAATCAAATTTATTCATTAATTTATTCTTGGTGTAGAGGGGAAATAGCACAGAGCATCAATTGCATAAAAGTAGGAGAAGTAAAAGGAAGAAATATGACTCTTCTTTAAATGTTTGAAAAGAAAATATAACAATAATAATTGTATGATAATTATATTCAGTACTTTCCTAAAATATCCCCTTTCCCATTATCTTAAGGTTGATAGAAAACTGTTTCTTTACAGATTTATTATTTAAAAAGCTAAAGTTTGTTTTTAGTTTTATATTCTATAAGTATCTTGTTCTAAAAAAACCTATTGAGTGTGTACTGCTGAATCACATAGTAATGAACTAGTCATTTGAGCTCCCTCCCTTATGTTCATGCAGAAATCAGGGGTTAATGTGGGGTTTTAGACCACTTTTTAACCAGAATATGTCAAGAGGGTGGTATTGACTGTTTTTTACTCTTAACTTGGAAACAGGCTAATCCCCCTAATCTAGTCTAATCCCCCACCCTTTCATGGGACCATGGGTGTGGGGGCATCAAATGACTAGTGAATATGAACTCCCTACTGTTCTCTTCAAGAAATGGTTTTTAATTCTCATGTCTTCCAGTTTATATAGATATATATAAATCTCCTGATGATGAGTGGGCAACCACGAAACAGGCTTGTAGAGATGAAACGGTAGTTCGCGTTTTTTTCCTACAAACCAAGATATATATATCTTGGCCCTCGGGTAGTTCCGGGTTCATAAAAGAGTGAAAACAATTATTTATTATTTCTTTTATAACAATCTTTTCATCAAGCCATTAATAATCTAACTAATTTTCCACAACTATTTGAAAAACAATAAACTCATGAGAAGCAAGATGCAGACAATAACAACAATACATATTGATAATAGGGGTTGATTTTTTTTACACTCGGTAAGGAAAATTTCTCTTGTAAGTTGAAAAAGTTGCTGTATCTTCTAAGGATATGTAAGTATCTTCTTAGGGCTAAGAGCACCGGATATAAAGACGAGAACGAAAATTTGGTCTTATTAAAGACGAAAATTTGTCGAATTCCAGTTTTTGGTGTATTGTATTTTATTCAACACATTCAAGAACATAGATAAAACGAAGAATGTCAAAACAAAAGGTGTTATGCTCAAATAATTTGATTACTAAGTTAAGTACTCGCATTCTCAAAGCAAACAAAAAGGACAACAAAAAGCCCAATAACTGTGATATCCTCAATAGACAATACAAATCGTCGTCCGAAACTCACCTTGCATTATTTTTTGTCGCTTTCTTGTGGTTGTGTTCGCTTTTTAATGTGAACTGTTACTTGCTTAAATTTACTAGCTAAAACCAGATAAATCTTGGCGTGAATGAATGTTAGTAGATCTCCTCTAGTTGACTTTATCCTTAAGTCACAAAATTTGAGGCAAAATAAATAATCATCGCATAATCGGCAATAACTTTTTCCCTTGCTCCGTGCGTGTATTGGGCGCCATTTCGGGGCCGTGTGGAGCCTGAGAGTTGCGCGGCTGACTGACTGACTCTGAGATACCAGAGGGTACCCGCACGATGACCACAAAAATCAAGTCGCATACCCATGCCATATTTCTATGCCTATGGAGCTAGGCTCCGCTATAACAGGGGGATTTCTTTTTAAATATATAGATATATATCCAAAAACTGTAGAAAAAAATATTTGACCCACAATACGCAATGTTCTTACCCACCAGGGGGTCCCCATAGTAGACAGATTTACTTCACCCATATACTGATTTAGTAATGCCTTTTGTTAATGATAAAAAACAAGGTTTTGAAAGTCTAATGAAGGATTATCACTATTTCAGTTCTAAAGCCATCTCTCTATACTCTTAAAAATATAAGTTGTTTGGAACAACTGTATTAAATTAAAATAATTTATAATTGATGCATGGACACCGTGTCTCTCATGCTAAAGGCAAAAAAAAACCTTGCTGGTGCACTGCATTATATCAAAGCCTATTACAAATAAATATATATAAAATAATATATAAATAAATACAGAAATTACAAACTCTTGGCTATTTTCATTGGAAAATCTATGTAAAGTATTGTATAAGTATAAGTATATGGACGTTACAGCATGGATGATGTCAATGATGTTACATTCTCAAGAATTGGATGGAAATAATTTATCTATTTAACAAGAATAACAAGTTTGTTTCATTTCGTTGCCAAACATGACTTTGTAAGAGACCTGCAGTATTCAGCTTTGCTTTTTAACTGAAATTATAATGTCATTGCAAACATTAACATACTCCATTACTGAGTGCTAACATTCTTTAACTGCTTCTAAAATTGGCAGTTTAAAATTACTTTGCCTGTTTAAAAACTTTCTCTACAACTGTAAGTTGTGGAATTTTCAATGGCCAATTCCCCTACAACTCTACAGGGCCATAAAAGATACAAGAAGTGTGGACTGGGTAGATTTCATCACGTTTCTACCAGTTTAATGCTGCGGCTCAAACACCAGGTCTTAACAACTTCGTTTCTCTTTGTAACCTCTTTCTCTTCCTGTCCTTTTCCTTGTAATCATTGTATTTAAGACCAGCGATCTGAGTTCGTCGAGATTTCTCGGAAAAATGAAGTTTGGGCGCCCTAGCTCAAAATTAAACTGGTAAATGAGAAACAGAAGTAATGACAGCATAGTTATCAACTTTCATCCTTCTGCTTGAATGATATATACAAAAAAATAATTGGCTTATACAAATCACAGGAGTTTCAATTTAAAAAAATCTGGTTTATTTTCATGTAACGTCCATGACACATTTAATTTAATTTTGTTTACCTATTAGAAATTAAGAAAAGAAATAAAATCCCTATTTTTGCTGTGTGTAATTTTTAGAATAAGCCATATACGGATATATATAAACGTAGAATTTGTTCCTCTTTGTTTTTAATTACTGATGTTGTAAAAGCCGGAGCGCTTGCAAGTTGGCCTCCCAAAAGGTGTGATTTGTAAGGCAATACATATTTATATTTATATTAGTATAGAATTTATTGCCAGGGTGTTAAGAAACTTACAGCTCAAGAATTTAGTATCATTATACAATATTTCTATTGTAGTATTAACAAAATATTCAACAAATGTTAGTTTTAAGAAACTGACATATTATCATTTTGCTTGTATACTATTAATATGCTGGAGAATGTAGAACTTTGGGAGGAATTTAGAGAATCTGGGAGAACTTTGGGAGGAATTGGGAGAATCTGGGAGAACTTTGGGAGGAATTGGGAGAATCTGGGAGAACATTGGGAGGAATTGGGAGTATTTTGGAGAACTTTGGAAGGAATTGGGAGAATCTAAGAGAACTTGGGGAGGAATTGGGAGAATCTGGGAAAGCATTGGGAGGAATTCGACCGCTGACGTCTACCTGAGCTCTGTCATCATTTCAGGGCTTCTGGAATAATCAATCATTATGCGCTAAATTACGCGGGATTTTGCAATACATTTTTCAAAATTTTGCGGGATTCTTTACTGAATTACACGGAATATCAACTGTTACGCCCAAACTACATTTTGTACCGAAGGAAAGCACGAAATAACTTGAAAATGTAAATTTTTTGCGCGAAAATATCTTAGGCGAGTTTTTATTGGCTCCTAGCCACCAGCCAATTAAATAAGGCATTTTATTATTAGTCCTAGGCCTTCGCGGTTTAGCAACGAACGCCTATTCATTTTATTTGTTTTAGAAATTCAGTTCGAAATATCGCACTCTTAAGAAGAAGATCTCTCTTTTTTAAGAGAAATAGAGGATAGAACCCTAAAAGAACACATCATAAATGTTTTGTCTTTCAAAATTTGGCCAAATTACGCGGGATTACGCGGAAATTTGTGGATTACGAGGATTACGCGGAAAAAGCCAAATTACGCGCTTCCGCACAAGCGCGTAATTCCAGAAGCCCTGTCATTTTGTTAGCTATACGATCCTTGCTACTTTTTGCTCAGCCACCTATTGCAAATCGCAATGGCAAAGAGACGTCATTCTATTAATGGAAATTTTGCAAAGTGGGTTTCTCTAGTAGGCCTGATTTCGGGAATCAACATCATTCCCTGTTTAGTCCAAGACGAGACTTCACCAGACAAAACTCGTTGGGCTTCTGCTTCTCTGCGGAGATGTTGCATCCCATCCTGGCCCACGGGCGTTCTCTAGAGGGAAAAGCAATTGCTGTACCACCGTGAAATGCTTGTATATGAATTCTAGGAGCGTCGCTAAAAAACGGAGCGAGCTCCAAGCACTTTCCATTGGCAAGGACTTAATATTCTGTGTGGAGTCTTGGCTGAATCCAAATTATCTGGATTGACACTGGACGAAAAAACGGATTTGCAGATATAGTAAATATGTTTTGCAACTATGGTGAAGTCCATATTTACTCGCCTTTACTCAAATTCAAATATTGAATTTGCTTTATATTTGGCACCAAGACAAACCAAGCGAAGGCCGATTTTTACTTCATATTTGCTAATATTTCAAAAACAGTGCAAAGAACGGATTTGCAGTTCTATTCACGCACCGGTAAATACGATAGCAAATGTTATGTTTTCGTCATGTTTGCTTGCATTTGCTCATGATGCAAAGAGTGTATATTCATTATATTTACTACTACAGCAAGGGTCACTTTTGCAAATTATTTGGTCCAATAAGTGTATATTTCAAAATCAATAAATTACTATAAACATTATTTTATCAGATCTTGGTCAAAGTAATAATTCTTTGAATATTACTCTTTCAATATTCTAAATAAATCACATCTCCTTTATATAATAAATTGTAGCCTCATCTACTGTTTTTCGAGGAAAATAGTTCAATAATAAATCTGAATACTCATAAACTTGTTGTAATAAAAATCGTTGTGAATTTGTAAATCAAAGTCGATCACTATATGCTTCAACAATAACATTTTTTGTGCCAACGCACAAGTCCATCATTCATAGCAAAATAGAGAAGATTGTGCTAATTCAAAAAGAATAGCTTGCATGTAGACAACCTAAAGCTGATGCTTCACAGCCCAATCGGGAGCATCAATTGGTGCAGTTTTTTTCGAATTAGCACCATCTTTCCTCCTGTACATCATGTTTGTGCTTCTCTGGCCCCTGCCCTTCCTAACTTTTTTTTCTAAGTAGGCCATCAATGAATCGGCCTCCTCACTCCTCCATGGAAGCTTATGCTTGTAAAGCAGTTTAGGTGCTTCCTCGTCAGACCCCTCATTTTCTCCATCAGAAACTGTGTGCTCCGAGGACATATAGTCCACGGACATGATTTCAAAGTATTCCCCTTTTCTCTCCTCGTTGATGCTGGAGCTTTCCCTCAAGGTCTTTTTTCGTAGCTTTGTTTTCTACAAAAAGAGAAGAGAAACAAATGTATTTGATTTTCTGAATATTGTGAGTTGTTGTCCAGGGAATTCTTGCCTTTTTAAATCATGCATTAAAAATTGAGATTTGGACCTTGACTATATAAACTGAATCACAAGAGTACCTTGTTTTCATGTGACTGTGAAATAGATACTAACCAAATACCTACTGCTATACACAATGAAGGTAATTTTTATTGTATTTTCCTTTCCACTCTTGACTAGTAGACACTATTAAACACTGATTATTAGTAGTTTTTGTTTCAACGTCAGATGAATACCACTCTAAGGGGCCATTTACATAGACTAGGGTTCCTCGGGGGGGGGGGATTTGGATTTGATAATTGGTAGAAATATCTAGCAATAGTCTGGCAATGGGATAGGAGACCAACATCTTAGAGGATTAAGGTCTTCATAATTATCTATGCCATAGCTATCACATCAATCATTAGTTTTAGTCATACTCACTGTGTTAAGCCGGTTGCGCTTTCTCTGCCTGTTTAAGGCGGCATTATAACTGTCATTTGCTTTTGTGACATGCTCCCTCTTTTTAGTTCTGAAATGGACATGCATTGCAGCTGCAAAAGAAAAAAGGGAATTTGTCATCAGGGGCAGATGCAGGATTTTTCCATAGGGGTGGTTGCAGTACTAATTTGAAATGGTGGGGAGTATAATGGATCATTGATTAAATGGGTATCATCATGGGTATATGTATAGGTGTATGGTGGATGTGTGCCCCTGGTCATGAGTCAAGGTTCGTAGCGAAAGACCTGTGAGGAAGCAGACGATTTTGCCTTCAATCTAAACAGTTTGGTTTCTTAACAATATCCAGGGTCCAGAATAAGCTTTTGAAAAAGGTTGTCTGCTGAGATGAACGGTCATACTCACTGTGGACCTAGGCACACAGAGACAACTCTCCGTCACACAAACAAACCTTTTATGGCAGTTGACGATGACTTGCTATCCGTACTGCGCACTCCCGCAAATATGCCACGACTAACTTCTTTGTTGAAGTCATCATCATAACTAAAATAAACAATAACAAGTTTTATTTTTTATTGTACTTTTTTTTTATTTGAACCGGAACTTGAACAATCGTTAAATTGTTATTATAATTATTAAAACAAATTTAGTCAATTATTTGGCCAAAGAGCTTTAGAGACTGATCAGGTTTTGTTTTGTTTAGCCCTTCTAATTTCTAGGGTGTCAGGATGCCTGTGCTAAGTGATCAGATAGACTTGATAGACTCATATGCTGATCAGTTCCACCTTCGTCGTCATGTTCCACCTTCGTCTTCATCCTCTTTATAGACCTGCCTAACATGAGCCTAAAACAAAATGTTCTATCATTACAACTTGAAACTTCTTTGTGGGGATTTTGAATGACCAATACGCACACCCAATGCTTTAATTAAAGGGTATAATCACTGTAAGGTGATTAGAATGTGAGAAATCAATACTCTCATATAATCAACATGAAAAATCTCTCTGCTACATATAAGCTATGAGTCATTATAAGTCCATTCGTCCAGCTTCAAATTGTCTACTCTACTCCATGGAATATTCAAGACCCCGGGGTGCTGGGGTGGGGTTCCCGAAATGTCAGGCGCAGCCGCTTGGCAAGAAAACATACAACTAGAAAATGGCGGGCAATCAAGTTTTCCTTTCGCTAGCAGCTTTAGCAGCGTCGTTTCAAAGCTGTCTTTTACTTTTATAGATTTTACTGACCCAACAATCCAATCAAATGCAATATCTCGGATGGACGTCACCCTGGGTTGAACCGTTTAAATGACAAAAAGGCAACCGGCTAGCCTAGCAACCCACCTCAGCCAACCGGGGTACCCGTCCCGGTGGGGCGCCCCACTCACCATGTAAACACAACGGGGATTAAGACAGAGATTATATGGAGAGTCGGGGACCTAACTGGGGGACCCCACCGACCCAGGGTCCCCCGCTACCATGTACTGTAAACAGATCAGTATGGCACACAAGTAAAGTGGAAGCCTCAAGGCAGTCTTATATTCCAGCCCAGAAAACTGAAAACATTCTGGTAGTTTAAAAAACAGCTAGGACTGTTAAAAAAAAGGAAAATTTAAATATGACTTACCGTCAATTCTCGATCAAGTCGTCGACCTCGTCTCCTCGTCTCGGCTCTTTTGCTCGGAGGGTCTCGAGGAGCTGCTGGTTGAATGCAGCTTGCTGCGCCACAAATCCTCGCATTTGTGCGATAAATTGTTGGTCGTTCGGCTGCTGATTCATTGGTGGCGGGTTCAGTTCATTTAGCCTCAGAGGGTCCAGAACTTGTCTTGTTTGTTCTGCCCTCTGATCTCCTCGTGGTCGGGGAACAAGGGGAGGTGAATGCAGCATCGAGGGCATTGGTGGTGGCGTTTTTATACCTTCGGCTGACGAGGACGTGTTGCTAGCGTTACTAGTCGAGGATGAGGCAAAATCGAGTGATCTCGAGGAACCAGAGCGACTTCTTGCCGCCGACATCGAAGGGGAACTGTTGTTCCTCGAAGCCGAAGAAGCGTCGCGAATGGGAGAAAGATCGGATTCGTCGCTGGACGACAATTCTCGCCTTTCAATAGGCGTTGACGAATCTATAGGTACCCGGCGATTGAGCTGCTCTACTTGTTCTTGAAGGACTGGCGGGTTGTCAGATCGAGCAGTTTGGGCGCCATCTATTTCACCACGTTCTCTTGAGCTAACATTTGCAACCGAAGCGCTTGCAATGTCGAGCTGCTGCTTCTTTGTTTTGCTTGGAGGATTTTCGGTTCCTATATGCTCTAGCCATTTTAAAAGATCCAAGCAACGAAAATCACAATAAACGAGAAAGTATTTTAAAGAACAACTACTGATGCGTGCGAGTTTAAGCGCCAAATGATTTGAATCCAGCACTCTTTGTTAAGAATCAAGCATGCCTACCATTCCAATGTTCGCTGCTTGCGCTCATTGGTCAAACATCTGCATTCACGTGGGCAGAGCATGATAGCTATCCGTGTAGTCTGTATCTTTGTACAGCGGTATACCAATTCAAAACATACATTGAAGATGGCCGACTTCCGCAAGAAGCGAAAATATTGTGAACACTGCCATCAGTACTTGAGTTTAAGGACTTATCGTAGGCATTTAAGCCTATATTTTGACTGTAAAAACAAGAAATGGAAGTGTGACGATTCGTCAGACGATGAATTATTTGCGAATATCAACGCACCTAACAATGACAGTCGACAAGAAGCATTGGACATGGAGGAATCAAGCAAGGGAGAACAGCAAGGTACAGTTTGAAGTTTAAGAGCTTTAAGCTAAAATGTTATATTTATGGTAGATCGTTTAGAAAGTCTAAACGAAAAATTATCATTTTTGGCTGGAATATAAATGGTTGTCACTACAGGGGGGGGCACTTCACAATTCCTTGCAAAACACATCAAGGCAAAAGAGGTTTCCAATGCGATGTGTCTTAACTTTCAATAATATGTTGTTGCATCATGGAAGTGAAAAATATTAAACACTGTGGCTTTCATGAAATTGTCCCTTATTGTCCCTTTGTTTTAGAAATTACTACAAAGTCATTCATTATTTTCAATGCTCATGTCATGACTAAGACAGAGACAGAATACCAAGACAAGAAAAAATGTTCCAGGGATATTGTACACTAAATGTCCAAGGTATTTTTAATCAAACTGTTCTTTTCGTGACAAACTACAGCAAATGTGTGACTGGGATTAGAGGAGACCAAAATATCACAGGATATTTGTACTCTTTCCCAGTCTTACTCCTGCGATATTCTGTATGCATCTCGGTGCAGTTAGATAATAAAATAACATATTATACTATTTAAAGTATTATTTAGTAAATAAACCCCTTCTGGCGGCTGGGATATCGACGGATAATGTCTAAAGGATGAGAAATGGTGCCAAAAATAAACTTTTGAGGACCATTTCTCATCCGCGGACATTATCCGCTGATATCACAGTGAGCCAAAGAAGGGGTTTATTTATTTTATATCCCAGTGACTACACTGAAAATGCGAAAAGTGTCTTCTGCGCACGCTGACGTGTACTGGAATGACGCCTCAAGCGCGCCCTGTTATTTTTGCCATTCGCAATCCATCAAAATCCATACGACATTTTTTTCCTTAGAACAAGAACTACAAGTTCACCAAAACTGTTTTTTTATTATTCTGCTAATTATTCTTCTTCTAATTATTCAAAGTTGATTTTATGGTCTGGGTATGGATTACTGTTGCTACTTTTGTACTTATAGCTGATACTAATTTTTGATTTACCAATTATGTTTTTTTGACATTGCAGGGGTAGATACCAAGACAGGAAGCTCAGAGGAAGATATGTCTAGTGATGAAGATGATGATTGGGCATATACAAACCAGGACAACAGAACATTTGGAACAAAAAAAGTGCCAGCAATAGCAGAAGTATGGGAACTGTCAGAGAAAGACATCAACTTTGATTTTACAGAAGATGGGGACTTGCCATGTGTTGATACCAATCCTGCTAGTTCATTAGTTACACCTATGAGGCCCATTGCTAAGTGTGCCATGGTGTTTCTTTGCTTATGGACTTCATTTTGCTCTGTATCTGACAATGCCCTCGATATTTTGCTGTCCTTTTTAAGAGTGTTGTTAGAACGGTTCCACTGAAAGCAGCCTTTGCAGCTATCCTTCCAAATACTGTGCACCTGTACAGAGCTAATCTTGGCATTGACAATGACCAGTTTGTAAAATATGTGGTATGTCCAAGCTGTAGCAGCATATACAATTTTCAAGACTGTTATAAACTCACATGGGATGGTAAGCGGGTTACTCGGTTGTGCCAATATGTGGCATTTCCACATCACCGTCAAGTATTTCGTAGAACTGCCTGCAATGAACCTTTGTTGAAACAGATTACTTTAAAGAATGGACAATCGAGGTTATACCCGTTTAAGGTTTATTGCTATAAAAGCATAGCACATACCTTAAATAGGTTTTTGCATAGGCCAGGATTTGTTGACATGTGTGAATCATGGCGGAAGAGGGACATACCTACTGGTTTTCTTGCTGATGTATATGATGGCAGAGTCTGGAAAGAGTGGCAGACTGTTGATGGTGAGCAATATTTAGCATTGCCTTATAATTATGGCTTCATGTTAAATGTGGACTGGTTTCAACCATTCAAGCACTCTGTATACAGTGTTGGGGCTCTCTATATGGTTTTAATGAATCTGCCAAGATCAGAGAGGTTCAAACCAGAAAATCTTTTCTTAGTTGGCATTATACCTGGTCCTCATGAGCCAAAAGGAAACATAAATAGTTTTCTCCAGCCCCTTGTTGCTGAATTGAACATTTTGTGGAGTGAAGGTTTACAAGTAAGACTGCAACAAGAAGAGAACATCACTACATTTCGAGCTGCTCTTCTCTGTGTTGGATGCGATGTGCCTGCTACACGTAAAGTCTGTGGATTCACTGGTCATTCTTCATGCAATGGTTGCTCTAAGTGCAAAAAAATATTTCCAGGCAATGTTGCTGATGGAATGGACTACTCAGGATTTGAACCTTAGCCACCCAGGACAAATAAAGAACACAGGGATCGAGTTCAAGAAGTGCTTAATCAGACTTCAGCAACTGATCAAGCTTTGAAGGAGAGACAATATGGTCTGCGCTATAGTGAACTACTTCAGCTATCTTATTTCGATGCTGTTAGGTTCCACACTATAGACCCCATGCATGCTTTATTTATGGGGACTGCCAAACACATCATGCAGAAAGTGTGGCTGGCTGAAGAACGTCCAGTCATTAAGAAGGGAAATCTATCACAGATCCAAAAAAAACTTGATGAGTTAAGACCTCCATCTAGTATTGGTCGAATGCCATCAAAAATAGAAAACTCCTATGGTGGTTTCAGTGCTGACCAATGGAAATCATGGACTTTGTTTTTTTCAATATATGCCCTATGGAACATATTACCACCAGCAGATTTAGAACTGTGGCGAAACTTTGTCATGGCATGCAAGCAATTTTGCTCACCTATTTTAACACAGGGTAGGGCTGAACTTGGACACACATACATTTTGAAATTCGGACAAGACTTTGAAAGGCTGTATGGAAAAGAAAAGGTTACCCCAAACATGCACCTTCAGACCCACATTCTTGATTGTGTTTTAGATTATGGACCAGTTTATTCTTTTTGGCTCTTTAGCTTTGAAAGGTATAATGGCATTATAGGAGAATACTGCACTAACCAACGAGCTGTGGAAATTCAACTCATGCGTAGATTTACTTCTGAGCTCTATGTCAGTGATATTAAGTTACCAAGTGAATTCAAGGAAGCATTCCAACCTCTTCTTAATAGACTCAATGGTCAACAGGTAGGCACCCTTTCTCGTCAGGAAGAGAAGCTTTCGAAAAAAGTAATTGATACAAGTCTTCTGGCTGTTGGTCCAGTTCGCCGGAGTGATCATTGGCCTGTTCTGGAATCTGATATGTACCAGTTCCATCCTCCCCAGTCAAAATCAAGTGTGTCAAAGCATCAATTAGATCATCTCAAGGAGGCCTACCTTACCATATTTGCACAACTGGATCCTGACTAGGTCACAAGGTTCTTTGACAGATATGCATCAGTGTCAATTGGAAGGGAACGTTTTGGTTCAGCTGATTCTAGAGGGGAGCGTTCCTCATTCATAACTGCCAGATGGTGTGGTTTCAGGGGACAGATTGACAAGAGTGGTGTAGATGTGCGTCCTGGGGTAGTACACTACTACATGAGACAGAATGTTACTGTAAATGGATCAATCAGGTCATGTTTGTTCGCAGCTGTACGATGGTTCCAAAAACACCAAGATCGCTATTTATTGGGAGCTCCAACTGAAGTGTGGTGCAGAAATCTATATGACGATGATGGCCCTGCCAGCTTCATCCCTGTCCAAAGAATTATTTCCAAATTTATCCCAGCATTTGAACTAATCAAGGGCGAGCGTGTGCTAGTAGTGTGCCCTCTACCAAGGAAACTGGTATGCTAATGAAAGCTTAGATAATTAGGCAGGCATTAGGGAAAAGTTTTTTTGCTTTCCCTTGAGCAATTGTAGGTTAAAAAATTGAATTACAATTAGTGTTTATAGAAACGTCACAGGGGCGGCGGACGGGGAGGTGCAGGGGGGTCGCCAGCCTCCCCCACTTTTGAAAGTGAGGGGGCAGCACCCCCCCACTTTTCAGAACGGATGTTTCTTTGTGTATGAACGGTTTTTTTTTAAACCAAAGGGTTTCAAGCGGTACATATGCAACCAACAACAAATTTGTTGAACAGTTTAAAATCCCATGCATAAAAAACTTAGGTTACCCCCCGCGTTCTTATAAATAGTGCTTAAGAATTTTAAACCACTTCCCTTCCCTCCCCTCTTGAAACCACCAACCCCCCCCAACTTTCGCCCCCCCTTCCCACTTATGGGACCACTCCGCCGCCCCTGCGTCAGGAAATAGGACACCCTGCACAGTAATATGGAAGTATATAAAACACCAGGATTGATGAATTCATAAGTAAATCTTAGTCAATTTTATATATAGCCATTGACAAAATCTGCAATTTTCTGACATTTGCAAGAACATATTATTATTTTGCTCTGAATAAGTGGCACAGACAGCAATCCATTACTTTAAATATGTCGGCTTAGCTTGGGTTCCCTGTGATAGCAGTATTTTTTTTTACATGAGAAATACAAATGGAAGTGCATTATTCTTTATATTCCATGTCTCAATTGCTTAAAACATGAGGATATGAGTATGTGGCTCCTGCCTTTGTTGTGCCATTTAAATGCCTTCATAAATGCAGTCAACAATCATTTCAGTCTCAAAATGATTTATTTTAATCACAAGAAGCCCAACATATAATGTAAATATACAAGAAATTTATAGATCCTGGTTTTATAGGTAAGCTAATAAAATGGTGAACTTCAGTTCCCTTAGAAAGACTCAAGAGATTTGTTGGTTAAGTAGAGGGGGGGGGTATGGATCATTTCTGCAATCACACAATATATCAAAGCCAAGGAAAGGGGTTTCAAATTTGAAAACAAAAAAATAAAGTATTAATAGGCATTTACACTAAAACTACAGGTTGTCCCCTGCCTATAAACAAGTCCTGTTTGGGTATAGGTTCTTACCACTTTTATGTTTTATCATTGCGACAGAACTCTTTAAGGGATTCAATTACTTGACCCATAGATGGACGATAGCACTTCTGGGACTGGCAATGTAATGCTAAAGTTCCAATTGTATCAACTTTTGCAACTCTGTTAAATTTGTTGATGATATAACCAAAGCTGTACACATCACTTTGCTCAGACTCACTGTCTTCACCACGGACAGTCTCGGGTGCTACCCAAGGGTGAAGCTCACTGTACATAACAACGTCTCCCACCTTGCGGCATCTCCCATTTCCGACTTTGCAGGCTTTTCCAAAGTCTATAATGACAGGGTGTGTGTGTCCATTTAGCCTGTCAAGCAGAATGTTTTTCTGGTGAAGATCATTATGAATTACACCAAGGTCATGCAAGGACTTGAGACCCAAAGCACACTTATGGAAAATAGACATCCATTTTTCCTTTTTGATAGAAGTACATTTCATTAGAGCACTGTGTAATGTAAGGCTACTTTCTGGAGTTGCTGAATGGAATGATGTTACAATATAAAAGGGTTGCTGAATTATGTTTATTCCAAGCAAAACAGGAACATACAATGACTGCTGGAGCTTTTTCAACATGGCTGCTTCATGTTTGACTTCTTTTGCATTAATTTTGCCATGCACTTTTTTGACACACACTTTAAGGTTCTTCCACATCGACAAGCGTTGACAAGCTCCATAACTTCCAGACCCCATAACCAATCCCCCTTCTTTGCAGGGTGTCATTTGACTTGATGTGATGTAGTCTATTCCTGTCATTTCAGATGATATTTGATCCTGCCTGGAGCATAGTTTTTCCATAGCCTTTGGTTTGTTAGCATTTCTTTCTTCCAGTTTATTGACAAGTGTTGCCAATGTCTTTTTTTGTATTTGCAAGGTTTGCACTTTTTTAATGGATTGTGCGTGACTATTTATCATTCGCTTCAGTTGTTCATTTTTAACAGCTATCTCATCTTCTTTCTCTCTCAGTTTTTGTTGCAGTTGCAAGCTTACTTCATTGGTTGGTCCAGTCTGTTCAATCACACACTCAGTGGAAACTTCAATGTGCCTTATCCTGTAGTAAAAGGTTTCGGAACAACCATCCTTTTGATTGTCTTTTTACAAAGGGAAAGGCCATCTTAACTATTTTACCTGCTTCTACTTTATTTATAGTGTGGTATTTATACTTGAGAAGTTTAAAGACATCATCACACTTTGTCTTCCATGACTTTGAATTTTCCAAGCCTTCCATCTGTGTTTTTAGCCTGAGTATGACATAAAAATATCACAATTAAGATGGATAATTAAATAATAACTGTAGCATAACATAAAAGCATTTGATTTTAGTGTCTAAACCTATATCTCATAATTATTTATAATATAGACACCAGTGTTTTGCTAGGTAATAAGCTTATATACACAACTCGTAAAATTATAATATAGGAAACTACATTCGGGACCTCGAGTGATGAATTCTGATGAATCATTTGAAGCGATTTTGTCTGTTTTCTGTGTATGTCTATATAATTAAGATAAAAAACGGTGGTAGTAAGATTACATGGCCAATGCTTACCATTCAGCTTTCTCTGCTCTAAAATCGGACTCCAGCTTCATGGAGGACGCCATCTTGTGAGTAGAATACAAGTGTCACGTGGTTTTACTGTATGTAGGCGACATACAGAGAAACCACGTGACTGTGACGCAAGATACTAAAATATCTTGACTGCGGGATTTTCGAACAATGTTTTAAGGGTAAAATAAATAAGTTATTTACCGACTTGAGGTCGGTCCGAATAGAGAAAAACTGTGACAGAGGTCTGGGAAATGCTGACCGAGGCCGGACCTCCCAGCCGTTGAATAACCTATATATTACACCGCCATCTGGTCGCTCTCGCCTTTTTTTCATCAAACCCGCGTATAAGAAACACACACAAAAAACTCGACGATTTTCACTAGTATCTTGATGATGATTTTAGATGTTTGCCCTACTAAAAGCGACAACAACAAAATTTGTCGCACACGACTGTCACCGTCAAACACTAAGTGATATTACAACACACCTTGCAGATATAAGTAAAGATAATCTAGTGAGTGTAAATCCATGAAAATCTAAATTTGATCTTTGAACTGTATTTGCACAAAATACAAACATGAAATTTACATACAAATTTACCACCCAAGCAAATTATTCAAAGTTGATCTTTGAACTGTATTTGCACAAAATAAAAACATGAAATTTACATAAAAATTTACCATCCAAGCAAATCAGTCAAACTTGATCTTTGAAATGTTATTTGCACAAAATACAAACATGAAATTTACATACAAATTTACCATCCAAGCAAATTATTCAAAGTTTATCTTTGAAAAGTGTTTGCACAACATGCAAATATAAAATTTGCATACACGTTTACTACCAAAGCAAATCAGGCACCAAATATAGTGCCTGATATTTACATCATATTTGCGCGATGTAAATCCGTTTTTTCATCCAGTGTGAGAATTACTCCCTAGATCCGCGGACTACACCATCCACAGACGGGACAGACAGTCCCGTAGAGGAGGAGGAGTGTTCCTGGCGGTCAAAAACAGTATCGTGAGCCTCCGTCGATGTGATTTAGAAACCAACGCTGAACTTTTAGCATGCGAGCTCCATCCCAACTCACAACGCAAGATTCTGGCTACCATTTATTACAGACCGCAGGACACTGACCTAGAGTATCTAAAACAACTCAAGAAAACTCTGCGCCTAGCTTCTAAAGCGAAATACGATCAGTTAATAGTGATTGGCGACTTCAATCTCTCTGAGATCGACTGGACGACAGTAGCCGCTTAAACCGGCGATTGCCTCACAAACTATCTCTGCAAAATTGTGAAGGATAGCTATTTATGGCAGCTTATTGATTCTCGATTTAATTTTGACGAGTATCCCATCCAAATTTCAACACATAAAAGGATTCGATTACAGTATTTCTACCGACCACAAGTTGATCAGTTTCGGACTACACTTGAAAATCCTTAAAAAACAAAGACCAAACGCGTTGTGTACAACTTCAAGCGTGCAGACTGGACGGGACTTAATGAGTCGCTTAAGAACATCCCGTGGGACCTGTGTCTCTCTCAAAGCGATAGCATCGATTCATCACTCGCTAATTGGACTGATCTATTTCTCGCCGCTGTTAATGAGCATATTCCGAAATCCAAACCAAGGAATGTGAACGATTACCCGTGGATAGATCACGAACTGAGTTCTTTGCTCAAAAAGAAGGATGCGCAGCGTAAAAAAGCAAACAAAACCGGCGCCCAGCCTACCAACCGTGAGCCTGTGTTGGGTCTGGGCTCTATCCAACTCACCGTCCCTGAAGTACTGGATGTCTTACAAAATCTAGACTCCCAAAAAAGCCTGTGGAACGTATCAAATCCCTGGTATTCTGCTGAAAACACCGCTCATCGAATCGCACCATCGTTAAGTCGGTTGTTTAATCTGTCGCTGTCTCTTGGATCCGTTCCCGCGCTTTGGAAGGACGAAAATGTCACACCTGTGTTCAAGAAGGATGACCCTACCCTGGCAGAAGACTACAGGCCTATCTCCCTTCTGTGTATTCTGTCAAAAGTTCTTGAACGCTGCGTCTTCAAGCGCTGCTTCAACTTCATTTCACTCACTTTAAGGGAAAATCCACCGTGATGCAACTCGTCGAAGTCTATCAAGACATACTAGCAGGGGGGGGGGGGAGGACATTGATGTCATTCACCTTGACCTTTCCAAGGCCTTCGACAAGGTCCCTCATCATCTGCTTATTTCCAAGCTGCAGCAGTATGGAGTCACGGGTTCTCTGCTGAAAAGGTTTGTGTCCTACCTAACGAGAAGGCGGCAGCGTGTTGTCCTCGATGGTGTGTCCTCCTCTTGGCTGCCAGTTACCTCAGGGGTCCCATAGGGATCTATCCTTGGGCCCCTGGTGTTCCTAGTATATGCCAACGATATGCCTAACTACGTGCAGCAAGGCTCAAACATCGCTCTTTATGCTGATGATTCTAAGCTCTACCGCTCTATAGACACTGCAAGTTCTTCAACCTCGTTGCAGGCTGACCTTGACTCCTTGTACAGCTGGAGTCTAGAGCACTGCACGGAGTTTAGTGCATCTAAGTGTACCCTTACCAACTATGCGGTCGCACCCTGGATCCAGTAGCGCAGGTGACTGACCTCGGCGTTACAATTACCAAAGATCTGTCTTAGGGTCCTCACATCGAGCCTATGTGCGCAAAAGCAAACAGGGTGCTTGGACTAGTGAAGCGGGTCTGTTCTGAAATCCTCTTTTATTCTCTCAACATTAGTGCTGATCAAATACCAGGGAAAACACGGGTGTATGATGTTAAACTTCAGTCAACACAAGCCATACGTTGCTGAGTCATTACAAACCACCAAGGCAAACGAAGAAACAATAACTACTTGTATGGACGGTATCACTCTGGCAATGACAGCCAATTATGAATTAAATCAAAGGAGAAGGGAAGCTATTAGGTGAATTTGCCAAAGCTTTGTGTAGCTCCAGCAACCCTGCAGATGAATTCTTATTTGGAGGGGATACTTCAAAGAGAGTTAAGGAGGTTGCAGAGTTAAACAAGAACAGAGTTTGTAAGTTCCGTTTTACTACAAGAGGCAGGGGGCAAAGGTTCTCCCCATACCCAAGCTCTGGGAACAGGGGTGGATTTAGAGGCCTTGGCAGAGGTTTCCGTGGCCGTGGTAGCCAGTGGGGGTCAAACAGCTACTCTGGATATCAGAACTTTTCGGAGTGCGCCCCAGTCGGACAAAAGATCCAACCAAAAGTCAACACAATGGTATGTGTCTCCATGTACTTACAAGGAGATGATATAATAGAATGTTTGAACAACCTCAAGGAAACAATTGAGCTTTTTCTGAATCTTGGTTTTCATGTACACCCAGACAAGTGTGTCCTTATGCCTACTCAGGAAATCACCTTCTTGGGCTTCATTATTAATTCTATCACCATGAGCGTGACTCTTTCTCAACAGAAGAAAGAGAAATTGAAATCACTCTGTTCTGTTCACAGGCTCTTGCTGGAGAGTCTTTTACTATACGCTTTATTGCACAAGTAATTGGCAAGATTGTATCATCTCTACCTGGTGTAGAGTTTGGCAAGTTACACTATCGTGACCTGGAACGTATCAAAATCCAGGCTTTAGCAAATAATCATGGTGATTATGAAGGGATTTTGACTCCTTCTGACTCAGCAAAGGAAGACTTGCGATGGTGGTACAACAATGTTATGGATCATTAGACATCATGCAATAACTTGTACTTTCCAGACTGACGCGAGTGACAGTGGCTGGGGCGTCAATTGTACAACAGATACTTCATTGCTGTCTCAGGGTCTTTGGACTCGAGAGCAAGCTTCTCTACATATTAATGTAAGATAACTTTATGTGGTGTACATTTGCTTAACTATTTTTTGCAGTGCAATGGTTAATGTCCATCTTCGTTTTGAGCTGGATAATGTAACAACAGTGTCCTATGTTAATCACATGGGGGTAGCAGGTCGGTAACCTGTGACCCAGAAGGGTGTGGTTATCTGTTTTTCACATACCTGGGTCCACTAATGTCATTGCAGATAAATTATCTAGGAACCACCACTCTGATCACGAGTGGAAGCTCAACCCACACATTTTTCAAAAACTGTGTGCTGTATTCTCTCCTTTGTCTATTGAACTTTTTGCATCTAAGATCAACACACAATTACCTAGGTATGCTTCGTGGAAACCTGACCCACAGGATGTTGTCACTAATGCGTTAAGTTTTTCGTGGGAAAATGAGTACTTTTATGCTTTTCCTCCATTTAGCCTGATTCCCAAATGTCTGGACAAAATACAATCCGAACAGGCAAAGGGTGTTCTGGTTGTCCCAGCGTGGCCTACTCAGACTTGGTACACAAAGGTCTTACAGATGCTAACTCATCAACCCAAGCTTCTGTTGTGGACTTTAGAAATGGAGCTTTTAATTAATCCACAGAAGAAGTTAGTACACAGCATGAAGGGCAAGTTAAAGCTGGCAACATTACCGAAAGCAAGGCTTTTCGGAGCATGTTACCAGTGTACTCCTCGACTCATGGCGATCTGCTACACAGAAGCAATATGCGGTTCATCTCAAGAAGTGGGATGTATTCTGTCGCCAAAGAAAGGTTAATCCATATTCCCCCAATTTAAGTCAGGTGTTGGAATTCTTACACACACAGCTTCATTTATCGTATTCTTCTATGAATACCACTAGATCAGCTTTGTCATCTATTATTTCAGTGGATAACATTCCTGTAGGCCAGCATCCTGTTGTTTGTCGTTTTCTGAAAGGCGTTTTTTGAGAGAAAACCTCCTTCCAAAAAATATTATGGTATCTGGGATGTGCAAACCGTACTTCAATTTCTGAAGACATATAGTCCTAATACATCTTTAACTCTTAAGGAGATGTCATTTAAGCTAGCTATGCTATTAGCTCTATTGTTAGTATTCAAAGGAAACAAACATTATTACAACTTAATATTAACAAGGAGTTTATGAAAAAATCTCAAGATGAGTATATGTTTATTCTTAGCAAACATGTGAAACAGAGAAGACCTAATTATCCAGTTCCTCCTGTTATTATTCCTAGATACACTGTGGATCCAGATGTATGTCCATATATTTGCTTGGAGGATTTTATTGAATGTACAAAGAGTTTGAGACAAGATGATGTACTGCTTATCTCCTTTATAAAGCCTCATCCTGCAATTGGTTCCCAAACTTTGGCTCGATGGATTAAGACAGTATTACAGTTGTCTGGTATCGATATTGATTTATTTAAGCCACATTCAACAAGACATGCTGCATCAACAGCAGCCTTTCATGCTAATGTTCCTTTAGATGACATTCTAAAGAGAGCAGGTTGGAGTAATGCTAATACATTTAAACGTTTCTATTACAAGCATGTAACTACTTAGTTTGTTTATTACAAGATCATTTTGATATTTCTGTAGAAGTTCTGTACTGCTATACATTTTCACTATTGGTGTCATTGAAAGCAATAAATATTGTTAATGTACACGTTATGCAACTCATTGTGTCACCACACAAGCTTTGAAGTCTTCATGTCAGTACGAAGGTTACGGTTTATGGGATAGAACTTATAAGTTAAACGAGACTTAGCTCTAAGCTGAAGTTTGACTTGAATTCTATACCATAAACATTAGTAACCGGAGGACTGACACCCACCACACCCTACCAGTGTGGCTTATGTTTGTCCCCGGTTAATTCTATTTTTGTGCATTTCCACAGAGTTTTTTGAACAAATGATTAGTGACGTCACGTTGCTCCCAGTAGGCTTTGCGTTCGTTCTTCACGTCAGTCCTCCGCTTACAATTTTGCCACTTTTGTCCTAAAAAAACTTACACTTTATTGAGCCCCATAGCACATTGCTAATTATTGAACCCCATAGCACATTGCTGATTATTGAGACCCATAGCATGAGGTGGCCATTTCTAGCGCTCGAATCCTGCGCATCACGGAAATAAAGATGAAATATGTTACAGCTAGCCACCCAATCTACGAACGGTATTACATGAATTCGTATTTCCCTAGAACTGTCGAAGTATGGAATAGTCTTCCTTCAATCATGAAATTGCACTACGCTTTCGTCTTTCAGAAATCAGCTCACAACTCACTATTTAGAGAAACTTGATTCTTACAAACCTCCATAATTTCATAGAGCTTAAATTTTTGTAATTCAATTTTTGTGACGAAAGGCCTTATGGGGCCTCTCGTCACTATGCCATCGGTTTGAGTGAGTGAAAGAAAGAGTTGTAAACAATAGAATTTCACTTGAAGCAGGCGTTCCTAGCGGTCATTCATCGAACACGTGATCGTCGTCGTAGATGTCGCTGGCGAAGAGGGATCGGATTGATTTCGGATTACGACGTTGTTTTGAATTATAGTCCACGAGCAAAAAATGATTGGAGTCAAACATGTGCTTTCTCTTCGCACTTCTCGTTTGATTTCACGAGCTCTTGTGAAGGTGAGTTGATTTAATACTTCTTTTACAATGTATTCTATCCCTTTTGTGTTTAGTACTAGGCACAACCTTTTATGCATTTGTCATGTTGGTATTTCTAAAGAATATTTCAGATTTTGGGGTGCTTTATGTGGTTTGTTTGCCAACAAAAGCTCGATTGCATCGCTTGCCTTATTACACAAGACCAGTCCTTATGGCCGTATGGTGTCCTTCAATTCCCTTTGGGGAACCAATAAACCCAGAAATGGGGCTCAAAATCTCCTTCGGGAGAGCATAGAATTCCTTCGGGAAGCAAACAAACCCAGAAATGGGGCTCAAAATGTGCTTCGGCACACTGAATATTCCCTTCGGGGAACTAGTAATCACAGCAATGTGATCTTAACTGTGCTTCGGCACACTGAAAATTTCCTTCGGGAAACTAATAATCACAGCAATGTGACTGAAAGGCACTATAATGGCAAATATTGTGGAAACCAATTTGTGAACAAAAGTATTTTCGGGATACCTGTGTACATGTTGCTGTATTTGTCGGATAAAACAGGGCAAACAAATCACATTTTTAGCACTGTATATAATGATCGAAGTAATCTTGTTGACGAATTCACCTCAAAAACTAGTAATAACAGTATAACAAATGCATTTGAGAAAACTATGCCTAGTATTGAAAACAAACATGATAATAATAAACATGCATCTTGTCCATCTATCAAGATCTCCAAGTGTATAGAAAATCATAGACATTCTCGAATATGTTCAAAGCAACTAAATCACAAATGTAGAGATAGAGAACCATCTAGAATATCCCTAAAAAAAGTTATGAGATTGCTCAGATATAGAAAGTTAAGAAAAAGACACAAAAAGATGATTATTAAGGGCACACCTGTTTCATCTGTTTTTTTACAGAATTGCTACAAACTATAACTATTGGAAATTGAAATACATTAACAGACTTAATAGTTTCTATAGCTCCTTTTTTAGAGCAACTTGTAAAACATCAGTGAGGTATAATGGATGTAAACAAACTCTTTTATTGTCTGGGGACATTGAATTGAATCCTGGTCCTGTAACTGATAATAATAATATTGAAGATATATGTTTATATAGTAATGGTGACTTTACGTTAAGATACCGAATGCTTCGACATGGTTTAACACCACTAGATGTTGGTGGAGGAGGTGATTGCTTTTTCAAATCAGTATCACATCAGCTATATGGTAATTCAAATAAACATGCAGAAATTAGAGCTTTAGGAGTAAGATATTTAAAGGACAATCCTGAACGATTTATTGAAAGTATCATAGATTCATCTTGGTCACAGTATTTAACTAATATGTCTCTACAAGGAACATGGGCCAATCATATTATAATACAGGCTGTTGCTGATGCAATGAGTTTAAAGATTCATATTATAGAATCAGATTCAAATATTAGGGAAGTCACATTAGTTGAGCCAGCAAATACAATAATAAATAATATTAGAACAATATACATAGGACATATTGGTCAAGTGCACTACGTATCAACATGTTCTGTTTCACATCAACAAAGTTCGAACAATATTGACAGGGAAAATACAATTTCGAGTCGTCCAGAAAAAAGAAAGCAAGCAAGTACAAGCAAAAGTTCTAATTCAAATGAAACAAAAAAGCAAGACAGGGCTACCTACATTAGGCAATACATGAAGGAATACAGGCAATCCAAACAAAATAATACTTCACCAGAAAAAAAATCAAAGAGAAATGAATACCAAAGAAATTATAGAGAAATGAATGCATCACCAGAAAAGAAATTAAAGTGTAATGAATACCTAAGAAAATATAGAGAAATTAATTCATCACCAGAAAAGAAATTAAAGTGTAATGAATACCTAAGAAAATATAGAGAAATGAATGCATCACCAGAAAAAAAATCAAAGAGAAATGAATACCAAAGAAAAAATAGAGAAATGAATGCATCACCGGAAAAGAAATCAAAGCGTAATGAATACCAAAGAAAATATGGAGCTAACTCATCCATTGAATTTGCAATAAAGCGGTTCCATGAAATAGTAAACCAAGGCCCTCTGTATATTTGTATATGTTGTGATCAACTATGGTATAAACATAGTGTGAGTAGTACTACTAAGCTGAGACAATCAAATCCTGATGTTGTGAAATATCTATCAAATAAGATAAGTGTTGGTAACAAAGAATGGGTTTGTAGAACATGCTCTAATTATTTGCAAAAAAATAAAGTCCCACCATGTGCTGTAGCGAATGGTATGGCATTTCCAGATAAACCAGATTTCTTTGATCTCAATGAACTAGAATGTAGATTATTAGCTCCAAGAATTGCATTTCAAAAATTAATGCAGGCACCTAGGGGGAGACAGCTTAAGATACATGGAAATATTGTTAATGTACCTGCTGATGTAACTAATACAGTTAATATATTACCACGATTGCAAAATCAAACTGCTACAATTAAAGTTGATTTAAAGCGGATGCTGAAATATAAGAGTTCTGCACTGTCACTAAATGTAAGACCATATAAAGTACTTCAAGCAGCAAATTGGCTTATAACACATAGTAGTTTATATAGAGATGAAGGTATAGTACTGAATAATGACTGGATCAATCAATACAACAGAGCTGATAATGATGAAATTAATGAGAAGGTACAGTCAGATACAATAGATGAAACTGATGACAATGATATTGATTCTGAAGGGCTAGACCAAAATGAATCACATGAAGATGAAGCAGAAACAATTGCTGGTGTTACTGATACTATGTTTACAGCAACTGACTTTTTAGAAGATAATGAAAGGCAAAACATATTAAATATTGCTCCAGGTGAAGGGAATAGACCAGTATAGACCTCGTATACCCAGTATAGACCAGTATAGACCTCAGAATAGACCTCGGTCAGCGGTTCGGGGACAAGATGGCAGCCATTTTTTCGGCTCCCCAAAAACGGCTAAATCCTGTTTAAATTTACGTGTTTATTTAAGTGTTTATTTACGTCTGTGTCATTGAAGCAAGGGCGATGGATGAGACTCTACTCGAGAGGGTTAATTCGCTCGAAAAATCTATGGATTTTTTCAACAATCAGTTTGAACTGATCAAGAAGAAAGTCACAACGCTCGAAAGAGAGAACGAGGCATTAAGAGTCGAAAATAACGTCCTGAACTCACGTATATCTACAATCACCGATAAGTTAAGAGACCAAGAGGCTATACTTGACGAACAGGAGCAATACATGAGGAGGGAGTGTTTGGAATTTAAAGGGATTCCTAGTCTGGAAGACGAGAATACTAATGATCTTGTTATTCAAGTCGCTCAACTCGCTGGAGTCGAACTGGATGAGGATGATATTTCTATTAGTCATCGTCTCCCTGCGGCAAATAATAGAGAATGGTCTGATTATGAAGGCAACGTCCATCCCCCATCGCCCCCTACTATCATTGCAAAGTTTGTGAGGAGAGATATCAAAGATGAAATCTACAAGGCTCGTTTTAGATTGAAGGACAAAACCACCCAGGACCTAGAAGATTTCAATTGCACGGATCACAGGAATCATATTTACATCGCGGAAAGTTTAACCCAGGCCAGGAAAAAATTGTTCAAAGCATGCCTAAAAGCGAAGAAGGATCTGAAGTTCGCCTATGCTGGGACTGCAAATGGAAAAGTTTATCTTAAAAAGGATAAGAAGAGTCGGGCAGTATACATCAACTCGCCTACCGACATAGCTAAGCTAAGAAGGTCTCATGCTATCCAGCCACCAATAGCTGATGTATCTAGAAGTTCAAGGCCAATTGACCAAGCTTCATCGTGACTGGCAAAATTAAAAGATTACTAATTAGTGGACCCCTAACGGAGACAGATAAGTACTACCAATTAATTATGTGTAGCTTTTCCAAGTATGATTCCCTTATAGTTTTTTCTCTCGTTTATAATCTAGATGACTTCTACTGAATGTCGTAACTGCCTTAAGGTAGTCAAGAAAAATTCTCGAGGAATCCAATGTGATATCTGTCTCGAATGGTTCCACTTAAAGTGTACTGTACTCTCAGTTAAAGAGTACAATTATTTTTCTAGAACAAATGATCTTTGGATCTGTTTGTTTTGCCGCCATGCTATTTTTCCTTTCCAGTCTGCCAACAATACAGCTCTAGCCGAACTTGCTTATAACTCTAATGAGGCTTGTTTGTGCTCAAGGAAAATTGCTAATTTAAATCTAGATTCTCTGCCATGCTTTGATGTAATGTCTTCTCTTGAAAAGATTTCCAGCCTTTCCAACATTGATATTGATTCTCAATTGCCACTTTCTATAAATTTTGATTATTTTTCTGCACATGATTTTCATTCAAATGTAGAGATCCAATCCTCCCTAGCTGAAAAAGCATTTTCTGCTTTGCACTTTAATATCAGAAGTCTATCCAAAAATTTTGATCGCTTTTGCCATCTGCTGGATGAACTACAGAATCCTTTTCCTGTTATCGGTCTGTCTGAAACCAAAATCTTGGATGGGCTTCCCCCTCTTACAAATACCTGCATGACAGGTTATAATTTTCTCTCACAGCCAACACTGTCAGATGCAGGGGGGGTTGGATTCTACATCAAAAATAATCTGGTATACTCAAAAAGGGATGATTTTTGTTGTTCCAAGCCAGAACTTGAGTCACTTTGGGTTGAAATTGAAATCCCTCAGCAACGTAATATTGTCTGTGGGACTATTTATCGACATCCAAATAGTAATCTAGATACAACCCTCAATTTTTTATATGATATTGTGGAACGAGTAAGCAAAGAAAACAAGTTCTGTTTAATAATGGGCGATTTTAATTTGAATTTGCTCAATTATGACTCTAATTCTGACACAAATGACTTTGTAAATAGCCTGGGTGCTTACCACTTTCACCCTCATATATTAAAGCCCACCAGAATCACTGAACACTCGGCAACTTTAATCGATAACATTTTTTTCAATTCCCTGGAACATCAGACCCTAAGTGGAAATATACTTACTGGAATTACAGATCATCTTCCTAATTTCTTAATTATTAATAAATTAGCACCTTTACCCCAGAGTTACAAAATGTACAAACGAGATTTCTCCAAGCTTGATAAAGAAGCATTATTATCAGATATTCAGTCCATCAACTGGATCGATGTCCTACCATCTAATGATGGATCGAAAAATGTTAACGATATATTTCAATCCTTTTTCTCAAATATTTCTGCTATTATTGACAAACATGTTCCCCTGAGGAAACGGACAAGAAAGGAGATTAAATCACTTTCCAAGCCTTGGATTACCAAGGGCATTATAACATCAATCAAGTTGAAGGACAAATTCTATAAAAAATATCTTGTATCTAGAAGTGAGTACTACCTCTCAAAATACAAATGCTATCGCAATAAGATTAGTCAGCTTATTAGAACTAGCAAACAGAACTACTATCAGAATTACTTTGCCACCAATAGTAAGAATATAAAAAATATTTGGTCAGGTATTAAGGAATTGATAACAACAAAGCCTACTTGCTCAAACCAACCCTCCAAACTTATCATTAATAATAAGACAGCCAAAGACCCCAAAGCTATTGCAATAGCCTTTAATAACTTTTTTGCTACAATTGGTAGTCAGCTTGCTAGTAAAATTCCACATGTAGATAGAAGTCCTGAATCCTTCCTTGGTCCACCGCTAGTAAACAGTTTTGTCCTTTCTCCGGTCACAGCATCTGAGATAGAGGATATTATTTCTGGGTTAAATCCCTCCAAGGCATCAGGTCCTTATAGCATCCCAGTTTGCCTTCTAAAATTTTTGAAGTCCTATTCATCAGTACCCTTGGAAATATTATACAATCACTCATTTAGTAATGGCTGTGTCCCGGATCAGTTTAAAATTGCAAAAACAATTCCAATTCATAAAAAAGATTCAGCTAGCTGCATGGATAATTATAGACCAATCTCGCTGCTTTCAATTTTTAACAAAATCTTGGAGAAACTAATGTATAAAAGACTTATTGCCTTTATTAACAAATATAATATTCTCTATGACAAGCAATTTGGATTCCGAGAGCAACACACTACTTTTCATGCAACACTTCTAATTGTAGACAAAATTCAAAGGGCTATAGAGGAGGGCCAGTATTCCTGTGGGATATTTCTCGACTTCTCAAAAGCATTTGACACAGTTGATCATAAAATTCTTATTAGCAAACTTGCTCACTACGGAATTCGTGGAATTGCAAATGAATGGTTTTCATCATACTTGTCAAATAGAAGGCAATTTGTGTCAGTTAATAATTCAGAATCTGATGAAGTTGTCCTCACTCATGGAGTCCCACAGGGTTCAGTACTTGGCCCCCTCTTATTTATTATTTATATCAATGACTTTCATAGATGCAGTAGTATATTTGATTTTCATATCTTTGCTGATGACACTAACCTATTTTACTCGAACAGTAGTTTGCTTGCTCTGGAATCCTGTATCAACGAAAATCTTCTTCATGTTTCTAGCTGGCTTGCTGCCAATAAGCTCTCTCTAAATATCGATAAAACAAACTTCATCATTTTTCATCCACCACAGAAAATCTCTAATTATACTCTAAGTATTAAGATAAATGGCAAATGCATCAAGAAAGAGAAGTACATCAAATATCTAGGCATCTATATTGACTCCCATCTTAGCTGGAAATATCAGATACTTCATATAGCTAAAAAGATTAAACGTTGCATTGGTGTTCTCTCAAAAATAAGACATTATGTAAATATTTCAGTCCTAAAAATGCTTTACTATACATTATTATTTCCATTTCTAACTTACTCAGTTGTGACCTGGGGCAACACCTATGCAACTACTCTTAAGCCCCTTTTTATACTTCAGAAAAGGGCAATTAGAATATTAACTTTTTCTGATTTTAGGACCCCTTCAAATCCATTATTCTACCAACTTAGTCTCCTCAAACTTCATGACATAATCTATCTTAACAATGCACTGTTTATGTATGACTTCCATTCAGATCATTTGCCATCTGTCTTCAAATCATTTTTCACAAATATTAACAGGATACATCAATATAATACAAGACTTGCTAGTAGGAAGACTTATTACCTGCCTAAGATACGCACAAACTATGGCAAATTTAATATTCGCTTTCTTGGTGTAAAAATCTGGAACGATATTCAGGATGATTATAAATCTGAATCTCGCTCCAGTTTCAAGACACAAATGATCAGCTCTCTTTTAGATCGTTACAAAAGCTAACTCTATTATTGTTGTAATTTACAAACTTAAGATTCTCTCCTATATATAAATGATCCCTATAATCGACCTCCCCTTGCTTGTGCGTGTTTTGTTCTTGTGCGTGCATCTATTGTCGTCTGTTTTTCGTTTCTGTTTGTATTGATATTATATTGATGTATCATGTTGTTTACCCATGCAATTTTCCGCTTGACCTAGCCGCTTAAGCTCGATTAGCTATGCTATTTCTTAATGCGGCTGGTGCCCAATTATAAAAATTATATTTATTTTTCTCCTTTTCTTATTTAATAAGTAATATCTGTATAATAGAGGGTGCTAATAAAATATGTTGTTGTTATGTTGTTGTTGTTGTTAGACCATTAAGTGTTTTTAGAGACAAATATTGTGAAGAGTTAGCATACCCTGGAATATTTCTTGGACAACCACGAATTGACAATAAACAAAGATTAGTCGATATTAACTATAGTGATATATGTAAATCAGAGTTGAGACGGTCTGACAGACGAGCTGCAGTGTGCATTGAAAATATATTTTACAAAACAAAAAAGTTGCAAATGAAAATTCTCTTAGAAAAATCACATATAGCTCTGAGAAAATGTAAGGGAAACAACAAAAATATTACTGCTGGACAACTTAAACAGCAAGGATCAATAGACAGATTGATTCGTCATGATGATGGATACAAATTTTTAAATGCATTGAGAGGTTCACCTCCATACTTTGAAAAAGCTAAAAAAAGATCTGTTTGCAATGATTAGGCAGTTAGGTCCTGCTACACTATTTTGTAGTTTCTCATCAGCTGAAACACAATGGATGCACCTACTTAGAATACTTGGTCAGCTTGTAGACAATAAGGAATACACTGATGAACAAATAGACAATTTTAATTGGGATGACAGGTGTCGCTTAATTCAGAGTGACCCTGTGACATGTGCAAGACACTTTGATTATCAAGTTAATCAATTTTTAACAAACTTCTTGTTCAGTTCTGCTCAACCTTTAGGTAAAATATCTTACTGGTTTTACCGTGTAGAATATCAGCAAAGAGGGTCTCCTCATATACATATGCTGATGTGGCTTGAAGATGCACCACAATTTCAAATAGATAGTGATGAAGATGTCACATCATTTATTGATAAGATAATAACTTGCCAAAAGCCAGTAGACAATGCTGATTTACTAGTCTTGGTTAATAGACAGGTACATAGACATTCGCATACATGCCGTAAAAATACAAGTAGCAAATGTAGATTTAACTATCCACAGCCACCAATAAAGCAAACTATGATAATATATCCTCTAGATGAGGATACACCCGAAAAGGAAATAAAAATATATAGAGATAATTGGAAGGCAATTCAAGTGTATCTAGATGAAAGCAAAGAAGGTGAAGATATTACATTTGACCAGTTACTCGTGAACCTTAATATCACTAAACAAAACTATTTACTTGCTGTAAGTTCATCGATTAACACACCTACAGTGTTTCTGAAAAGAAATCCCAATGAATTACGCATAAATAATTACAACCCTGATTGTCTCTCTGCATGGAGAGCTAACATGGATATACAGTTTGTCTTAGATGTCTATGCATGTGCTGTGTACATAGTGAATTATATATCAAAAGGCCAGAAAGGCATGAGTGAACTTTTAAGAGAGGCATGTACTAAAGCTAGGCAAGGTAATAAAACAATAAAACAACAAGTAAGGGATATTGGAAGTAAGTTCCTCAATAATGTTGAGATAAGTGCACAAGAAGCAGTGTACATTGTGTTACAGCTTCCAATGAGAAAATAATCTAGACAGATAACATTTATAAATACATCACCACCTAATGAAAGAGTTGACCTATTAAAACCAATGGATAATATTAATGAAATGGATGATGACTCTGAAGAAATCTATACCAGTGGTTTACTCAAAAGATATTCAAAGCGCCCTCTAAAACTAGAAAATATCACACTTGCAGACTGGGCAGCATGGTATGATTGTGCTGGAAAGCCTTATGTAAAACAAACTAATCAAGTTGATGTTGATGGTCTTCCGTTAGAGAATTTTGTTGATGATAATCTAAATGATGATGATGATACAGAAGCTCAGAAAACACCACGTAGCAAAACTAAAAAACGAGCAAAGGCTAGGATAATTAGAAGTGTGTGGTTTAATAAGGAAGCTGAGCCGGAAAAACATTATCGTGAACTTCTAATGCTATTTACTCCATGGCGAAATGAAGAAACTGATATTCTTGGTACATTTTCATCTTATGAAGAACGCTATATGTTACTTGCCAATGTCATCAATGAACAAATGAAACAATATGCAGTTTGCAATGAGGACTTTAATGAAATACAACAAGACATGAATAGATTAGAGGATAGATTTGATGAGATAGCACCTTGTACTCAAAATCTTGAACAACAAGACCGAGCTGAAGGTGATCAAGACTTACATCCTGACTTCACTGGAAACTATAATCTATCAGATGATTTAGGAATACCATCAGTTGATAATACTGAAACACTTATTATGAATGAACTGCCAGATGATGAATATAGATGTATGGTACAGACGTTGAATAAAGAGCAAAAAGAATTTTTCTATCATGTACTACATTTAATAAAAACTTCTGGTGAGGCATTTTACTGCTTTCTAAGTGGTGGTGCAGGTGTGGGTAAATCACATGTCACTAAAGCCTTATACCAAGCTGCTTTGAAATATTATAACACCAGACCTGGCGTTAATTTTGCTGAAACAAAAATACTTATGTTAGCACCCACAGGGAAAGCAGCATATAATATAAAGGGCAATACCATTCATAGTGCTTTAGCAGTACCAGCCTGTCAGTCATTAAAGAACTATAAGAAACTTGATTCAAGTAGGCTTAATACATTAAGATGTCAAATAGGTGGACTTAAGTTGATATTTGTAGATGAAATATCTATGGTTGGTAATACTATGTTTAATGTCCAATTCAATAATAGACTTAAAGACATCAAAGGCAGCTCGCTACCATTTGGCGGTGTTAGTATTGTTGCTATAGGAGATTTGTTTCAATTACAACCTGTAATGGATGGTTATATATTTAAAGACATGGATAATGATGAATATGGTGTTCTTGCACCTAATGTATGGCAAGAACTTTTCAAAATGTTTGAACTTAAAGAAATCATGCGACAGAGGGAAAGCAAAGACTTTGCTGAATTATTGAATAGATTAAGAGAGGGAAATCATACTAAAGAGGATATAATCAAATTAAAGGAAAGAATTCTTAACCACACTAGTGCTCAGTATCCCAAAGATGCACCTCATTTATTTATTCAAAATGCTAAAGTCAATTACTTCAACTATAAAGCTCATAATGCTCTTCAGGGTCCAAAATACTCTATTAAAGCACATGACACTGTCATTGGAACAGATTCGGAAGAACTTAGAGACAAAATATTAAAGCAAATACCTAAAGATCCTAGAAAAACAAAACAACTGCATTCTGTTTTGCATTTGGCAATTGGTGAAAGAACAGAGATATCACTAAACACTAGAAATGATGATGGTATGACCAATGGTGCTGGTAGTGTCATAAAATTTATGCAAATACATAAAACAGACAAACCATCAGGTATTATACGGGTACAGTTTGATCATGCTGATGTTGGTAAAAAAACCAGGCATGATAATAGACAGCTATATGTCAATGATATTGAACCAACATGGACACCAATCAAACCTATTAGCACTCAATTTGCTGTAGGTAGAACAAGATCTGTACACGTGATGAGAAAACAATTTCCACTTAGACCTGCTGCTGCTAAAACAATACATAGATCACAGGGTGATACTGAAAGTAGAATTGTAGTAAATTTTGAAACCAAAAGAGCCATTCCTCATATACATTACGTAGGATTAAGTAGAGTAACAACTATAGATGGTCTATATATAACTGACTTATGTGAAAGCAAAATAGCTGTTAATACTGACATCCAAACTGAAATGCATCGATTGAGAACTGAAGGAAAACTGTCACTTTCTGTTAGTCCCATATATGAAGCACCTCAAGCTAGTATTAAAATCTGTTTTCTCAATGCAAGATCATTGCACAAGCATATAGATGACATACGTCATGACTTAAATTACTCAAGCACTGATGTAAATATTTTTTCAGAAACAAGATTTTTTCAGCATGAAAATGATGATTCATATCTATTAGATGATAAAAACTATACATTGTTCAGAAATGATGGTACACCAAGACAAAATGTAAGGCCATATGGAGGTACAGCAGTGTATAGCCGTCTTGACTATTACCCAGGATATCCATTTTGTAGTAATATACATGGTGTAGAAATAACTATTTTGAGGTTTATGATCATACCTCATATTACAATAGTGGGAGTATACAGCTCACCAACAGTATCAATAACAGAATTATGTAATGCTATGAAAGAGACACTAGACTCTCTACCAACACAAATTAACATTTTTATTGGTGATTTCAATGTGAACTGGCTCAGTGAATCACGCCGTGCATCACTTTATAACTTTTTTATAACACAAAATTGTTATAGACAGCTAGTTTCATGTAGTACAACAGACAGTAAAACCTGTATTGACCACATCTACACTAATTTACCTGAAGTGCAAACAAGCTTTCAGATTTTGGAGACATATTTTTCTGATCATAAAGCCATTTGTGTATTGATAAACAGCTTCATTAACTAAAGGCAAAAATTGATAATGGAGTCTATAAATACAGTGCAAACAATTTACATTACACACTAGTTTATTTAACATTAGCACATACTGATTATGTTCTTATAAGACTACCGGTATTCTGAATAATTAGGTACTTATTATAAATATTATGTATTAGAAACACAGTTAAATACACTCAATAGTGCAATTGTTTAGATACACTTTATTTCATTACAGAATACCAACATGAGCACTCCTACAACAAACCCGTAAGTACTTGTATCTTAATTTCATTTCTATTTTTCGTTTCCATCTTATCTTAGGTAATATCTTTGTACTCTTTGCTAATATTATTACATAACATCTCCTTTTAATTGCAGACAACAACAACTCAACAAAGCTGACGACTCACCAGGTAAGATATATATTTCTTTGTTGTGTAAAGCATAATAAACAATGTGTTTGCAATGACTAAAATAAGTTCTATTCTTTCAGATGTTCAACTAGAGGGTTTTGTTCATAGCCTAAGTCCTGTTAAGCATGCGAAAAAAAAACAGAAAACCATACTTTGACTGTCTTGTCCAAACTGGAGAAGCTGAAAAGGTCCGTGCCGTGTGCTATGACCCACAGCTAAGAAAAAAATCTCCTTGAACCATACCAAAATAAATCACCAATAAAAATCACAGCCACCAAAAGAATGGCTAGCACCAGTACCTCTGAAGAGTTCAGAATGACGAAAAAATCAAAGATAACATCAGCAGCGCCAGAATTCTCATATAACTCCCAAGTTGTCTCATCTATTGTGACGGTGCAAGAAGCGTTATCAGCGCCAGAATACAAGGCAGTTGACATTGTTGCTAAGGTGGTAACAAAGAATCACGAAAATCAATTGATCATTAAACAAGGTCAATGTCAAGGTCAATGTGGAAAAACGTACACATTTAAGAATGTTAGAATCAGAGTATTTGATGACGTTAAATATCTATCTACAAATACTTCAACATCAATTGAACCAGCTGATCGACAAATCCATGACATAAACTTAACATCTGAGCAATTTGCTGAAAATATTATCGAGGGACGGTTTATCGGTGCCAATGTGAAAGCAGCAAACTCTTGTGTTGTATGCAACACCACGCTAAATCAAGATGATAGTGAAGATGACATGATAACATGTCCCCTGCCAACTTGCCAAACAACTATGCTCTTTTCAGAATGCCAAACAAAACTGGTTTGCAACTTAACTGTCAAGAAAACTGATGGCAAAATGCAGATGTACACATGCTTTAATGATGGCCTGCAAAGTTTTCTCATCTCCATCAACAAAGGCGACACTAGAATAGATGACTTATCACCTAAAGAACTGAACAAGCTTTTCTTAACTGCTGGAACTAAGCAACTTATTGTGGATAATTCAACCTCTGTCATTCATCAGGTTCTCTTTTAGACCTCAAAACACGTCGAAGGTATAAACACTACAGAAAAACATTTATTTGCATATTTTGAGTTTTTGTTGAACTACAGGCATAATGTCTGATATTCTCTGCTTTTCTTGTATAATACAAGAAAGTTAAATTTAGAGTTCGTTTAGTTGTAAAACTGGAACCAGCATTATTGTTCTTGTTCATATTGTATCTTGATGACTGTGTACAATGGTCTTGCTGATATTCAACTCATATTGATCATATTGTATTAGCCAAAATCTAGTTATTGGTCAACCAAGACCATCCATGATATATTGTTTCTAATCAACAAACATTTCACAATTATATTACAAAATAGAGTGAAAGTACAGACAAATATTATTTTAAAGGGATTTTATTGAATATATTTTTATATAAGATGTTACTGTTCATATTATAACTATATAAATATTTTTGAAAAGCCACAAAAATTGTATTCACGTTATATATTTATATTGAAGTGGAAATAAAATGTTTATATTTTGCAAAATTGAACATTTTTATGGTGTTTAGCCACACAACCTAATTTTTCACATCTTTCTGTTTCTTATGCTTACACTGTAAATTCTAACTTCTTCAGAAACAATTCACTATGCTAAGACCTACACTAAAGTCTCTACTCTTTACGTTTCTTATGCATTATACCTTGAGTCACATGCAGTCTTTGACTGCCTATTTTTATTTTCGTTTTAGAATTTTTATTGTTTGTAATTTGTTGGGAAAGAATTTCAATTGAGGCTTACGCCCTGTTTTCTTCTCCCGTCACATTGTTTCATATTTTCTTTATTTTGTTCATTTCCTATTGTAAACCGTAGTATTTTTTTGTGTGACAAAGCTGATAAACTAAACTAAACTATAAACAGGAATTGGGAGAGTCTGGGAGGAATTGGGAGAATCTGGGAGAGCTTTGGGAGGAAGTGTGAGAATCTGGGAGAATTTTGGGAGAATTTGGGAGAACTTTGGGGGGAATTGGGAGAATCTGGGATAGCTTTGGGAGGAATTGGGAGAATCTGGGAGAACTTTGGGAGGAAATGGAAGAATCCTGGGAGAAATTTCAAGGAGAATTTGGTTTAATTCCCAGGATTTCCTAGGATCCTGGATATTCCAAATCTGAGAGTTCCTAGGAATCCCTTGGAGCCGTTCCAAAAATACTTCCCAAGGCTTTGTCGACGTTAATGAGGAAATTGTCGACGTTAATGAGGCTTCGGAAGTGCTATCGTTCATCAAAAACGGTGCTGATGTGTGGTCCTTTTTAAAACCCTTTAAGGGCACCTTTGCTGGTCAAGTATTTGATTCTGTTTACCCTCCATCACGAGAGTTTCCCAATAGTACCTGTAATAATAATAGCCTATTGTATTATTTGATTGACATTGTAATCAATACTAGATAACCACACCCATTTGTAATCACGTATAAGCTTTAGCTCGACTATCAATAAACAGCATTCAATAACTACCCTTGGAGTACGCTATTCCGCTATCCAACCTACACTATCCTTCATCTTCTATAAAGCTCGGAACATTACATGGTGTCAGAAAGTGCTCAAAATGAAACACATGAAACCAATGGGACCCCTGAAGTTGGAAGGAAATATCGCAAAAAAATTGGCGAAAGTGGAGTCAGAGATGGAACCTCTACGTAAAGGCGAGTGGAGCGGAGTCGAAGCCTGAGGCTACTAGGTGCGGCATATTCCTGCACACGATTGGGGAAGACGCACTAGAAGTGTACGACACTTTCACTTTTGCAGATAGTTAAACGGACAAACTTGAACCGATAATCAGCAAGTTTGAGGCATACTGCACGCCAAAGAAGAATGTGACGTACGAGCGATACATTTTCAACTCGTGCGCACAAAATGGTCGGTCTATCGACGGTCTATCGACGTATTTGTAACAGATCTAAGGTCCAAAGCCAAGACCTGTGAATTTGGAACACTCCAAGACAGTATTGTTTGTGGAATCGATAGTGATAGTATCAGGGAGCGACTACTCAGAAACACCGAACTGACCCTTGACACTGCCATCAATGCTGTTAGGGCCGCCGAGACGAGTAAAACGCAGATAGAAAATCTGAAAGATGGTGCAAGTCTCGAAACAGCTGCCCTAAACAAAAGAGGAACAGCTAGGAGAAACCAAAAACAGCATAACCAGCGTGATCCTAAGAGAGAGGACAGGAAAACGTGTGGACGTTGCGATTCCTCCCACAAGCCAAAAGAATGTAAAGCATTTGGTAAAGAATGTTTCAAATGCAATGGAAAAAATCATTTTTCATCTATGTGCAAGTCGAAGGAAGTCCCGCCCAAGAAAGTTCACGACTTGGAAAAGGACAGCGTCTCAGAGAGCGACGACTCAATTGACGAGTTATTTCTTGGCGAGATCGACTCAACAAAAAGCGACGGCAATGAACTCTTTGTTACCCTTAACGTGGAAAACAAAGATATCAAAATTAAAGGTTGATACTGGAGCTCAATGCAATGTTATTCCAGAAGAAATCTACAACTCACTGCCGCAAAAACCAAGGCTACAAGATGCAAATATCAGGCTGAATGCCTATGGTGGAATGAAAATACCGCTGTTGGGAAAATGCTCTCTCGCTGTGAGACGCGACGGAAATGAGTTAACCGCGGAATTCTATGTTGTCAGAGCTAACAAAGCAAAACCCCATATCGGTCTAGAGACATGCCGGATATTAGAACTGATAAGAATCGGCAGAAACGTAAGCGAAATAAGCAAAGGAGATGCAGAAATTCTCAACGAATTCAATGTTGTTTTTGAAGGATATGGACTCGTAGATGGCGAGTACCATATCAATTTGAGTAATGTGGCTCAACCTACAATCCATCCGCCACGCAAGGTAACCCTTAGTTTGATGCATAAGTTAAAGGAAACCCTGGAGAAGTTGACCAAAATGGGTGTCATAAGCAATGTGGAAAAAGCGACTGACTGGGTTAGCAGTTTAGTTATCGTAGAAAAGAAAAACGGAACCTTGCGTCTGTGTTTAGATCCAAAGGAACTGAACAATGCAATCAAGCGCGAGCACTACAAGCCGCCAACCGCAGAGACATTGTCAAGTAAACTGAGCGGAAAAAGGGTTTTCACCGTGATTGACATGTCCAATTGTTATTGGCACAAGAAACTCGACGAGGAATCTTCGTACTTGTGCACATTCAACACGCCTTTCGGAAGACACAAGTTCGATAGAATGCCTTTTGGAATTTCTGTAGCTGCTGATGTAGCACAGAAAATGATTGATGATAATTTCAGTGACATTCCTGGAGTTTTAGCGGTACACGATGACATCATCATCGCAGGGAGCGACAAGGCGGAGCACGACGAAGCTCTGAGCCGTGTGTTACTATGCGCAAGGGAACGTAACATCAGGTTTAACCGTGACAAGATCCAACTACGCGTGAATCAAGTCAAATATCTTGGAAATATTGTCACAGCCGACGGATTTAAACCTGACCCAGAGAAAACAAAGGCAATTAAGGAAATGCCACAACCGGAAACCAAACAAGATCTACAACGATTACTTGGCATGGTCAATTACCTGTCACAATACATTCCGATTATGTCGGAAATCACGGCACCTTTGAGGTCACTTCTAAAGAGGAACGCACAATGGGTTTGGTATGACGAACACAAACAAGCAGTGGATAAGATAAAGGAAGCGCTAACAAATAGCCCAGTACTACGCTATTTTGACATCAATGAAAAAAATAGTTATCCAATGTGACGCCTCACAAAACGGAATGGGAGGATGTTTGATTCAGGAGGGAAACCCTGTAATTTACGCTTCACGATCACTTACGGATGCTGAGAGAAACTACGTCCAGATCAAAAAGGAACTGTTGGCGATCGTCTTCACGTGCGAGCGATTTCACCAGTTTATCTACGGAAATGACATAATCGTGCACAGCGATCACAAGCCACTCGAGGCGATAATGGCTAAACCATTATCTCAAGCACCCTGTCGCTTTCAACGCCTACTCATCAGATTACAGAAATACAACATCACGGTACGCTTTGTACCCGGAAAAGAAATGTTTATTGCGGATACGCTGTAAAGGGCATTTCTGATTGAAGACACGGACGAACAACAGGATCTCAATGAGGACATTGAAGTTTGTTTCCACAGTTTTGTCAAGGAAATCCCGGCGACAACGGACAGGCTCTTAGAGCTAAAACATGCATCCGAAAATGACGTGACCCTACAAGAGTTACGAAAACAACTAATTAAGGGATGACTCGACTATCAATAAACAGCATTCAATCACTACCCTTGGAGTACGCTATTCCGCTATCCAACCTACACTATCCTTTATCTTCTATAAAGCTCGGAACATTAAAGTATCTCGTGTGATAAGATTCCAGGATTTTATTACCTCCACTATTCGCGAGAGGGTCCATAATGGTTCTTTGTTATTCTGGGGTTTGGTGGGTGAGGCAAAACCCCCACACTTGGTTATGCCTATCACCATAGTACCCACCAAACCTCGTATGTGCCATGATGAGGGGTTTCTTAATCTCTGGGTCCAGGAATTGCCTTTCACCCTAGATTATCTCTCAGACCTCCCCAGATATGTCGCCTTCCAAACGGTATGTGATGATAAGAGCGGCTATGACCATCTGTTATTAACACCGGAGAGTCGGACTTTGTTCGGCCTTCAATGGCATGGCCGGTATTATGTGTACGCCTCGCTGGCTGGCGTATGTCTATCATTCAACGGGTCTAGTGGCTACTAACCATATCCGCAGCCTCAATGTTCCAATGTTCAGTACATTGATGACAGGCATATGGGCCAATTGGACACCCCCCTGAGTGCCCTTGGTCAGACGTACAGAAGGCTGAGGCCTCAGCCTATATTGCCACCTCAATGCTGACATCACTCGGTTATACCTTGGCCCTACCCAAGTCCTTCCTCTCCCCGTTACAGACTGTTCGTTTTTTGGGCTACCTGTGTGACTCACTACGTTAAAGCTTTATTTTGCCTGAGAAAAAAAAAAGAGAAATTCAGAAAACTTAGAGAATCCATCCTTGCCGAGAAAGAGAGAGGTTGATTTGCAAGTCCTGCAGCGTTTCGCGGGGACAACATCCTTTTCAATCGTCGTCCCTGCCGCCAGTTTGTACACGCGCACATGTTACCGCAAAATCGGCTCGTTTGCAAAGAAAATCCATAAGCGCATTCTCATTACTGGCGAGTCAAGAAGGTAAATTACGTACTGGCGGTGTTCTGCACATTCCACCACAAGCCCGCGAGCATTTAAGTATGAAGCATGAACATTTAAATTATCTACGAAATGTAAACAGAACAACAACAAAAATCTGTTGTTTTTTACATAATTATTGATTACATAATTACAATGAAATACAAAAATAACAAATTCTTCAGTGCCAGATAAAGCTAAGTTCAAATAAATCAAGATAGGCAGTTCAGTAGAGCAAATTACTAAGATGCAGACGATTGTAAGTAAAATACTTTATAAATTTCGCTTATTCTAATTTACTAAATATATATATCTATATATGTGGCTAATGCTTATCTCTGTATTGACTATAGTTGACTATGTATGTGTTTATGGAATGGACATTAAAATAGTGCAAAATCCAAGTCTTCCTAACGCTGCAATGAGCAAAATAGTCAAAATCTTCTTCTGGACTGACGCATGAAGACTCAAGGTAGGATAGGAGGTAGGATCGTTTCTTATCACTGAACAAGACGAATCAAGAATCATACCAGGAGTTGATTTGAAATATTATATCCAAAACGATCACTGAAATTTGTCTAAGATGATAATCTACGTATATTATTCACGATGTTTGAAGTCTCGGCGACAGTTATGATTGAAGCATTATCGACGTGTAGACTCAAGTAATTCATTATACCTCCTAAGGTAGACATTAATACACTGGTTGCGAAAAGGGACATTGCGATTAAATCACTATATGAACTATTCGAAGAATTTCAAGTTGTTTTTCAAGTTGGACCCGAGATTGAGAAAACTTACAGTGAAATTGAACCGAAATTCAGAGCCATTAAAAAGCAATTACATGTACTTTCAGACAAACTAATCGAAAATGGGATTTCAGATGAAGAAGAATTAAGCAAAAATCACAAAAAAATCGGAAGCGAAGTAAAATACATTTATTTGAAGTGCGTGGTCAGCTTTGCAAACTACCAGAAACAACAAAATGAAAAAAGATCAGCTAAATCGGACTCAGAAAGTAAACAAACATCGGGGATAGTTGAGGAAGCGAACACTGTGTTAAAGCAAGTTGTACATGTATTGGTGGACAGAACAAATCAAATCTTGAGACAATCGAAAAGGCATAGGAAATTCTCGATCTCGAGTTTGGCGATAAAAGAAAACTGATGGACGAACTTTTAAACGAAATAACGTCTTATAAGCCAGTTAAAAGTGACTCAGATACGCTCTCAAGATACGCTACTAAAGTGGGGGCTTTTGTTAATGATATAAATGATAACGGGTGTAATGTAAACAACTGTCTCAACTATTATCAAAACTCGATCCGAAAGACAACATCGAGTTTGGTAGAGAAATGCTTCGTAATAAAGATTAATAGAACACCACCAATCTTATTTTTTGGTTACAGAGAGAAGCATCTTTACGCAGTCGAGAAACAAAAGATCGTTTTATCGAGAAACTGCGGTATGATTATCACGCAACGATCAACACCGCCAGCACAGCAGAAAATGTAGCTTGTCCACTCGTATGTCGAAGCAGACACCTCCTTTTTGGCTGTCCGGTCTACCAAAAGTAAGACATATAAAGCAAGACTTTGTTTCTAAAGTTAGCAGAGACTAAATCTCACACCAAGGCCCCGAGTTGTACTTACCCACGCAAGCCGTCTTCACGCCTGAGAGAAGTACAAGAATTCGCCTAGTATTTGATGCATCCGCTAAAGGTCATCAAGGTATATCCCTAAATGATCATCTAAAAAGGTTCCGATTTACATAAACGACTGTATTTCTGTTCTGGCGATATTCGCAAGAAGTCTTGATTCACCCTCAAGATCAAGTTTTCTATCGCTTTCTCTGGAGAAAACAAGGAGAAATAGAGCCTACCGTGTACCAATGGAAGCGCTTGAATTTTGTAGATAAGCCCGCTCCGGATTTTGCTATCAGCTGTGTAAACACACTAGCAAACATGGCAGATACTCACTTCCCAGAAGCAGTCAAAGACCTTAAAGAGCATTCTTATGCCGACGACAGTGGAGGATCCAAGTCTAGCTCAGAAGACGCCAATCGCGTGACAACTGAGATAAGCGCAATTCTAGCAAAGGGGAAGTTCGAAATCAAGGCGTGGCACTCCAACCACAGCGACGTTTATCAAACTGAAGACGGTGCAACCACCTTTCATGGACACAACTGGGACAAAGCGGAAGATGAAATATCTTTCAAGAAAGAAGAAATTAAATTAGTGAACAAGACGTTCTCCAAACGCAAATGCCTTGCTTGCGTGGCACAGATTTGGGATCCAGTCGGCCTTGTTACACCAGTTTCTATCGAGCTGACGATAGATCTTCAAGAACTCGGGAGTATGGGCTTCGCATGGGATGAGTTATTACCCAAAGAATTGCAAGAAAAATGGCTTCGACGTTTTGGACAGACTCACACTGTTCTGTCATGGATAAAAAATTATCATAGAAAATTCAAACCCTTTGTTTCTGCGCGTGTAGCGGAAATACAAGAGACGATACCAACCGAAAACTTCAGATACATTCCCTCAGAAAACAACCCAGCAGACACGCTAACAAGAGGCATTGCAGTCGACAAGCTACAAGAATGGACCAAAGGACCTTCGTTTTTATGCAGAGAAATCACAGAAAGATGTGAGGAAAATATCGAAAGGGTATACCCGTGTAGTCCCGAAGTTGAGGAGATGAAGCCTCAGACTGACGTCAGGAAAAAAGTTCACACAGTCGCAGGCGAGCCGACGAGCGAGTCTTCCAAAGGAACCTGACCTAACTAAGAACGAGTTGCTGAATCACTTACTACAAGTATGTTCATCAGTCAGGAAAACAAGACGAGTTCTAGCCTGCGTCATCCGTTCCGTTCACAATGCAAGGTCCAAAGACAAGAGAACCGGAACGATAACGACGCAAGAATTACGAGATCAGAGACTCTCATTTACAAGTGGACCCAGGAAGATCTAAATGAAGAAAACATCGATAAAAAAATGATGGCAGAAAAAGATGACAATGGAATCTTGCGCGCACACGGTCGACTTGAAGAATGCTACCTGCAGATATGAGAAATCCTATAATCCTGCCGCGAAACCACGCGCTTGTGAAACGACTCTTAGCCCACACCCACCAGACCTACGGACACTGTGGATAGAAGAGCCTTATACATGAAGCGAGAGGCAAGTGTTGGAAAAACCTTGAAGGAAGCTCAAATAATAATATTTACATGTATGACGTCACGTGCTGTTCACTTAGAGGTCTGTACGGATAAAAGTGCTGACGCGTTTATAATGGCCTTCCGAAGATTCGCAAGCTTAAGAGGACACCCGTCATTATGCTGGTCAGATTGCGGAACAAACTTCACTGGGTCACAGACTTATCTAGCGGAAATAATGAAAGAGTGGGATGTGGAAAACGTGAAGCGTGTCCCAGGTGACAAATACTCGTGCCAGTTCAAGTAGGAATGGAATGCTCCACGAGCAAGCCATATGAATGGCGTCGTCGAGAGCCTTATTAAGTCCGTCCGCCAAGGCATTAACGCTACCTGCCTAAACCGACCATTTACAGAACAGCAGTGGCGAACAAGCATCGCAGAGTTAACGTATCTTATCAACAGTCGACCACTGTATCCCAGTTCAGACGACATTTGGGAGAGTCCGCCAATCACGACGACTGATATACTCATAGGAAGTCACATCTCACCTCCTATCCCCGAGTACGAAGACAAAGTGAACCCAAGAGACTTGGCACGAAGCACACAGCAAAGAATCACAGAATTCTGGGCTGCCTGGCAGAAGTACTTTTCCCCCAATTTATTGCAGAGAAATAAATGGTTCCGTACAAGAGAAAACCTGCGAGTAGGAGACCTTGTATTAGAAGTCGAAAGAACACCAAGAAGTGAGTGGAAAATGGCCCTTGTAACGAAAGTCTTCCCTGGCCATGATGGGTTAGTGCGCAAGGCAAAGATCAAGACAGGAGAGGGAATCTACGAGAGACCTATCCACAAAATCTCGTGTCGTGGCAACGAAAGAAGAGCTCGAACATTAGACATTATTAATAGACATTAAGGTATTACACAAACCAAGTACACAGTCTAGATTATAGTGGAAAATAGTTGCTCCAAGTACATAGTCTAGATTATAGTGGAAAATAGTTGCTCGAAGTACATAGTCTAGATTATAGTGGAAAATAGTTGCTCGAAGTACATAGTCTAGATTATAGTGGAAAATAGTTGCTCCAAGTACATAGTCTAGATTATAGAGGAAAATAGTTGCTCGAAGTACATAGTCTAGATTATAGAGGAAAATAGGTTTGCAGAATACAACATTCTCGGTCCATGTCCTCATCATGTATTTTTTCTTTCAATTGACAAAGGAAGTTTAGTTTAGGGTTCCAAAATAAGAATTTTTAGCGCGATTCAAAAGCAGAATCACGCGCTCTTACAAACTAAGTATTATAATCGGAGTTGGAATCAAATTTTTAAATTGTACCACTAAACTTTTTCGCCCCCAATTTCATTAACTAGCTAACTTAGAGTAAAGTAGTTTCCACTGTGACGCGTCGAATTCGGGTTGGGGTAGCGTTGTTCCCCCCCCCCCCTGACTCTACCCCCATTACTTTCCGCGACCACTGGTCCTCGGAGGACAAGAGAAAGCCCATAGAATATGGTACTTCACACCGGGACAAATGACTTGGAAAACATTTCCCCTCAAGCCTTCACAGATACACTTCTGAATCTAGCCACTCAAGTCAAACGAGATTCGCCAAACACAGCCATCACTTGGATATGCGGTTATTAAGGCTTGCCAACAGGGGTAGTGCTGTTATAGTTTGGCACACTAGCCTCTACAAGGAAGGAGCTATGCGTCAACTCTCTGAGACTCTTCTTTCTACTGCAAGGTTAAAAAAAGACCACGCCTATTTTTGTTCAGACCAAGGATTCCAACACTCCTAAGATCTTAACAATCTCTTTCTGTTTAAAAACTCTATTGTCGCATTTCCACTTTGTTGTTTCGCGCGCACAGTCCGGTTATAGTCTCTTTTGCTCCAAAGAAGGGCTAGCATTCTAGGTCTCAATGAAACAACTCTGCGTCCATAGAGGAGCAAAACATACCCTTAAACCTTGTGTTGATTTATTTCCTTGTGTCTTTTTGAACAAGACAATCTGCATTCATCAATAATTTAAAATCCATCTTTCTGAGGCACAGCAATGAAAACTGCTACTAAAGTGTCAACAGTGAAAAGATAACAATAAAAGTATATTAACCATGTCCCCATTGTTATTTCCATTGGCTCCTTGGTGTGTTATTGTTACATCATCATGACATTACTGTATCGTTAACCGTGGTAAGCGGTCATCAACCCTAGAACAGAGTTCTTACTGTAGTTCTGGTGCAAGGCCACCCATTTTGTTTTCAGTAAAAGTTGGAGAATTGAAACCAGTCTTTGCCCCCGTTAAGTAATGGTGTTGTGGCAGCAGTGGGATTAGATTCACACTAATCCTAAGGAGAAGTGTAAGGGCTCTACAAAGGTCAAGACAACGTTTTAATCGGCGATTGATGCAGCCACGCCCGGTAGATCTCCGGTGAAGCAGCCTTATATCCTTAATAGATTACACACCCCCACCGAGTTCTATAACATTCCCATTTTTAACTTCATCTAGTATTAGTTAAGTTATCTTAGTTGTAGATTTTTGTTACTTTAGAAAGAATATATCCATTTTTTTTGGTACATTATTTAGCCTCCACCTACTAAACATCCCTTGCTACTCTGATTTATACTACTTCGATTTAAGATTCCAAAGGTGTGCCATAATATCACTACACTCAGTTTAATGGTGCTATTTGTACATTGTCACTGTGTGTGGAACCAGTGAAACTAGCCCATAAACGAAAATCTAGCTGTTAAACCATCAACAGTGGGACATCTTGGTTACATGTCCCCCCAACCATTGAAGCCTTTAGCCATGCAACATTCTGTGTCATTCTACTGATAGAACAAACAAAAACTAATATCATCGTAATATCATAATACATATATCTACGGTAGAATGCAGTTTATAATAATAAATGTTTAATAATTATAAACATAATAATTCTTTTAAAAATGTTAATAAACAATCATAATCATGGTAAGACAAAAAGAAATATTTTATATTTTCATTAATATCTTATCTAGAAAAACTAAATTACAGGATTTATCAAATTGACACATTACTAAGTAAAGTAATGTTTCACTGTACTATCCTTGTTATGAGCTCTGGACAATCAATTCTTTATGTAAAAAAATGTAAATAGAGTTTACAATATTCAACCTTTACAAGTCTTAGCAAACAAGAAACAAAGCTGTAGCTCAGAAAAGAGAAGACTTCAACTTTATACTTCAGTTGCATACAGTACCAGATGAAGCAAAAATCACAGTCTCAGACATGTTATTGATATGTTGTGGTTTCAAATGTGGCATGGTTTGAATTTTTTCAAACTGGTTTAAATTTTTCAAACTAGCTCATTTTTGGATACCTAGCATTCTAAAAGGGATTTTATTTTTAAAAAACAGGGGCTTGGATTTTTTTTGGGGGGGAGGGGTAACTAAAAGAACTAGATAAAAGATTATGCAAATATCCCCTTTTCTTCCCAACCCCACTTTCTTCCATCATTTCTATTTGCTTACCCCACACCACCCTATCCATACCCCCCTCCTTATCCCTATCCCTACCCCCTCCCTAATTGCTATCCATACCCCCCCTACAACTTTATATTTATTTTATTTTATTTTTTTCTAAATAAACCTTACCTTCACAAGGATTTGAACCACTGACCTTTAGATTGAAACTCCAATGCATCACCAACTGTGCTATCGAGGATTTCGTTGGTGAAATTGTTTGCATATCATTTTTTTGTCGGCAATGTATTATAATTTATGCACAAATGACATTAAAATTCGGCCGACTGTGTAAACAGCCAGGAATTCTTGAAGCAAATAGATACTATAAAACAGCAAGCAAGACTAAGAAATCTAGACTATCTTAAAGAAAAAGCAAAAGGCAACGAACGTAGAATAAGCAACCAAATGACAAAGACCGGAATCGAAGCTATAAAAAGAAAGAAATGGACCCTAAATGCCAAAAACGAAGTAGTTTCAAGTGGAGGAAAGCCAGTTCTATGTGAAAGCCAACTACATCAAAATCTGTCATTTGCACGTACCAAAGAGTGGCTCACAGAGGACGACAAAAAACTGAAAAATGGATCCAAGATAACTTTGCAGAAGTCACACAGAAAGTGATCAATGTGTTCGTACAGTTGTGCAAATACTATATACAAATACTGTATATCACGCCGAACAAAAACCCATAACAAGTCATGTTAAAGAGGTTACTAAACCATTTCAAGCGCCAGCATTTCTCTCTTTAATCGAGTTAGATCTAATGGATTTCCGTAACACGCCGTGCAAATGCAGTAAGCGCCATCAATGGGTGCTAAACATTATCGATCACCATTCAAAGTACATAACTTGTTGGCCATTGAAGGAAAAGAATGCAGTTGAAGTCTTACAAGGTCTTAAAAACTACTGCTACTCATTTGGTTTTCCAAAGAAAATAGTTTGTGACAACGGTACTGAGTTTTCGAATGCCATGCTGAATTCCTTCTGTGAAGAAAACAACATAGAAATTTGCCATGGATCTCCAAGGACACCAACTACTCAAGGCCTTGTAGAAAGAAGCAACCGCACATGGAAGGAGGACATGCGAGCAATACTAATCTCAAAGCAATAAAGTGTTGGTGAATGGTGCAAAGCAACAATGGAAGCCTCATATACTATGAACATAACGTATCATAGAGCTATTAAATGTTCACCGTACGAAGCTGTCTTTGGGTTTAAAGCCCACCGTGAGGTCAACAGAATTGAACAAGATGGACAAGAGGTTCAAGAAGAACAACTAGAAGACAACCCAACAGTATGACTTGAACAAGAAGAACAACTAGAAGACAACCCAACAGTATGACTTGAACAAGAAGAACAACTAGAAGACAACCCAACAGTACCACTTGAACAAGAAGAACAACTCAAAGACAACCCAACAGTACCACTTGAACAGGAAAAACAACTAGAAGACAACCCAACAGTACCACTTGAAGAACACATTGACAATGAGGGAAGGAAATGTAAGCGTCAAAAAATCTGTGAATCACAGAAAACATATAATGAAAAAATGAAAAAACAAACACAGAAAGCAAAGATATTCAAATTTAATGTATATGACATTGTTGCTATTCAAATACATAAGTCTGACAAAGTCAGTAAATTACATCCTAATATGCTCATTGGCAAAATTACAGAGATTGATTCCACAAGTAATTATGTAAAAGTGGTAACACAGTTTGGTATCATTAAAGGGCTTATTGCCCCAACCAGACTAAATGCTTGTACTGCAACAAATGTTGCATTTGATTATGATCACGAGGTATCGTTCACATATGCATGTAAACAATGTCAATCATAACTGTCAATAAACTGCCTTCTGGTTAAAACACTCATCACTTTTTTAACCAACTACCTAACAATATACTGTAGTTAGAATATAAAGACGTTCCCAACCTTGTCCCTAGACCTGACCCCAAGGTACTATGAATATAAAGCCGTACCCAAACTTCTCCCTAAACCTAACGCCAAGGTACTATGAATATAAAGCCGTACCCAACCTTGTCCCAAAACCCAACCCTAAGGTACTATGAATTTTTCAAACTTAAGTATGAAATTTTTCAAACCAGTTTGAAAAATTCAAACCAGTTTTAACAATTTTAAACCAACATAGAGATAGAGATCTAGATAGATAGATAGATAGATAGATACATTTCCTCACAGAACTTGTGTGAATTATTATTATCATCATTATTATTACTATTATATTATTATATCAGTGTTTCACCATAAATTATAAATTGCACAGTAATTTTCCTTGTGTAGAATATTCTTTACAGAATATTGCAATTTTTCTCAATTTATCAAAGTGCAGGATAATTGGAAGTGATGCTTGAACATTACATTTTCAACTTTTCGTCCTATAATAGTGTGTAACAGCAGTTCAACCACTGTTTGACAATAATTGTGCATAATTAATTAAGGAATAGCATTATTATAAAAGAACAAGTACTACAAAAAAATAGAAATTGTTAACAAACATGTCAGGAAGGAAATAATTATGAGGATTGGAAAACGTGATTTTTGAAGCTGGAAACAGGCAGTGGTCATAATAAATGGAATACATATAGAACACTGGCCATTTTATGAAAAAAATTACCCAAAACTACAATCCTTGAGGAATTTATGATTGTACCTGTAAAGCAGCTGATGTTTTGGAGATGATCTCTATGCAGGTTGATGCGATGCTCTTGCTGTGTGAGTGTTGTTGGACAGGCAGCGGAGGAAGGTGACAGGTGGAGGTGTGCCATGATGCAGTCTCTCAATCTGCAAAGAGTGTAAAATAGAGGCACCCCCATGTGAAATCTGTAAGTGTGCTGGGCATCATGGGTTTTAAATGTGATAACAGCCTAAAAGAACACGCCAAGAAGAAGGGGTTTTCTGTTGCACTGTTACAGCTTGCACTTATTTAAAGACAAACAAAATTACCTCTGTGATCCAAAATTGCAGCCATGTCTGTTGAATTAAAAAACAACGCCATTCACATTAAATTTTTAAACTACAAACTACACAGGCTTGTGGAAAAGTTACGACGCTACTTTACTAAGGAAAGTCGAGCTTTCATTCCCAAACAAATTCGGGCTTTTCATTTTAAGACACCCACCTTTGACTGTTTAGCGTTTCATCGAATCAGCATATTCCAATGACTGGGTTTAATCAAAATCATGTTTCTTGAACATGGTCGGTTGACTTTGTCATTCATGTACGCTGAAAAAGAATCCAGTTTAAATTGACTCATATCTCCTCCGCCAGCCGATAAAGGTGAAAAAGCAGAGTGTTTGAAGAAACGAGAACTGAACTCGTTCGACCCCAGTGAATTATGGGTAGACCAAGACCCCCTCGGGCACAGGAATCTGGTCCGGTCGGCTTAGCGCACAAAAAGAGCTCAATCTATACACAGCGGACAATAACACCAAACTGGGTATAAATATAGCCTAGCGGATGGTAACCAATGTTGAGACCGGTGCCCACCGGTACCATTACCGGATCCATAGATAAAAAAGCAATTCTTTTTTTAAAGATCTGGTGGTGCGGGTATCCTGTGGTAAGATTTTCATACATTTTCATGAGGCAAAAAAAGATAAAAATGCACATATTTGAAAACGATTTCTATCTTTTAAGCTGTACTCTATCGAATTCCTATTTAAAAAAACGTATAAATAGCTATAAAAAGCTACATTTGAAGAAGGAAAACCTACTATAACCCAGGCTCCGCGCGGTTTTCTTACACCCCACTTGCCAACGATACAGACATGACTGATCTTCGTCCATCAAATAAGCACAATGGGTGATGCACATGAATTTCACCAGAAATTTACTTTCATTGAGCTGTCTAAGCATTATATTAAGGCTTACAGAGCTTTGGTTCAGAAAAAAATCTGCTACCGATAAGGGAGAATTCTCATAGCCTGTTGTGTGTTGATAAAATATACCATGAAAACTCGGATCATTTGTTTATCTTTCCATTACGGCCCTATGTTATTTTCAAAATCAAATTATCACAACTGTTTCCGAGGCGAGAGCCCACTCTACCCCATGCTAGTTACGACCCAAAGCGGCATGTGTATGAACGGCAGTCGTTTACGGATATGGCGCTCAAAACCTTCTGATCGCTTATGAGTTACATAGAATAATTCTGGATTACGTCAGGTTTGGGGCTAACGTATCCTCTCCTTAGGTTTACGCTGGTACAATCGACACTAAAGTTTTTGTACACTTGTTTATAGCACCGTCGTTTCTTCGGCACCTCGAAGAAAACGTCCATAAGAAAAGCCTGCGCACAAGCTAGCGTACGCGCATCATTCTGAAAAGTCTCTTTCAGTTTATTTCAGAATGACTTTTTTTCAATAACGGTCCGCCGATCACTGATCCTGCGTCTTGGGAAAAGCCTCTAAAACTCTGTCCTTTAAATCGGTTAAAGGATTTCTCATATTCCCGAAATCTCTCATGCGCATTGTGGAGCTTGGACATCACAAAAATGGTACGTACCATTTCCAACAGCTTCCACTTATATTTTCTGATAATATATTATATTCTATAAGCCTGACAAAAGCTTTACACTTTTTTATCATCCTCTCTCGCTTCTTGGAGACCTTTTCTTTTCTTATGCTTCACGGCTTTTTCCATCCCTGAGGTCATCATTAAAACATCTTTAGGATAATAAACATTGTCCTCTATTGCTGCGGCGATTCGTTGGAGGTTGGTTGCTATCCTGTTAATAGCATGCGATGCGTTCAACCTCATCACTCGATACAGTCTCATCACCCGACACATACCCGATAATTGCGATTAATCGCAGATTTAGAAGAAATCAACACCCCACCTCTGCGCGTGAGCATTTTTACTCACCCTACCCCCGAGCTTTGACATTTACATCTTGTTGTTTGCCGCTATTTTGTGACATGAAACCGAAAAAAACCTTTTTGCAAAAATACCATTGAAAATGTCATTCTAGCAACAAGGATACGGGCAGTTGCAGTTTATTAAGGGGATGTAGTACTTCGAGGGTTGCAAGATTTCCAAAGCGAGACTTCAAAATCAAGAGCGGAAAACCTCGTGCTTTAATCGCCGTTTTTGCTCTAACTTGCTGCTTCTTCGTGGTTTCTCAACATACACTATCTTCCTAATGGTCAAACGAAATCTGTAAGTTAGTCATTAGATATTATATTGATTTTTGTGAATATTCCGGTGAATTGAGAAGGAACCAAGAAAAATACTTCACTTACATTTCATTAGACTATCCTTGTAGCGAGGGAATGCATTTTTGTGATGATCAAAGCAAGCAAGCTGAAGTATCTGAGCTTTTTTAAAAGTGAGAAAATAAAGAGGGAGATATTACTGTACTTTTTGATGTTAATATTATTATATGTTATATTGTTATTATACAAGCTGGAGTCGGGATTTGAATCAAACGCAGTATCACAGCCATTTTATCGCTCGTCGTTTTTTTCTTTCTCACTTGACTTCGCGGCTCAGACAAACAAAACAGTCAAACTATTCAGGGATTTAGCTTTCTGTGAGTATATTTGCCAATCTTGGTAACTAAAGTTAGACTTGTTTTCTTCTTCCGAGTTATTTCACATGATCTCTTTTCATTCCTATCGAGTTGGCAAAACAACAACACGCAACCCGCGGGGGAGTAGGACAAAATAAAAGGAGCAAATCCTCACGCAAAGTGGTGCGGAATCGACATGGCGCGCGGGTAATACCAAAGTCCCTCTCTTATCTTATGCTCTGTTGGAGGTACCTTAAGGTTAAGGTACCTAAAGCGTATACTTTGCCAATATAAGCCGCCATCTTGGATAACATTGAGGGGGACTGGGACTGGGGACTGGCCTTGAAATTTTTTTCTCTTAGATTTAGCGTTTTAATGCAGCCGACGACAGTTTTATCTTAAAATATTAACAAATAGCGTTATAGTTCCCCTACTAGAATAAAACAATCAGATATTTCGCCTTAGTTTTGGAAATACAAGTTATTTTACATTTCACCACAGGAAGCCCGTGATGGACGCTTTTTTCTAATTGTTATTCCGTTATTACACGAAATCGTCAAGTGGTACCGGTGGGCACCGGTCTCAATATTAATAAGCATCCTCTTGGCTATCTTTATGCCAAGTTTGGTGCTTTTGTCCGCTAAGTTGAAACACTAAGCGGGAACTTAACTGCTGTTTAAGTAATCGCAGGCGCTATTTACTGGGATACCTGTGGTAGCCCAGTCATTAAAATGTAACGGTTTTTTCTGTCGTCCCGAGTTGCGCAACATCGTAACCAAGTGTCTTTGCGCACTTCCTAATCTCACAAGCTTTGATTGCTTTCATCTTGAAAATTGAAATCCCACATAAGAACCTCAAGTATATTAAGGCCTGGGTTGTTTGCTCTTAGCATCGAATATAACTTTTTGCCTTAAACTTTGTTAACGTCGCCTTAAATTCATTCTTTTTGGCAAGATGATTAAAGGCGACGGCCTTAACATTTTCGTAATGTTTTCTTGCCGGTGATGACGTCACATTATAGATCACGTGACAAATAGTTTTTTGCCTTTCCGCCGGTGGGGAAAACAGCTTGGACAAAGGTGTTTACTAAATAAGTGTTGAATTTATGTGTGTCACATGATAGCGTTTTAGCATCCGGAATTTTCTCTGACGTTAACAAGATATTAAATATTTTGTTAAGTCACGTGACCTGCTGCGAATTCAAATGTTGATTTGTGACCGAAGGACTAAACTTTTCTTGCTGGTTAAGACATCAGTGTGCAGACGTGTTTTGAAGGAACATAAAAACATGCGATGTTTTCTTTTTCATAGCTTATCCACCAGCGGAGAATTTTTTTAAATATTGATTTGCAAAAGTCACGTGATCGGCTGGATGACGTCATCACACGAAATAAAATATTACCAAACAGCTAACATTGCCTAGTTTGATGTTTTGAACAAAATTGGTGCATTCAAGGCAATGTTAACCCACTTTAAGGCAACTTTCAAAATTTCAACTGTTTTAGCTTAGGTTCCAAGCCTTAATACACTTGAGACACAGGTTCCCCAAGCTAATGTTGTATTTTTGGGAGTTTCATTCTGTAAATATATGGTGCGTTACAATAAAGATAAATAAAAGGGACGAAAAATATAATAAAATACCTTCAAACTTTTATTACCTGTTTGTGGAGTTGTTATTAACATCCTTGTGAAGTTTCCATCCATTTGGGGCAATATTAAGCGATTGAAGTTCCCCCATACTAAGAGAAGAGAAAGGTAGCACTCTAATGATGCCGATCGGCGAAATAGGCGGTAGAAAATCGCTTCTAGAAAAGTGGATATTCGAAATTTCGCCAAAATACATGCAAACAATATTATACAGATGCTTTACACTGCCACACAGAAATTATGAATAAAAATGATCAACTCTTTGCGCATCTAAAACTCCATTCTTTGCCCGCCTTGCCGAATCCCTTATGCTTGACGCAAACCCATGGGATGGATTTTTTCAACCGTCGTGACAAAGCAGCCCGTTTACACGGCTACGGCTACATTGCAAACAGCACCTCGCATGACAATACAAAGCAGTCCATGCCCAGTCCATCCACAGGTAGCCCAGGCAATGGTTTTGAAGCTGTTCGTAGCTTGGAATCGGCTGTTATTCTTAGAGGTAAAACGAGTGGATTGAAGTCGCGATTTTTTGTGAAACATTGCCAATATAATTGCCTTAAAACTTAGAACATGCCTTGTTGTTGTCATATTTATGTGCAATATACGATTTTGGGGGGTTTTCGTAACGAAATATATGACTTCTCTCCCCCTACTAAGGAAAGAGACAAGGTTGGAGGCGCCATTATCGGTAGCACTCAAATACCGTCGAAATTCGCGAGGAAAATACAACAAACGAAATATTTTTATCTCGCAGAACTATGCCAGGGTACACTTACATTCGATATGTGGCAAAACACGGAGCGAAGCAAACAAATTATAGAGCGGTTAGAGACTGATGCCGTCACTGTTGAAACAATAGCACTAACACCTTACAGAACTCCTAAAGGTACAGCCACAGGTATCCCAACCCCAGTCAACCCAGTCCCCAATGTCCCAGCTGATAGGGCTACTGAGAGGGAACCCGACCCGAAAGCTATTTTGTTTATAATCGACCGAGACTTCGCGGACTTCTTCCTAACCCTTTGGTGGTGGCCGAGGTTCGCGCTAATAGATTTCTTAATAGAACAGATTTGTTGTAGTCTGAAACTTTTACCATTGTCTTCCTCGGTTGGGATGGTTGGGTAGATTTGGCCACCTCTCTCATGTGGTTTTGCTTCATACATGTTGTCCATTATATTATACGGTTAGATAATCTCGATGTACGTTTCTTGTTTTTGGCTATCGTGAATGTATTCGACATCGCCGGCTAGCTCCTCACACATTACATTGCTAGTGAAAAGCGCTGGGTTAGCGCCCGTCTCGGTGTTGATGTGGAGAATGGTAGGGTTTGACCCCCATACGTACAACTGGTATGCCACAGCTGAAAGTGTCTGAGGGTTGTCAAATACTACACCAGTGCTCGTGTGTAGGTGGTTTTTCGGCATGATCACACCCCAATAGGCACCTACTTGGTTACTAGACGCTAGGATGTTCTGCCCGATAAATGCTTCAGGGCCACCCCCCACGCTCCGCTTCCAAAGCGAAGTAGAACCTTTGGTCGATAGGCACACCATCGATCTCCGTGCAGTATAGGACTAAATTCGCAGTTAGTTTAACTATGTTTTGGCTTTTCTTCAACCCTAGACTGATGTTAAAACCAGTTACCTCCCTCCAACCCCCATTGCCAAATACTCTCAGGGGTTTGTGTATGTGTTTTGCTCTGTATGAAGCTATACGGGCACTGTTTCCTATATCGTCAGCGGCTGACTCTCTCACTTGGTAGTTCGCTGCTGTTTCGCCTTCGATGCCAAAGGCATACAATTGGATTTTTTGGGGGCTTGGTGAGTTATGTGAGACGGTGAAAGTGAAAGTACCTGTGAAGTTACCTGTGTCGATTACAGCCTCAGTGAATTGGTAGCCTGGCTTCCCATCTATGGCGCCTCTCTAAATGCTATCCCCACGGAAGCCCCACCCGGCCGTTTGGATGTTGATGGTACCCATCGTAAGCATCACATTCGGTTCTATGCAGTAGCACTCGATTCGAATGGTGTAGCCTTTAGATGCTGTCAGTCCGGTAGTGTTATCAATAGGTAGAGAGATGGCTATTGTTTCCCATTTGGGATATCGTCTACTAGGTAGAAGCCCTGGTGTTTGAGGTACAGCCCTTTTGATATATAGGCTCCTCTAATTATTTTCAGGTTACTTGATGTTGAGCTCCAAAGGCTTTGGTTGTTTAGAAACCACAATGCGTTGTGTGTGATGTATGATCTTTGTCAAGGTCTGAGTGCGTCGATTTGTTGGGATGTAAGATCATCGTATGTTAGCGGATCGCCCTTTAGTCCCTGTAAACTAGGGACTACCAACTTTGTTTTCTACTATGTTGAATAATTTTCACCCCGAAGCCAAGCAAACCAATTCAAGGACATACAGGCCCAGAATAGCAGTGTAAACAATTTTGGAATCAATTTGGTTTCAGAAAATTAGCATTTAGGTGAGCTGTGGTGATTCATTGGAAAATCATTTTCTCATCCAAGCAAAGCCAAACAAGAAAAAATCATCATGAATCCACCTTTGCTTGCAAATATCCATAAGCAAAGCACTCAATTATGCCCCAATAGACTTCATGATGTCCTGAGACACTCTCCTAATATGCTCATAGCTGTATTGTTGATGAAAAATAGAAGCAACCATCAACTTGTGCTGGCTTCAGCACAACGACTAGGGATTAAAAGTGGGGACCGCAAAGCACTGTTGGAAAGCTAGGAAACCACTGACTAGAAGCAGCGGTGTTTGACTTTGAGAGGCTGTATAAAACTCAGAAAAGGGGGAAGGTGTCTGTTTTCAGTCTGTTCTTTGTAAATTCAGCTAAAAAAATGGCCAGGAGTCAATGGGTTAATCCACCACCCCTGGAGTTTAATAAAAAAAACTAGGCCTTTTTAGACTTGTGCTGTAAGATACACCATTGGAGTGGATCACATATATTCCATTTCTAGCAAGTATATATCTTTAACTTAGAAAATGTATTTTTTTTACTTGGACATAACTGGACTCATTGATAGAGATGATATGCATAGCTTTTTTAGAAATAAATGCCCTAAAAACCATCAGATTTATGCAAGGTTTTTTGTTTGGTTTTTGTTTTGTGTGTAAGGCAAAGTCAAGGGGTAGTATACTGTAAGGAAAAGGCAAGGGGGGGTATACTGTAAGGCAAAGGCAAGGGGGTATACTGTAATTCAAAGGCAAGGGGGTATACTGTAATTCAAAGGCAAGGGGGTATACTGTAATTCAAAGGCAAGGGGGTATACTGTAAGGCAAAGGCAAGGGGGTATACTGTAAGTCAAAGTCAAGGGGGTATACTGTAAGGCAAAGGCAGGGGGGTATACTGTAAGGCAAAGGCAAGGGGGTATACTGTAAGGCAAAGGCAAGGGGGTATACTGTAAGGCAAAGGCAGGGGGGTATACTGTAAGGCAAAGGCAAGGGGGGTATACTGTTAGACAAAGTCAAGGGGGTATACTGTAAGACAAAGTCAAGGGGGTATACTGTAAGGCAAAGGCAAGGGGGTATGCTGTAAGGCAAAGGCAGTGGGGTATACTGTAAGGCAAAGGCAAGGGGGTATACTGTAATTCAAGGGCAAGGGGGTATACTGTAATTCAAGGGCAAGGGGGTATACTGTAAGGCAAATGAAAGGGGGTATTCTGTAAGGCAAAGGCAAGGGGGTGTACTGTTAGACAAAGTCAAGGGGGTATACTCTAAGGCAAAGGCAAGGGGGTATACTGTAATTCAAGGGCAAGGGGGTATACTGTAAGGCAAATGAAAGGGGGTATTCTGTAAGGCAAAGGCAAGGGGGTGTACTGTAAGGCAAAGGCAAAGGGGGGTATACTGTAAGGCAAAGGCAAGGGGGTATACTGTAAGGCAAAGGCAAGGGGGTGTACTGTAAGGCAAAAGCAAGGGTATACTGTAAGGCAAATGAAAGGGGATATACTGTAAGGCAAAGGCAGGGGGGTATACTGTAAGGCAAAGGCAAAGGGGGGTATACTGTAAGGCAAAGGCAAGGGGGTATACTGTAAGGCAAAGGCAAGGGGGTGTACTGTAAGGCAAAGGCAAAGGGGGTACTGTAAGGCAAAGGCAGGGGGGGTATACTGTAAGGCAAAGGCAGTGGGGTATACTGTAAGGCAAAGGCAAGGGGTTATACTGAAGGGCAAAGGCAAGGGGGTATACTGTAAGGCAAAGGCAAGGGGGTATACTGTTAGACAAAGGCAAGGGGGTATACTGTAAGGCAAAGTCAAGGGGTTATACTGTAAGGCAAAGTCAAGGGGGTATACTCTAAGGCAAAGGCAAGGGGGTATACTGTTAGACAAAGGCAAGGGGGTATACTGTAAGTCAAAGGGGTATACTGTAAGGCAAAGGCAAGGGGGTATACTGTTAGACAAAGGCAAGGGGGTATACTGTAAGTCAAAGGGGTATACTGTAAGGCAAAGTCAAGGGGGTATACTGTAAGGCAAAGGCAAGGGGGCATACTGTAAGGCAAAGTCAAGGGGGTATACTGTAAGGCTAAGGCAGTGGGGGTATACTGTAAGGCAAAGGCAGGGGGGTATACTGTAAGGCAAAGGCAAGGGGGTATACTGTAAGTTAAAGGCAGAGGGGGGTATACTGTAAGGCAAAGGCAGGGGGGTATACTGTAAGGCAAAGGCAAGGGGGTATACTGTAAAGCAAAGGCAAGGGGATATACTGTAATACAAAGGCAAGGGGGTGTACTGTAAGGTAAAGGCAGGGGGGTATACTGTAAGTCAAAGTCAAGGGGTTATACTGTAAGGCGAAGTCAAGGGGGTATACTCTAAGGCAAAGGCAAGGGGGTATACTGTTAGACAAAGGCAAGGGGGTATACTGTAAGGCAAAGGCAAGGGGATATACTGTAATTCAAAGGCAAGGGGGTATACTGTAAGGCTAAGGCAGTGGGGGTATACTGTAAGGCAAAGGGGGGTGTACTGTAAGGCAAAGGCAAGGGGGTATACTGTAAGGCAAAGGCAAGGGGGTATACTGTAAGGCAAAGGCAAGGGGATATACTGTAATTCAAAGGCAAGGGGGTATACTGTAAGGCAAAGGCAAAGGGGGGTATACTGTAAGGCAAAGGCAAGGGGGTATACTGTAAGGCAAAGTCAAGGGGGTATACTGTAATTCAAAGGCAAGGGGGTATACTGTAAGGCAAAGTCAAGGGGATATACTGTAATTCAAAGGCAAGGGGGTATACTGTAAGGCAAAGGCAAAGGGGGGTATACTGTAAGGCAAAGGCAAAGGGGGGTATACTGTAAGGCAAAGGCAAGGGGGTATACTGTAAGGCAAAGGGGGGTATACTGTAAGGCAAAGGCAAGGGGGTATACTGTAAGGCAAAGGCAAGGGGGTATACTGTAAGGCAAAGTCAAGGGGGTATACTGTAAGGCAAAGGCAAGGGGGTATACTGTAAGGCAAAGGCAAGGGGGTATACTGTAAGGCAAAGGCAGGGGGGTATACTGTAAGGCTAAGGCAGTGGGGGTATACTGTAAGGCAAAGGCAGGGGGGTATACTGTAAGGCAAAGGCAAGGGGGTATACTGTAAGGCAAAGTCAAGGGGGTATACTGTAAGGCAAAAGCAAGGGGATATACTGTAATTCAAAGGCAAGGGGGTGTACTGTAAGGTAAAGGCAGGGGGGTATACTGTAAGGCAAAGGCAAGGGGGTATACTGTAAGGCAGTGACCACCCCCAGTGACAGTGCTTATAATGTTTATGTTAAATTTGGTTGTCTTGCGAATCGTTCTTTCGAAATTTATCAACTGTTTTATTACATTAAGCGTTATTATTACATTATAAGCGGCGATTTTTGTTGCATAAAGCGGTAGTATAACATTAAGCGGCAATTTTTGTTACATTATGCGTTAGTGTTACATTAAGCGGCAGTTGTTACATTAAGCGGTGATACAATTGTAACGTCATCAATGACGTAACATGACCATCTCATTGTAACCCACTTGAAACATACATGACACCTACCGAGTTTGGTTGTAAGACGATGTTATGTGTCATGTAGATGTGAAGGGTGGGGGGAAGGGGGTAACAAGTTGGTCGCGTGATCTGTGAAATCGTTGACGTCGTCAAAAATAGAAATATAATAATATTTAATGTTTCTTAAATTATTAAGCGAAAATAAGCAAAGATTTGGTAATTTGGAGCTCCGTTTTAGGCAATGCCTAAATCTATATATTACTTACTTAAGTTCTATAAAATAATACACACGCATTTTCAAAGCAAACAAAAAGAACAACAAAAAAGACTAATAACTGTCATATTTTCAATACAAATCGTCGTTCGAAACTCACCTTAGCAGTGTATATTTTTTTGTCGCTTTCTGTTTATCGCTTGTCGTTAAGTTCCCTTTTTAATGAGAACTGTCTCTCGTCGACACACAAACAAGTGAATCTTAAGGTCGCTCGCGCGTTAATCAACATATCATAAACAGGGGGCGTTATCAATTTTAAACTTCGCACAGAACAGTCAATGTTTATGCGATTAAGATGGCCCAATGTATGGAGAGTGCACACCTTTAAAAATTGTATTTGTATTAACACGCAATAATGTAGTAGCACATAAAAAGTAAACAACATGTTTTGCACTTATTTGAGACTGACGCAAAATTGAGCGTTAGCTTTTTGATGACACTACCAGAATCAGTTCAGTATGTGGTGATACAGCCTCTGTGAAAGTTAGAAAAAAATCTGTGGAAGAGGAAAAAAGTTAGATATATATTTAGAATTTCAAATACAACCGCCAATTGTGTACGATAACCCATGTCAAATTTGGTTTGGCTGAGTTCAATGGAAAGAAAGTTGTAACATTTTGAATAACACTACCAGTATAGAATATCTTTCCGCAAAACTGATAAAAACACATTTTCCGCAATATTTTAACAATCAACCGTGGGATTTTAGAGACATTTGTCAACGATAAAATTCTTTTAAACAACTTCTATGATCGACTAGACTACATAGAAGTGCTTTGTTGGGACAGGGGAATTTTTTAAAGTGAGGGACTTGTTGTGTTGTGTTTTCGTGGTGGCGGGGGTTGTCAATTTCACGCCACACAGCGGTATGCACACGAGAGCGTGTTAGAAATGCACACATCAGTGAGGGGGGCGCAAAGACGAGGGTCAAGCCTGAACTGTTTACAATACAACACCATAAGATCTCGTGCGTATCAACGTGCGTGTGGCCTCTACTATTTTAATCCTTTGCAGTTTTGGTTTTATTAACTTCCATCAATGATTCACGAATTTCGATTCATGTCAATGTCCCCTCCTACTAACTTTTCAGATAGTGGTATGAAAACATATTAAAATAAGATTTCAGTCGGGAAGGAGCTAATGATGCTGTTTTCTATCTAGATATCTAGATTTTAACAATGATTAGCATTTCATATAATAATAAGACCTTATGGGTTGAGGGATGAATAAGTAATTGTCCCCTTCAGGGGAAGGGGTGCATCATTTGTTATATAGTTGCAAGACGGCTCTGTAATAAGACCTTATGGGCTGAGGGGTGATTATATAATTGATCTCTACAGGGGAACCTTACCTCGTTTGTGACAGCCGATAACCGTCTGCACTAAAGCCTCATAGGGAAGGGGTGAGTCTGTAGATATGATTCCTACAGGGGAGATGTGCGTTTTTTTTGTGATATAATCAGCTGTCGTCCCTGGATGATTTCAATCTAAGCCAATAAACCAAACATGAAGATCGTAAAACAGATCAGCCCGCTATACGGCTTGCTAGCCGTCCTCGTGGTTTGTGGGACACTTCTCGACCAAGGCGAGTGCGTCATAAATGTGATCACGCGCGGTTTGGTCCGTAAGCCACAGACTGAGAAGAAACGAGTTATGGCAGCGCCTCCGCTAGCCGTCAAGGTCCGGCGGCACTACGATGTCAAAACGAAACAAACCCTGGTCCAGCAATGGCTAAAGCGGGTATTGCGAAGTAAGATTTGCTATCGTAACTATTGCAGGTCCTCGATCACCTTGTCGTGAGATTATCGTTGTGTTATCAGACGGTATTATCCCTATAGAGTGTCCGGTGTCCTTCACTCTAATTATTATTATTATTATTGTTATCATTATCGTGAGCTATCTTTTATCTTATTTATCCCCCTTTTATCTTCACCTTTATTTTGAATTAAGGCCTCCGTCATGTTGCGTATAATGAGCTATTGTCCATGTTAGAAAGGATGCACTTTGCATGTAATCTTGGGAAACGGGAATTGAACCCTTTTAGTCTCCTCGCCACGCTCTCCAGAGGTACTCCACTTTATTGTGATAACTACAAGGTTATGATTCAGATTAGCACCGCGGGATGCATGGATAAACAATATGTATAGGGGTAACTTACAGCCACCCTGTCAATAACATTGCTCATGCTTTGATCTGTTCACTATAGCGTTCAGCAATGCGCAAATGATCAAATAGACAGCAGCATCGAAGTGGCATGTGTCACCGATAATCAGATGGATGACGAGTATCGTCAAATATAAACATATTTACATTATCTGGAGATTAATACTTTAGATAACCTCCGACTAAGTATGGAGTAAGTGAGGAATGAACTATCGCATTGGCTCGTTAATAGCTATAGATAATATAGTGTGTCAGTATTCAAAATGCAACTGAACGCTTTTTGAGTGCATTAAAAGCAGTTTTTTTTGTCTTTTTTCTAGTATAAACCAAAAAAAATAAATGCGCCTGATAATGCGTGCCGATATGCCGTAAAACCACAACATAAGTCTACTAAATTAATTATATCAGACAAAAATATGGAGACAAAAATAATGAGATGGACCTACGCACATTCTCATGAGTGACAACGTAGAGCATATTGCGACTAAAGTATGTACGTACAGTGTGTGTCGTTAGTAGCCACGAGCTATTTAAAAGCTCATTACAAACGATAAGGACGTCTAAAAATGCAACAAAAATATTTTCTGGTTATTGATAAGATAATTTGTGTCAGGGCTCCGGATATACTTGGTTGATAGCCGATATAAATGGCCTGCGGTCGCATCTCGTCTTACAACCGCCTCGGGGCAATTTCTTTCGATAATAGACACAAAGTTTAAGTGAAGCAGATTTTGACGTGCCAAACTCTATAAAAAGTATCAAGCTCTATCAGACGAATCAAACTTAGCAAATGTATCAAACAATATCAGACGTATTAAGCTTGCATTTTACTTTAGGGTAGCTCTTCTATTGCCAGGTGATCTTGCCAGGTGATCACGAGGTTACGCGGTTAGGGCTAAGGGTAGATTAATTTATTTGTATGATCAAAACTGGCCTCAAATATTGCTGTGAGTGAGCCGTACAAGGATGCTGAATGGCGATGTCTTACCATGGACATAATAACCGACAACCCTATGTCTTATCATGGACATAATAACCGACAACTCTATGTCCTATCATGGACATAATAACCGACAACCCTTTCTTTGGAAAAGTTATTATTGTAGCCTTATTAAAGTTGCCTTATGTAACAAAATAAACAGTCTAGGTAAGCGAATTTGTTGGCATTACTTCCATGAGTCAAGTATCTCAGCATAATGCTTCTTTCCGCTCTTTCAGTTTAAAAGTGTAAAAGTTCCGTTTATCGGTGCAGCTTTGAATATCTTTCATCAGTTCTCACGTAAAAAAAATCTAGGGAAACTAGGGTTAATTAAGCCGACACACAGGTCTAGAGTTCACTTTGATGACAGGTTAACTGGCCAACGGAAGGAACGCGTTGACGTTATTGGAATTGATATTGCTTTTGAGCTAACGGAGATAAAGCAATTATTTTCATTCTTTTGAGCATCTCCAGTTATTGGGACATCTCAAGCGAGATCCATTTTCATTGGTAGTTAGAAAAAGCTCTATGCATACCTATGTGAGCATGCAGTAAGAGATCAGAGCTGATTGAGTTGAAGAGCAAAAACAAACTACTGGGTGTATATCTAAGATTTGCCTTAGGAGGGGTGGGGGGTAACAGTTGGTGATAATATCTACGTCTACAATATGCCCAATGAAATATGTCTATTGTCTGATAATATCTACAGTCAAACAGTGCAGCACATAACCATTCTTAGGTAATATCGATTTACCTACTTATAATGCAAATATTCAAAATGGCCGCGCGAGTTTGAAACTTGAATTTGTTTTGTTAGCGAGACGTCGCATCGCAAAAGGTGACCAAAACAGCAAAATGTCCTGCTCTATACCAAGTTTGATATTTGATTGATGAATTCCTGTGTTTGAAAGTAAAATATCGTTTGGGAAACCTTTTCAAATTGAGCGGTTTTATTTGAGACTGCCGTGAAATCGAACTCTTTTCGTAATGTTTACGTTTAGGAAAAGAGGAATATGAATGTGATGGACCAAATTCTACGGCTTAGAACCTTGACAGGGTTAAACTAGGATAAAAGAGGATCATGGCATACTAAAACAATCTTCACCACAAGCCGAAACGAGTGCCCACAGGGTATGGTGAAAGTTGAGAAGAGCGGAGGTTGAAATGTGAGAACGAAAGTGCGAGTCAAGGCCCAACGTCTATACTTCAACAGGGAAAAATCGCCGAAGAATAGGTATGAAAATCCGTGTAAACATTTAGCCGAAAAGCATTTTACCCTTCCCTTATCTCTGGGGTTCACTTCTTTTCATTCTTTGCAAAAATGTCTTGCCCTTCGACCACCACAACAACAAACTCCACCAAGAATAGATAGCCCCCCCTTCCCCCACAAAAATGTACCTAAAACTTAATTCTACTCCTAAAACATACAATAGCTTGAAACTTGCCAGCCCCGTAAAAAATACTATAGATGAAGCTTTAGACGGAAAATTTGCTTATCAAATTTCCTTTATTTATTCCCTTTTATAAAAAAACTCTATCCTCCTCACCTCCCCTGCGTCAGCACACCACATGTGACATGCCCTCAGTCACAACCTAACTACCGTTACCGTGCATTTCTCAACCTTATATTTTACACTCTATGCCTTTTCCTATTTGTCTGCACACACCATAAAATAGCCCTCATTGAGTAAGCGCATTACATAGCCACTCAAACCAGTGCCCCCTCTAAAATCTAATGCTAGACGGGCATAATATGTTAAAATAAGCATTTGTGATAAGAACTTTTTGATAAATTAGCCCCCTTCCCTGCTCATCCTCAAAAATACCCAAACCTGAGTTCTATACATAAAATATACAAAGCATAGAAACGTACCTCCCAAACAAATACACAAACCTTAATTCTATAGCCCAAGCATACAAAATCTTGCTATAAGGGAGCTTCAACTCTCAGATTTGCTTATTAAATCAAATCAATTTTATTCCATTTTTATAAAAAAGACAACAAACACACTCTGTACAATAGGCACTGAGAAAAAAAAATGGGCCTGAAGTATCACCAAATATAAATATTTATTTTCCATAAAGTATGATATCTATGACTTCAGCCCCATACTCCTAGAATCTCCACGCCTAGTAATCAAGCCTGGTACAAGAGGGGTAAAAAGAAGGGCATAATATAAAAAAAATAAGCATAAGCTAAAATAAGCTAAAATAAGCATTTGGTCAAATTAGCCCCCCCCCCAAAAAAAAAAAATAAATACCCACATCTGAGTTCTATACATACAGTAAAATATACCAAGCATAGAAACAAATACCCAAACCTAATTCTATACCCCAAACATATATAATTCTTACTATCACTATAGTTTTAAAAGGGAGCTTCAACACTCAGACTTGCCTATCAAATCAAATTAATGTAATTCCCTTTTCTTATAAAAAAAGACTCATATAATGCACATATAATAGAGACTGATGAGAAAAAAATGAGCCTGAAGTATCACCAAATATGTGAAAATAGATATTTTCCATATGATATCTGATCTAATGAAGCTTGGAGCCTCATACCCAGGGTATGACTACGCTCCCATTCTCCTATAATCTCTAAGGCCTAGTAATCAAGCACGTGGAAGCACGGGTGGCCTAGTGTGGTAGCGCGTCGGCCTCTCACCGCTGTGGCACAGGTTCGAATCCTGGCTCAAACTGGGGATTTTTCCGGGTTCCTGCCTTGAATCGAATTTGTCACAAGTGAGTTGAAGTTATTCTCCCGTGTTTCCAGTCTTCTCGGATAAGGACACTAAACCGGAGGTCCCGTCTCTTCAAGCTGCACTACATTAACCTGAACCGAAGGGACGTAAAAGAACCACTGGGGACGCAATAAACCCTCTGGCAGTGACCACCCCCAGTGACAGTGCTTACTAGCCGAGGGCCTCCTAGTATTAGCGAAAGCTACCTATAGGAGTAATAATAAATCAAATCAAACCTGGTACAAGTCTACTTTGTCTTCACAGCCTGTGTCAGCACCCACCATGTGACATACCCTTAGTCACCACCACTTTGCCCTTACCATGCCTTTTCCTCACCCTAGTTTACACTCTTTGCCTTTTTTCCATTTGCCTGCACACACAATGAAATACCCCCTCATGGCTCTATCTTGGTGTTAGAACCTGTGTATTGTGCACGATTTGTGTCACAAAACTTCCTTTGTTTGATAAAAGGAATCATGATGAAAACAGAGCTGAATACAATTAAGTCCTTTTGGGATGGTTCTAACACCGAGGTATACATACACCCCTCACTGAATAAGCACATTAGATAGCCTCTCAAACAAGTGCCCCCTCTAGAATCCATTTTTAAAAAGCCATAATGTGAGCATTTGTGGTAACGGTTTTTTTCTAGAACGAGTACTAGCAAACTAATGCAGCAATGTATAATGACTGCCACCCCTGAGATTTACAGATCATAGCAAATCTATTTATTCCAGGATCAAATATAAACATTTAAACATAGTACTTTCATGTAGTGTCTTTTAATTGCATACAACAGTGACTCGCGGCCATTCTGTATACGATTTAGCTTTATTTTATTAATTAGACACGCTGCCATTCTGTATAAGATTCATTTTAGTTTCAATATCCCAGCTAAAATTTCTTCTTGGAGTGTCTTCATTTCGAGTGTGAAAGCAAGATAAATCCAGGGAAATTATGTACAGTTGTACGACTCGATGAAACGTAGAACTAAATAATTGGCGATCAATGTTATACCCTGCTAGCAGTGGCTTACCCTTCCGCGTTCATTACAGTACGATTCGGTGAAGTCGTAAAAATAACCCTGCAAATGAGGTCGCTTGCCGATGAGAAACAACACAAATAGGATATATCTGACGCACTGAGTCAGTGAAATCCCTGCTTAACAGATAAGACTAAATCACTGCTAACAGAGAGTTAAAAAGCGGCGTTCAACATGATTTTTCTGATTCGACGGAACCGCCATTTTGTTTTCCTACTCTGAGTTGAGGCGTGTCCGCGTGAGACTGGGCATAGTCATACTCTGATTGGTTAATCAGATTGTTTATCAAATATAACCAAGAATGGTAATGTTCCGCACTGTCGAAGTTGATGAGAAAAGCATTTCCTTTTAACCTAGTCGAAAATAGCATTCTTTAAATAAGCTAAACTGTAACTGTACGCAAAGGCTTTTCAAAAATCTTTAACCTTTGGCTGCTAAGTCCTTGAGGTAAGAGCCTAGTGATTTTTTATTGCGTTATTGGATTTCTTTCTTAGATACGTTAGCCACACTGTAAAAGGTGAACTATTTTATATTTATCAAGTCTGATGATGGCTTTTAACCCGTTACCAAGTCTGATAGAAGATTGCTTGGATGTTTGCCTACTGCGAGTAAAGAGTTCCACAAACTCTTGCCAACAACTTCCAACTTACTAAGCCGTCAGTCACCTTAGTGCTCGGATGTCGTGATTAGTTCGTCATCCGGATTTCCTCCACGTGAGTTTGCAGAATACGCACTAAAAGGGCATCACCGAGCGCGATCACGTCATCCAAGTTCACCAATCCATTCTATGCAATTTCAAGGTTTGAATAAACGAACACCCTGTACTGACACCTAAAGTTTCGATTTTTAACCGCTCCATGTGAGATGTCCAGACTACAATATTAGATAAAAATAAAAATAAATTTTAAAAAGTGAAAACGTCCAATAAACATGGATAATTTTATCACATCTCACATCATTTGGACTTTTTTTCGAAATCGCCGTATTCAACTTTCGACCTCGGTTCTTATATGATGATTGTTGTGCCATACGTAAATAATGTGCTAGTGTCCATAAGCATAATTGTCTATCCCCCCTGCAGTTCATATTAACCTCTGTGCCGTCTTTCTTGCTTGTTGATAATCGTACTTTTCTTTCCGTGTAGATAGAAGCCACCCCCGCTCTCTCCTCCATAAACGTCTTAAGGGTACGTGTCAGGGTGTGGTCTAGCACGTGTATTGTTAATAGTACGTGTCAGGGTGTGGTTAAACACGTGTATTGTTAATAGTACGTGTCAGGGTGTAGTTAAACACGTGTATTGTTAAGTATACGTCTCAGGGTGTGGTTAAACACGTATATTGTTAAGTACACGTGTCAGGGTGTAGTTAAACACGTGTATTGTTAAGTGTACGTATCAGGGTGTAGTTAAACACGTGTATTGTTAATAGTACTTGTCAGGGGGTAGTTAAACACGTGTATTGTTAAGTATACGTGTCAGGGTGCAGTTAAACACGCGTATTGTTAAGTATACGTGTCAGGGTGTAGTTTAACACGTGTATTGTTAATAGTACTTTTCAGGGTGTAGTTAAACAAGTGTTTTGTTAATAGTACGTGTCAGGGTGTAGTTAAACACATGTATTGTCAGTAGTTCGTGTCAGGGTGTAGTTCAACACGTGTATTGTTAAGTGTACGTGTCAGGGGTGTAGTTAAACACGTGTATTGTTAAGTGTACGTGTCAGGGTGTAGTTTAACACGTGTATTGTTAAGTATACGTGTCAGGGTGTGGTCTAGCACGTGTATTGTTGATAGTACGTGTCAGGGTGTAGTTAAACACGTGTTTTATTAAGTATACGTGTCAGGGTGTGGTCTAGCACGTGTATTGATAAGTATACGTGTCAGGGTGTGGTCTAGCACGTGTATTGTTAAGTATACGTGTCAGGGTGTAGTCTAGCACGTGTATTGTTAAGTATACGTGTCAGGGTGTGGTCTAGCACGTGTATTGGTGACTGTCAGGGTGTGGTCTAGCACGTGTATTATGACAAAACAGTCTCGAAAACATTCGACCCATGAAGTAAAGGCACACCATAGTTTCTTCTTGCGAATAACCCATTGTACTAGATAATAGCCTTCTCCCCTCTCAGTAGGGCGCAAAAAAACTAGATAACCCCCCCCCCCCAGTCCGTGGGGCGTTACATAGGCATCCCCCTTTCCCCCACTCCATACGGCGCAAAGCATTAGATAAGCTCCCCTGCGTATATGCTCCAATTAAACGTAATAATAGAGACATTTAGCATCGCGTTTTCAGAATAAACCGCAAACGGCAAACCACGGTAAGCCGTTACTGGTTTGCGGTTTGACGTACTGGCGAAAACCTAGTTTAGCACATTTGGCGGGAAATGCGGCATTTGGAGGGAAAAAGTGCAAAACATGTGCTCGACTTCAACCGAGCCAAACGTATTAGTAATTGTGCAAATTGTCAATTAAAATATTTTATTTCAAGAGTTGTTTGATTAAGAACACTAATTTATGGTCTCAAACGTGAGCTCATAGAAAATTTAAAGGGAAAACTGCTGAGGTAAATCACTTACCGCTAGACGGTGCTCCTGAGGTCAAAACGCGAACCGCAGACCGCAAGGCCTTGTCACGTGCCACCCAGAGGTTTGACGTTTGCCGTTTTCGGGGAAAAAAACGCGGTGCTATATGTCTCTTATGACCGAACGCAAGACTTCTAGTACCAATAAGTTACTCTTTATTTATTTTCGAACAAAGTAGCTAATAAACCCATCTAGAGCTGAAGTCCGAATATTAAAAAAAAAAGCGCCCGATTTGAATTAGCACCATCCTCGCGTTATTTGGTCGAACTTTACTTGGTCGTAACTTTCTTTTGATTCTGCGTTATTCGGGAATAATTCGGCGCTGTTGGGAAAACACTATTCGGAAATCACTCGGCACTTTTCCAAAAACGACACTCGGTACTTTTTTCAAAAACACTCGTCACAATTCCGATATTGTTTTAAAATATTCGGAAATCACTTGCACTTCTTAATGGTGTTTTTGACTCATTATTAGGTTGAGTCACTGTCACCGTCTTATAAAAGTCGAACTCTTGCACCTCGTACAACCGATCGATGCTTTTTATCTCTTTCCACAGAAGGCGGCCTCCGGTCGAAAACTTATCATAAAAAGCAACAGCACAATCCCTACTCCCCAACCTACGACCACACCAATATAACCGGCTACTAGAGAGGGACAGAGCACACCAATATACCCGGCTTCTCGAGAGGTACAGACCACACCAATTTAACCGGCTACTAGAGATAGACCACACCAATATAACCGGCTACTAGAGAGGGACAGACCACACCAATATACCCGGCTTCTCGAGAGGTACAGACCACACCAATTTAACCGGCTACTAGAGATAGACCACACCAATATAACCGTCTACTAGAGAGGGACAGACCACACCAATATAACCAGCTACTAGAGAGGGACAAAACAACCATTAGTATATACTTGGCGGGAACTTCATAAGAACGCGCGCTCTGATTGGTTCGCTATCTCGGAATAATGGGACAGTATTCACCGCTAAAACTCGGAATAATTATTTATTGTGAAATTACCATGAAAAACTTGCTTTTAGCACCCGAAATTATCGAGCTTCACATTAAAACGGCATTTTTGCTAAAACTTATTTAGATTTATTGTCCTTTACTGAAAATCGGCTTCAAACTTCCCGTTCAGAGTGAGCAAAATCTTTTAAAAAGTACGAACATCAACAACTCTCAGAAGCGATACCTCGTTTCGCGCGACCATTATTAAAGGTAAGCAATTTCGATAAAATAATTACAGCAAAATGTGTCTTGTTCTATCCCCGCCAAGTATATTCTAAAATAATTATTCTCCTCGGGCTTAGTGAACAGCGGTGGATAGTCACCTCGCCGCTTCGCGTTTCAGGGAATATCCACCGCTATTCACTTCACCTTCGGCGAATAATTGTTAATTATTACCATGGACTGCGAAGGTGATGACCAAGTAAAACCTGGATAAGTCAACCAAGAAAAAGCTATAAATAATGGACTACACTTGTGATGACCAAGTAGAGCCTGGATAAGTCAACCAAGATAAAGCTATAATTTATGGATTACATCAATGATGACCAAGTAGAACCTGGATAAGTCAACCAAGATAAAGCTATAATTTATGGATTACATCAATGATGACCAAGTAGAACCTGGATAAGTCAACCAAGATAAAGCTATAATTTATGGATTACATCAATAATGACCAAGTAGAGCCTGGATAAGTCAACCAAGATAAAGCTATAATTTATGGATTACATCAATGATGACCAAGTAGAACCTGGATAAGTCAACCAAGATAAAGCTATAATTTATGGATTACATCAATAATGACCAAGTAGAACCTGGATAAGTCAACCAAGATAAAGCTATAATTTATGGATTACATCAATGATGACCAAGTAGAACCTGGATAAGTCAACCAAGATAAAGCTATAATTTATGAATTACATCAATGATGACCAAGTAGAACCTGGATAAGTCAACCAAGATAATGCTATAATTTATTGATTACATCAATGATAACCAAGTAGAACCTGGATAAGTCAACCAAGATAAAGCTATAATTTATGAATTACATCAATGATCACCAAGTAGAACCTGGATAAGTCAACCAAGATAAGGCTATAATTTATGGATTACATCAATGATGACCAAGTAGAACCTTGATACGTCAACCGGGATAAAGCTATATATAAAGCGAAAACAGCTTTCGTGAAACCTTCCTCCTTTAGTGAAACCTTTGGTATCCATAATGATTTTGTAATGATAAGTGAAGTGCTAAAAGCTTCATTTAGAATAAGGACAAAGCAGTCATTCCCACCAGGAGAATGATTGAAAAGCAGTTGTCATGACAACAGATGCACATTTGTGTTTGTGAGACACTGCCCATCAGCAAGACAAGCAGAACAGGATTTGAATCCTTCTTTATACCTAATTAGAACAGTGTAGCAAAAGCTGTGTCGAAAGATGTAAAGATACTATGTGTGATAATTGCGTCATCCATATAAGGTAAACATGAAATAGATGAAGCCAGGAAGCCTGATCATTTGGTATCTGACATAGCTGTTAGTGGTTTTTTATGCTTGATAGTTTTCGTGGTTTGCTGTTTACGACTAGGCTTTGTTTATGGACCAAATTTTGGTTGCTCGATAGTTTTGTTCTGGAGGATTTGTGTACAGGCCGTCAGACATCAAATGGTGAGGCTAGAATTAACGAAGGGAATGTAATGAAAAGATTTCCTGATTGAAAAAAAATACTTAAACATGAACAGTCAAAGTAGTTACAAGATAATAGATGTTGTAAAGAGCTTTGGAACTGAGAAGCGACGAGATTAAATTCATAGGTGCGTATAGATACACATTCTACTAAAATCGAACACTTAAAAAGTTGTTGAACCTGTCAGTATACCCTTGAAACCTATCAGTGTGGCCAGACCGGAGTGAGTAGCTATGGTTGATTTGTGTACCTTTAGGAAAGATATAGTTCAGAGGTGGCGATATCTTCGCTTTGGTGACGAAACGCTCCCATAGGCTATTGCGACAAGCAGATAAGGACATGAGCCCTGCATTGGCAAGAGCCGTGCAATAATCAGTCTGCGTATCGCTCTCCTCTGAACTGCTTCCAGCAAATCTGATAAGAAAACCGGTAGACCAGCCGACACTGATGCTGCATATTCTAGTACCGGTCGGATTTTTTTAGTGATCTTAAGGCATACCCGTTTGCTACCCTTTTTAATGAAGTACTCTACATGTACGTTCCACCTGAGGTCACTACTCACGTGGCTTCCAAGGATCTTGTAACTATCCACTCTCTTTACAGGTAAACCAGAAATATGCAACCCCCGGGGAGGGATGGTTGGTCACTAAGTTCTCTGCATTTCTTCGGGTTAAGTCGTATGCCTTTAATGGACGCAAAGTTTCTAATGTCATTACGACTGCTTGTAGCTTGGACTACAACAAGGACTACAACAAGAAATTAACACAGTTGTGTCATCTATATATTTTATTCGTACTGGCTTGTTTACTAATATCGCGAAAAGCAGTGGTGCTAGTTAAGTTCCCTGAGGGATTCCCCTATTAGGGGACACAGGCGTAGACAACGAGCTTCCTATACTTACACGCTTCGATCTTTCCGTTAAGAAAGAAAAAACCCTAATGTCAAGTTTGTTGATTACATGTGACGCAAGCAGATCCAGGGTGAACCCTTCTAAAATCTTCGCTAGGGGTGAAGTCAGCGTGATCCTTGGGTATGGGGATGATGTTGGAGGACTTCAGGCGCTTGGGCACATGTCCCTCCTTCAGGGAGTTGTTGTACATATTCGCCACGACGGAGGCGAGTACTTAAGCAAACTCCTTCGACGTTGATGGACATTTCATCAAACCAGCCCAGGCAGCACGCGACCTCGGAGTAATCATCGATTCGAGTTTATCTATGACAAAAGATGTCAACAGCATCTGCAAATCAGCCTACCATTCTATAAGGAACATTGGCAGAATCCGGAAATACCTTGACCGCAATAACTGTGAGCAATTCATGCTTTCATAACATCAAAACTAGATGCCTGTAATAGTCTTCTGTCTGGACTCCAAGAAAAAGAAATCGCCAAACTACAGCGTGTTCAGAACTCTGCCGCAAGACTAATCGTTGGTGCTAAGAAGAGGGACGCCATTACACCCATTCTTAAGGAACTTCACTGGCTACCTGTTGCTTCTAGAATAGACTTTTATCTTATTACCAGTAATATATTCTTAATAAATCTCCTGATGAGTGAAACGGTAGTTCGCGTGTTTTTTTCCACACCACAAACAAACGCAAGAACCGCCAGCGCAACAACATCATCTGGTACAACCCCCCTTTTAGCAAGAACACAAGCACCAACATCGGCCACAAATTCCTCTCACTCATAGACAAGCACTTCCCTAAAGACCACAAACTCAGAAAAATCTTCAACCGGAACACAATCAAAATCAGTTATAGCTGCATGAGCAACACCAAGCAGATAATTGACAGCCACAACAAACGCATAATCGCCTCATCAATAACAACAGAAGACGCCCCCACCTCCCTCGCCACCGCCAACAACAAAACATGCAACTGCAGACAAAAGAACGCGTGCCCCCTTGACGGAAACTGCCTCCAATCATCTGTTATCTACCAAGCCACTGTAACAAGAAAGGACAACAACACCTCCGAAACCTACGTAGGACTAACCTAGAACGAATTTAAGACAAGATATAGAAACCACACCGCCTCATTCCGACACGCTAAACACAGAAACTCGACCGAACTAAGCAAGTACATATGGAGCCTTAAAGACAACGACATAGAACACTTTATTTCATTGAAAATCCTGTCATCTCACTCCACCTACAACAGCTCTAGCAAAAGATGTAATCTCTGCCTAAAAAAAAAAACTTATCATTATCCGCCAACCCAAGCTATCAACTTTAAACAAGCGTAACGAGCTAGTGTCTTCGTGCCGCCACAGAAACAAAGCCTTGTTATGCAACAGCTGAACTATTCAATTTCACCTTAACAGCCATTCAAATTTCACGCCCTATTTTTATGTTAATTTTACACATAGATAGTATATAAGTGATGGTAGTAATATATTCTTAATAAATCTCCTGATGAGTGGGCAACCACGAAACAGGTTTGTAGAGATGAAACGGTAGTTCGCGTGTTTTTTTCCTACAAACCAAGATATATCCCGCTCTACACCTATGTATTGAGCACTGTTATATGAACGCCTGCACTCACGCATTATATATATACATCAGTTATATATGTGTAAGATAGAGTTTTAGAGAAACTATTGAGTAGAATAGAGTAGGATTGTTGTAAAGCATTGAGATTTTTATAATGCTATATTAAATTATTATTATTATTATATTGAAGGATCCAGCAGAGGAAAGGAGGCAGGGTTCGTACAATTTTCCACAAATGAAATCCAAGGACTTTTAAGGACTTTTTCAATGACTTTTTGTAGAAATTCAAGGACAAGTGAAACGATAAATTCATAGAGACAATAGAGGGCAAATATACTTTTCCAAGTCTTACCAAGGCTTTTATCAATTGTACATTGTTTATTTTATATACGAAAATAGACTGTTATTAAACAGTGATTTCAAGCAAACGTTCGCCTACAGATTTTCAACTTTGGGTGAGATCCTCAAATTTTCCAAACTTTATTCTTTCAAAGCCTTTTGCTTTTCCTTAGCACAGATTCGCAGTGCAATCTACTTAGTGAGGAGGCCTAGTTGTGCCCTTTGAACAATTTCACTTGTTCTCTAGTTCTTCTTGGCATTTTCGATTACAGCTTACAACAATCTTCTCCTTGGCTCTTCTCTAGTCTTCATGACATTGGATCTAATGTTTCCTCCCTTGACTTACTGCATCTATAGCAGCGCCTTTCTTATATCTAGATCAGCAAGCCCATGATTGTGAACAACTTTCAACAAGTTTCATTTACAGAGAAGTCTCTTTTGACTCTTGCCTGACCAAGGTGAATTCTAGGGTATGAAGCGTTTCTGGTCACTGTAGGAGAGACAGCAGCATGGATTTAGAGCACTACGATCAACAAGTTTCTTTATTAAGGTTTTCAACTGACATTTACAGAGAAGTCTCTTTCGACTCTTGCCTGACCATGAGAGAGTGTCAACAGATACAAATACAACTCTTCCAGGCTAGATGCTGTAAGAAGAATCCAGTCAGAATCAAGGAAAGAATATCGGACACACGTATAACAACAACTCATAATTCAGAAGGTGAATTCTAGGGGATGAAGCGTTTCTGGTCCTTTATAAAGCACTGTAGGAGAGACAGCAGCATGGATTTAGAGCACTACGATCATGTGAAAAACATCTTCTTGGTTTTATACAAACGTTGTTGGACAATATGCATTAAGGTAATCAGATCGACGTTTTGGTGATGGATTTCAGTAAAGCATTTGACAAGGGAAATCACCGACTCCTTGTATCAAAGATGAAGCACTATGGCGTTTGTGTTAAAACCAATCAGTGGATCAAGTCCTTCCTATCTGCAAGGAAGCAGAAGGTGGTGTTTGTCGGGGAATAATCTGAAATTGAAAGGTTTGCGCTTCATCGCTACGACAGAACAGCAAGTGTAAGTGAGATGCTCAATTATCTGGGTTGGTCCTCACTATAGAAATCCGAAGAAAGAGAGCAAGGCTCCTGATGTTCTACAAGATACACCATGGCCTTGTTGTCACTGATAGCCTGCCAACAGTCCCGCCGATGTATAGAATAAGCAGGCATATGAATAGCCAAAGCTACAAATTGCCACCTTCAAGAACCAACTATCACCAAAAAATCGTTCTTCCCGCGGACCATCAGGGATTGGAACTGTCTACCGGAACTAACTGCAACACTTTTGAGAAAGCAAGCGAACTATTATTGCGTGAACTTATGTAACTTTACTTATTATATTTTTGTTATTTTATCGTTTTTGTTGAAATTATGATACCTCATAAGAATCTTGGCCTAGAAGGAGATGGAGTTATATGGAAGAAGAAGTACGCACCCAGCCTGTCTAGCTTGTGGCGAATGGTCAATCCGAGAAATAGTTCCGAGAGGACAAGAAGGCCTTTTTTGAAAATCAGAGAAAACGAGATCTTGCTATCTTAAGTACCAGAACGAGAAGTCGAATCTCTAAAATTCGAGAAATCGAGATGTCTTAAAATTTGGAGAGAAAATCAATATATCCAAGGAACCACCTCTCTTGTAGTTAAAATCCAAGAAGATCGTCTTCTGGACTTGCTCAGCTTTCTCCACAAATTCTGTGTACTGGAGCACCAGGAGATCACAATCTCCTATCTTCACATGCTTGTAGCCCACCATCGTCATCAGCAAGAGCTAGAACATGGCGAAGCACACTTCCTTTCTTTGTACAATCTGCGTATGATCTATGCTGATCCTGTTTCTGGGCATGGATTTTACATACTTTATCTTGTACATAATTATACAAAGAAACAGCTCGCAAACCATATATTTGGCTACAATTTGCTATTAATCTTCACTCCAATAAGGTTTACTTTTGTTTCTTCAATCAAATATTTTTCAAGGACTTTCAAGGACTGATAATAAGAATTCAAGCACTTTCCAAACCTTGAATTTCAAATATTAAAATTCAAGCACTTTCAAGGTTTTCAAGGACTTGTACGAACCCTGGGAGGGTATCTAAATAGACACCAAGAAGATTCTAATGAGATAATATCAGATAATATTACAATATGGTGGCATCCAGCAGAGGGAAGAAAGGTATCTAAATAGACACCAAGTAGATTCAAATAAGATAATATCTGATAATATTATAATATGGCGGCATCCAGCAGAGGGAAGAAAGGTATCTAGATAGACACCAAGTAGATTCTTATCAGATAATATCACAATATTGAAGGATCCAGCAGAGGGAAGGAAGGTATCTAAATAGACACCAAGTAGATTCAAATAAGATAATATCTTATAATATTACAATATTGAGGCATCCATCAGAGGGAAGGAGGGTATCTAAATAGATACCAAGTAGATTCTAATCAGATAATATCACAATATTGAAGGATCCAACAGAGGGAAGGAGGGTATTTAAATAGACACCAAGTAGATTCTAATAAGATAACATCTGATAAAATAAAAATATTGAGGGGTCCAGCAGAGGGAATGAGGTAGACACCTCATTCCCTAGACACCTAGTGGATTAAAATGTAAGCAATAATATCTGATAATATCAAAATATCGAGGGGTCAAACAGAGGAAATTGTTCATTTTCACATTTTCGTTTGTAATAGTTTGTGTACGATTTTAGGTTCACAGATTGAGAGCACAAAGCCTAAATATAAAGAAAACCAGACATTAGGTAGCAAAGGAACCAAACCAACCCTAGTTTTACTAGACATTTCTTTTTCGTGCTCGTCTAAATGGGAATATACGAACGAAAACTAATCATCTCGATACCAAGCATCCAATAACTGGAACTCTCCTGAATAGAAAAAGGCCATTATAAAAAAAAACAAAAAACAACGACACCACAGGTAGCCCAGGCAACGGTATTTGAGTGCTACCGAAAATGGCGCCTCCAACCTTGTCACTTTCCTTAGAGGGGGAGAGAAGTCATAAATTCCGTTAAGAAAACCCTCCAAATCGTGTATTACATGTGAATTTGACAACAACAAGGCATTGTCTTAGTTTTAAGGCAATTTCATTGACAACATTCTACAAAAAACGCTTTACTCTTCCCCTCTCAGATCAGCTGAGTTCCGAGCTACGAACAAGCAACCATTGCCTGGGCTACCTGTGCTCCTTCCCAGCGCGGTCAAGCGTAACTAATCGTACAACGGCGTCGGTCAAGGATGCTTGTGGCTACTTTCTCGTTTTAAAATACGGCTAGCGGCCAGGTAAAATGATTTAGCTCGGAAGTTTTGCCGCACATCGGATGTAAGTGTACCCTGGCATAGGTCTGCGTGATAAAAATATTTTGTTTGTTATTTTTTCCTCTCGAATTTCGACGGTATTTGGGTGCTACCGAAATTTTTTTCAACATTATCATAACTACTTTAGTTTACAATTACAAAAGAATTTTCTCTCCGAAAATAAAAACAAAACAAAATGCAACCCTTATTACCTATATTGTTTTTGCTATTGTCTGCATCTTGCATACTTTCTAATGTGTTTATTTATTTTTATTCGAATAGTTGTGGAAAATTAGTAAGGTTATAAATGGCATGATGAAAATATTGTTTTGAAAGAAAAAAATAATTAATTGTTTTCACTTTTATTTAGGTAAAACCAACCAAGGACTACCTGAGTGCCATGATTGATTATAAAGGCTGGAAGGCATAATAATAGGCAAATATTGAGATAATATAGTAGGGGATTTCTTACTTTTATACAACAGTATAAGCTTGGATGTAAATAAGCTTGTTACGATTAATAAGCTTGTTATTTACATCCTTGGATGTAAATAAGCTTGTTACGATTCACCTTCTTCAGTCTGCCCTGAAGAAGTCCTATCAAAGACGAAAATTTGGCAGAGCCGATTTCCAGTTTTTGGTGTATTATATCTTTGGAATGCTGTTTCATTCATTATTTGTTTCTTTGCAAGGGCAAAGCTGGTCAGAATGTAGCTTTGATAAAAGTTCTATACTTCTATAAAAGGAAGAGGTTTTTATTAGATCAAAGTACTTAAATTATATAAAGATAACAACAAACTTGTGCTTTTTCAATAATAAATTTGTAAAGAAAACAGTTTTATATCAATCCTAAAGGTAATAGGGAAAGGGAAAAATACTAATATTTGTTATAAATGTTTTAAAATAGAGTAACAATTTTTCAAATAGAGTCACATTTCTCCCTTTCTCCGCTCCCCATTGACTTTTTGTTTATTTGTATATTTATTCGTCTCTGCCCCAACATAGATCAATGAACATTACTTTCAGTAATTTAGGATTTGCCTCCATTGCATTCATTTTTGAGTAGCTTGTATGGGTGGATCCAAAATTTCTAAAAAAAAAAAGGCCAAAGGGTGGGTGCACCAATATGTAATGCATGTCAGGAGGTATATTTGTGGAGTTTAATTTCAACACATTCTTCTGAATAATCAGTTGCAGTACGTGAAAACTACGGTATGGCATCAAATTTTTTGGAATACTGTTACATCCTTGATATATTCTTCACAAGGTCAAAGGGGGGGGGGGGGGTGCGTCAACACAAAAAGGTATCAAATGCTGGCTCCGCCTTTAGGCAGTGCCTAAATCTATATATTTATTTTGAACACACTCTTATTCTGCATTCCAGAATGCATCACACTTTTAAAAACAATATCCGGCTATCTGAGCCTAATGTTCTTAGCATGTTCTTAAACAAGTACCCGCACTATAAAAGGGCCTGGACCAGGTCCACGTAGGGGGTGGGGGGGGGGGGGGGGGGGGGCAGGGTGTAGGGGTATGTAAATCCGCCGATCCGCTACATTTGCGGGGCAAATCCGTGGATCCGCAGATACTTTTAGCTCCGCATGGTTTGACAGATAAACAATAGCATCGATTGAAATTCATTTCAAATCAGAAATTGGACCGTCAAAGAAGTCAAAATCCGAAATCCGCACCCAAATTGTCAACAGATCCGTGATACGCCGTATTTCCAAAATCCGCTGAAATAATCATCAAAATCTGTAATCCGTGAGCATTTCGGGGCCGAATCCGCCGATCCGCGAACCTATTCACCCCCCCCCCCCCCCCCCCCAGTAAGGCTCAGTTGTCAGTAAACTGCCACGCGGTGCGGAGCTCCGGAGTTCAGTCAAGCGTGCCTTGTTTGCCCACGAGGAGCGAAACCCAAACTCAAATTTTGAAGCGCTTCTCTTCTCGTTTGCTCGGTTCATTTTCTCTTGTCTACTAACAATGAATAACCCACCAAAAGAGTAGGATTATGCAGTAAAAATCCCGGGGGGTACTGCCGAGGTCTCCAAAACCTGACCCTAACAGAAACCAAAAATCCAAGATTTTTATACCCTACCGCAGACCTTAAGTTAAAGATATATACCCTACGCCATACCCATAGCTGGGGCATAGTGGATGCGCCATCACTTGGGGCACATAACGACGAAAAGAAACAAAAACTTCGAGCTGTTACAGATATTAAAAAAAAACAATGTCACAGTTGCGAGCTTGTTGCACCACTCTGGCCCATACATGAGGAATTGAAATGGTAAGTAAAATAACACTGATTCAGACAAGCTTTGTATGGTGGTGGAATAAACCTGCTTGTGTAATTACATGTTTCTCTTCGCAATATTCCAAACTAAAGGCAGCTACGACGCCATATCAAATCCCTTGGTTTATATTGTGAAATCAACATTGCAGATGCTAGGATTGACAATGCAAAAAACACCGACAAGCCTGAAACTGAAAACAAAGTGTGACTGGTATTAACACTTGTCAAAAACCACTGTAGGTTATGTTTACACATATAATTGATAATTGACTCTCCAGTACTATTGTCTACAAGGGCGGTCCAATAAGTCGTGATTAAAGTGGAAATTCACTGTCAATCAAATGGTGTGCGGCAATGTATGTATTGGGTAGCCATACTGACAACTTTGCCCAGTCTACCAGAGACCTAACAAGAAAAAAAAAAGATACCCTTACATAGACCGACAAGCAAAAAAAAAACCCTGCATTAGACCGAAAAGCGAAAAAAAAAAGATACCCTATCGTAGACCTCAAGAGCCCAAAAACCCTACCATAAAGGGCGGCACATACCCGTATATCAAATATGAGGGCGGAAGGGGGAAATGTGCGGGGAAATGAGTTCAAATTATTAACACAACTAAAAAGTCTAAAAACTACTAAAAACTAAAAAATACCGGCGCAATGTTACGGCGTGTTGTCATTTTAAAGTTTGAATTTTATTCAGCCGAAAGGAGGCGGAGCTTAGCCCTTTTATAGTGCGGGTCCTTGTTTAAAGAAGGCCAATCACGCCGCCATTTTATGCTCCCGCTCAATGGCGAGTCACACAAGCACCCATTTCCATCGGCTAATTCAAGCGAGTAACCAAGATATCAACTATCAACTATCGTCAACAACATATCAGACTTCATGCGTAGATTGTTATTTCGAAGTTTCCTTGCGAATAAACCGCTGTATTTTCAATGATAAACAATAATAAATGAGAAGTTTATCGTCATTTGGTGAAATCTCAGACTGGACGTTCTTATAAAAATGTTCTTTTATAAAAAAAAAAATGTAGCTTAGTTTTTGGCACGGATGCCATTGTTTAATTTTAAGGGTGGTTCTCACTTGCAAGTAAGCGCAAGTTTTTTTCCGATTCTCACTGGAATCTAAGCGCAAGAGAACGCGACTGCTTGATTTTCTTCCGCTGCTTGCGCTTATGTTTGACTGATTCTCACTTGTGTTGCGCTTGCGCCTGCCTCCTAGTGAGAACCAGCCTTTAGTCCCTAAAAATGGTAGTAAAATCGATAGTTTTCGGTAAAACTCCCACGGCCATTAAACAATGTTAAGGGTTTTATTCAGGCTAATTAACGTCTTTATCAGTCGTTAAGTGAAGCGGTAAGTTTTTGTTTGACAATCGCGTACAAGACGCTTTAGAATTCAGACAAAGGAAATTGACAATGGGGTTAAATTCCCAAAATAATCGTATGCATTATGCAAGCATTACCAAGCGCAACCGCACTTCCTAGCACTCAATCTTGTTTCCTGCATAGATCTCTTCGTGTGACTCAGAAACTTGTTAAATAAGCCGGTAATTAGCCTAGCTGCTATCATAATCAATCTTTACAGAGAATTTGTTCTCCAGTGCTTACGTGAGTACTAAATACACACTTGTTTGCTGAACTTTCTAAACAAAGATCTTAGCGACGAATGGCTGCCACACTCAAGACTAAACAACAGGAAAAAAAACACTTGATAGAGGCAATGAAAGCCGAATCGCATGTGATGGCAAAGGGAAGACAAGATGTATTATCACTGGAGAAAATGATGGTGCAAAGTTTGAGAGTTTGTGGCCCCGGAAGAAAGTCTTTAGGATTCCGATACAAATATTCAAATCTAAACACAACTCAACAAACATCCAATGGACTCCAAATTCGTGAAATCGTTGGAGTCCTTGAAGATAGCTCTAAGTCTTTGCCACGTATTACAAATAATGTTGGAGCTAAGAGTGATTTGAATGGAAAATGTGGATTATTGACTTTGACCACGACAAATGTAGCGCTTACCTGGGCAACCCGTCAGAATGGTCTCGAGGCGACAGAGCAAACAAGCATTCGTGTCACTCCGATAGAAACAGTGCTAAAACGACAACACAAACCCAAGAAATATACCGCAGCAAAGTACAGGACGACTTTGAAATCTTTCAAAAGAATGAGAGAAAAACTATCGCAATCAAAAGTCAAACGCCATTCCAGGGAAAATAGCGAAGCGCAAGAGGAATGGACTGATGGAATAACGGATTTTGGATCGAGTCATGTGTCGCCGGCAAAAAGCGATCGCGCGTTAACAAGAGCTAGTGGAGAAAGAACAATGGAGTCACGTGGTAAGGACACATTGCCGAAAATTCGAGTCAACTGATTTTATGGTCAAAATGACTATAAGACCCGTTTACACTGGCAATTTTGTCGCGCGTCACGAGGTGCGTTCACGAGGTGCGTTCACGAGGTGCGAAGTTCTTGCAAGTGGTAACAAGCCTTTAAAGGTATAATGATGAGGATATTTTTTTACCTAAGGGTCGAGAACTTAGAAATGTCTAATAAATTTTGCTCCATTGCAACTCTCTTTTGTGGGATTTACCCCAATAATGTTGATCTACAGTCGATCTTGCAGACCCCTGCCATGCAATGAATGTTTTTCCGAAGCTGTTCTCTCTTTTTAGATGCAATGCAGTTCCTGATTTAAGAGCTATAACTATTTCTTTTTTTTCCGCTTCGATTTTAGACAATGCTGAATGGCTAACCCAATAGTCTATTCCACGATACGATCTTGAAAACCAGGCTTTCGTTTAGAAGATAGGCAAGCGTTGACCAAGGGCGTTTAATTATTCCAAAATATATAATACTTTCCATAGCAAAGCACAAATTAACCTGGCTTCTAGGTCTCCTATAGTTAACCGACAAAAATATCTAGAACCTGACTTGAATCTGACCGGTTGCACAAAGGTTCAAGGGCTCTTGGAACGAGATTGCTACAGAATTTGCCTGCCCTCCCCGTCAGTGTTTTCTGCGCTTGACTTGTTTTAACTTGAAGGTGTAATTATGAGGTTCTTTTAGAAGTTTTTTACTCAAACTTGCCCCTTCCTCTGAACATTCTGGTGACCACATCCGTATCCCGTCAGACCCCACGGGCGTAGCGGATTATCCGGGAACTTCATTGTACGTGACGCCAGCCGTGTAATGGCGCCAAACCCTGCTGCGAGTTGCCTTGTATTCCTGTTTACTCTACTTTGGAGAAAGAAAGTCAATCAGCCAACCTTTGTTGTTGTTTATACTTGGAAAAACAGCTGTTTGTTCACAAGAAAATTTAAAATAACAACCTTCTACGAATGAAGTCTGATACATTATTGACGACACTTCATTGAAAATATCTCGTTTGAATTAGCCGATGGAAATCGATGCTTTGTGAATCGATGCTTTGTGACACTTCCATTCCCAATTGAGTTGTTCATGTGGGATACGGGTCTTTTGCTGTATAATTTATTGTATAATTTATAATCTATTTGAAATTTGTACAAAATAAGGTTAAAATTAAAATTAGTATTTCTTGAAGTATATATTTTATTACCTTTTCAAATAAAAAAATACAAAGCATGAATATCCCCTTCCTCAATCCTTCGGTAAAGAAATCTCGAGCACGCTCAAGTTAATTACATCCGGTGCGCATGCGTGTAGTGCAGGAAGCTGCTCGAGTGAACTTGACGATGACGATGGGAGCAATAACATCCCACGGCCTGGGGCCTGGATACTGCTAGAACCGACTTAACCAAATAAAGATGCTCTTTTCAAATATTTCTGAGCTAGGCTGAAATTCGCGTACTGATAAACACTCTCTTCGCCCACCGTCTGGTAAAATGAGACAACCGCTATTGAGGGGGATGTGCGGTCATATGCTGCTATGCACCATGGGATAGCTAGGCTACAATTCACGTACTAGTAATTATTCTCTTCGCCCTTCGTCTTGTAAGATGAGACCATCACTATAAAGGGGTAGTACCTTGATATTTCGCCCTTCGTCTTGTAAGATGAGACCATCACTATAAAGGGGTAGTGCCTTGATATGACGCTAATCACTACGGGAATACCTTACAGTCCGATTCAGTCCTCTGCTTTTTTTTACCAAAATTTTTTTTTTACCTTATTTTAGAAAACACGGGCTACTAGAATATATAGAATATATATAACTATATATTTAAACTATTCTCGTAACATTTACTATACTTGTAACATTTAAGAGCTTGACTACGATTTTTGATAATCCCAATACCAAAGATTAACAAAGTGTCGGGCACGGGACTTGATTCTCCCCAGACATTCTTATGTCAAAACCGATGATTTATAGTTAATAGCTTTGTAATGAAAAGTTAAAAAAATAACAACTTCCGAAGCATCCTTACAAATAATCCGAAGATGGATGGGATACAGAATGTATTTGATAAAAGTTTGCTATTCTTGTCAGCGTAAACATACGTTACAACATATGGATATGCTATTACGAGACACCAAAGATTCTTTGAGACGTTTAAGGTGTCGAGCTGCTCGTGGTACATTAACCCTGCGTCTGGAGTCGCTAGGGATCGGGTCGCGTCTGTTAACGACATATAAAAACAGCATTAACTCATCGCATGCACGCAAGGAATAAAGGATTGAAGATGGAAAACCCACCGCCATCCCCCACATCTCCTAACCCCCTACCGAGAGAGAGGAAGCCATGATGCCCATTGGGTGTGGTCATCACCCATAACTAGCATTCTCGTTACCTCATCTCTCTTTCTTTTCCTGCACCCCACTGAGAGCAAGAGAAAGACATGATTTCCGATGGGCGTGGCTCTCACCCCTGGCCCCTTCGTTCCAGTTCTGTAACCCTTTCCCTTCACTCCCACTGAGAGTAAAAATAAGACGTGATATGCAATGGGCGTGGTTATCGCCCATCTCTCGTATCCCGAAATATGTTTAGTATCATTGTTTTTTTTCTTATGTTAACTCCCATGGTATGATATTGTAGTAAGCGTTTGTGAATTTACCCAAGCTAATTTTCTATGTCCTTAAAATCATGAGTACATTCTAGTAACTGTAGTAGGTATTGAATAGCTCAAGATGGTTGCGTTTTAGAAACATCAGTGAGAGTTAGGAAATGACATCCACCACTTGTGTCAAGTAGCGGCGGAGAGGATGAGGGTTCTCCGTCAGCTAATCCATATCCGTTATACCTCAATGGCATATACTACCCCCAGTAGAGGAATTCCAGGAATCCCGTCACTGACGACACAGTGCACGCGCCAGCCAGTCCATAACGCGCGATTAAGGAGCGGGATATCATAACACTAGATAATACCGGAGGTCAAATATAGTATATATTGGCAAATGGTCACAAGATTTTATCAGATAACGAAGAGGCTTTTACAAGCGTCAAAAAACAAACAAGAATAAAATCGTACGACTTACAAAGGAATCGGTGGTAAGGCTTGTGTAGTACTAACGCCAAAAGAAGAAGGAAGAGAACGCATTGTAAAACTCTGACAAGGTTTTGATTGAAGTTGAGCGCCGAATAACGTCTCCTCAACGAAGCCCTGGAGAGAAAAGTGGAAGAAAAAAGGACGATAGGAAGACAACTACTGCTATTTCAAATAAGAACAACTTGCAGAATTGAGGACAGGATAACTTTGAGAAGAGGTTGATTCCTTGTAATTAGGCTCAAATATATAACGAGGTCTTCGATAATAGAGGTCATAAGTAATACCATCCCATTCAATTTAGAAAAGTACATTCTTAAAAATAAGGAAGACGTCGTATAGAATGTCAGATCACATCAATACATTTACCTATTAATAATCACTATCTGATTGGTATCGTAATTGGACTAATTGGACTATTGTGAAATATTCATCATGGTTCACGCCTCGGTTATGAGCAAGCTAATGAAAGTTGCCTTTCTCCTTATACTTTTCGCGAGTGACTCAGGGGCCGTGTTGACCGTTATACACAGAGGGCGGGTGGGAAGACTTCGGAGTGGAAACAGAGAACTCCCTAAAGCTGAAGAGCAGTACATCAAACCCGCTGGACCGCGAATGCTTGGCAAGTTCACATTTGTGAAAAAGAGGCATAGCTTGGAAATCCCTGTTAAGGTAAGAGATTTCACGCAGTTCTGTCTTAAGTAGTCTTGCGTATCTAGTATATCGCCAGTAGCCTGGCAAGTGTAAAGGGGCAGAAGAGAGACGAGGCGCGCGCGCCAGCGATAGACAAGTATGAGCTCCCTTTCCCTCTATTGCCCAATACTCTCCTGGCGAGCGGGGTCTCCAGCTTCTTATCTGCTCTTGCTCCGCAGGCTATATCGCCACGGACTTCTACTAGTGAATTAGCAGGAAGAAAGGAAACAAGGGCAATATGAAACAAGTAGTCGAATGTTCTTTATCTTGTACTTGCGAATGACTAAGCATTATTCAGTCTTTTTCATTTAACTGTCTTAGTTTTGACAGTTAGTTACCAGGCTCCGAGTGCGACGATTGAGTAACATGATTTGATATCAAGCTTTGAAAGGGCTTTGATAAGGATTTCATTACTTTATTACTTCATTACATAAATTTAAAGTAATAGTAAAGATAAACATAAGGGAATAATAAAGAAAAAGGTATAGCTTAAATGGATTTAATAACCATGCCACTGGATCTAACTGATCAAAAACTCACTTGATAGCAAAGTGCTATGTTTGGTGACAATGTCAGAAAAAGTTAACCTTATGATTAAAAGATATCAGCCATTTACCGTCTCAGCAACAAGTGCAAGGTATTCATGTAAGGGACGGACCATTAGAAAAGTGATGGTGGAGGGGTGGGCAAATAGCAAAAAAAATTCGAGCAAGGAAAAAAAAGGAAAAAAAAAAACTTATGCAGGCCGACCGTACACACAAAAAAAATCGTGCATCAAGCTCAAGGCACCAAATGGTTCATTGACCTGTGAATCATAATGGTTTAGTGCATTTCCAGCCCCTTTATGAGCTGGAAATATTAACATATCAATATTTTGGTGACCTTCAAACCTGCTCGGTCAATTTCTTAGAGGCCTGGGTCTCAGGGCTTTTCAAGATTAGTGACATAAAGATTTGACCAAGCAATCAATTTCTTTCTTGAAAAATTCTTGCCGCGAGTCTCAAATTGACAGGAATCAGCATTTTTCACCATGTTTTCTGGAGATCAGGGAGCAGAAAAAGTTTAGCTCTTCTAAATATGGGCATCAATGACCATATAAGGCAAAACAAACGAAGGACACTATCCGTGGGGAATATGTTTGATATGAAAAATCTGGTGAAGCATACCCCACACCCCTACCGAAACTATCAATCCTCATAAAAAGAAGGCTGTCTAGAGGGGTCTGGTATGCTCACCCAGGGAAAAGTATGACATTCAAACCCTCAACAGAAAGAAATGCATCCATTTCCATATGAATGATATCATAATCAGCATCGGACATTATAGTCTATTTCTACTATTTCCTTCTATTTGTATTATATTATAGCACAGTAAATCAGCTGTCTATATCTAAACAATCTCATTTTATTTTCTGGCATAACAACTGAAAATCGTATCAATATTTATCAATTGCAACTATAAATAATCAAATATAATGATAGTAAATAATCTCATACATCGATAATTATAATTACCATTATAATCACAAAATCCTGATCAAAATCAATATGTACCAACTGCAACTATAAATAAATACTTTGATAGAATATATAATTCCATCTTTGGTGAATATCAAATATATCAAAATGTACCAACTGCAACTATAAATGATAAAATAAAATATAATGAGATAGTAAATAATTTAATTTTAAATTATTATGTAATATATAATATGTTTTCACTATTATGTTTTCACTGAGACAAAAATCCTAATCATAAAAAAATATGTGCCAACTGCAACTATATTAAAATAAAATAACATGAGATAATATAATTATATTTTTTAATATCATAATATAATATGGGAAATCCCAAATGGATCAATAACACTTTTTATATGTAAGGTTGTCGAAATTACTCAATAATCCTATAGCTGTGCAAAAGTCTTGATCAAGAATAGCTAGAGCAAGCTGAATATTAAGAAGAGCAAATATTAATTCAAGATGAAAATTCCTCTTCTGTCGACCACTCATCGCATCGCTGTCATAGAATCTTCAGGTTCTCTCTCTACTGTATTGCTATCACTCTATGCTGTGTTTCTCTCTCACTCTACTGTCCTGCAATCATATTTTGCGACAATTTGTGTACATAATGGTACACTGGTGTGCCATACTAGATCTCGTATAATGAATACGATTGTGATTATGATATACGACAAATCAATGTTGTATCTGAGTAAAATAACGTCTGATATGACAGTTGTTTCCAAGAAAGCCCGGTTTAATACTTCACATGAATGAATAATGGGCTAGACCGGGTTTCTTCACAACCCAGCCTTTCCTTGGTTTGGTGGCTAGCACTCCTAGGAAAGCCCACTATTCCAAGGGTTTCCAGGCTGATTGCTTCCCATGCTTTTTCGAAGAGGCCAGAGTAAAAAAAGCCTGGTAAGACCTTGGTTTTCCAAAATCTCCTGGAAGTTTTTTTACCTGGGCTTCTGGTACATGGGTATAAGGATTAGCTTCATGTCCTAAGCAATTAACATTTGGATTTATCGTATGAACAAATTAGAATGAACCCTAGATAATGAGCTCTAGATTCATAGTTGTTTTTCGCACCATAGAAAACCTTTCAGTGTTTGTGGCGAAAAAAAAACCTGCAAGCCAATCGCTCACAAAAAAAATATTCGTGCATCGCTGAGGCGCCCGAAAAAAAAAAAAAATTCGAGCAAACGAAAATAAACCCCCCCATCACTTTTCTAATGGTCCGTCCCTAAATTCTTGTTGAAATGTGTTGAGCTGTCGGGTTCAGCTTATTATGTCACGACTTTACCGACTTGATAACCATTGACGCGTGGCTTGGGGATTACTGGGCGGTGATGATGATGGAATTAAGATATTACTTGCGGCAATATAACAAAGAACTCGAGAGGAAGTGTAGCGATCTTTCATCTGATAAGCCAGGATAGAATATAAACCCTTTGACGAGCCTAGAAAAGTGTCGATACCCTGATGGTCGTTGTTTTTCCCATTGGGGTCTTGCACCTCCATCTGTTGTGGGCTTGGTATAATTTTGATCGCTGTTTTCCGTGCCAGACATGAGTTGTAATGAGGAGGCATAAGCCATACACTCCTTTTGTTATAAGAACGTTCAGCCTCAGATTTCACCAAATGCTAAGAACATGCCGAGGCTCAGATAGAAGCAAAATATTGCATTGTTAGTCTAATGCGTTCTAAAATGCAAAATCAAATGGTGTTTATAGAAAACGATCTTGAATATTATTGCTATTAATCATTTTTGTATTTTTTATATACCTTCTTGAGTATTATACTGTACACTGAAATTTAAGAACATGAGTAAAAACATTTTCAGCCTTAAAATGCTTCAAGAATAACGGCACAGCCTCAACTGAAAGTTAGACGCTTTTATAAAAAGGGTTTGTTTTCCACTATGTTGAACCAACCTCAATATCAAGGAGGGCTGGTTTAAGATAGATTCGTTTATTTTTTCAATTTTTTTTTACGTATTTGTTTTACTGGATCAGCGGTAAAGGTTATTTGGCATGTATGTTTCGTAAGGTTAAATTGTTTGGGGTGGGGTAAATTGTAAGGGGGGTCAGGGGTAAGTTCTGAAGATGCAGGGATAAAAGCATTCTTAAAAGCACTATTGCTCCTATATCTTTCAGCTTGTTATCGCCTTGCATGGCTGCATGTCTATGTCTTTGATCTTGTCATCATCGCAAGGTCGCCCTAAATACTTGTCTCGTGCCCGGTTTCACCTTTGACACAAACCACACTAGCACATTATAATATAAATATGTTCGCATGCCGATAGACTAACATTATTATTATTATTATAATAATAATAATAATAATAATTATTATTATTATTATTATTATTATTATTATTATTATTATTATTATTATTATTATTATTATTATTATTATTATTATTATTATTATTATTATTATTATTATTATTATTATTATTATTATTATTATTATTATTATTATTTGATGTACGTGTAACGCATGTTAACTCCCAGTCTAACCAGAACAAACCCACAGAAACTATCTTCAGAGAACAAGAGAATGAGAAGAAGAGGAAATACAACCAGAGAATAATCAACGTAGAGATGGGAACTTTTACACCACTAGTTTTTGGCACAAATGGAGGCATGGGGGTAGATTGTGAGAACTTTCTAAAATCCCTTGCAGAAAAACTGTCTATTAAGAACGGCGAGGCTTATGCCAGTGTAATCTCATGGATACGTATCGAACTTTCTTTCGCAATTTTAAGAACAGTTCACAAATGTCACGTAAGAGGTTCAAGATTCCCGTTCAAATCACGTTTTAAATGATAATGATTTTATATTGCCCATAGCAGATGTTATGTAAGGCCGCCATATATATATATATATATATTTTATTTTTTCTATTTTTCTCTTTCGCATAATTTTTTTTACTATTTTTAATTTTTTTACTATTTTTAAATCTTATTGTTATCAATTTTATAAACAAATTTTTGTAAATAATATTTTAGATTAAAATGTTATATAGAGAATTTTATTATTATTATTATTATTATAATTATTATTATTATAATTATTATAATTATGATTATTATTATTATTATTATAATTATTATTATTATTAATGTTATTGTTATTGCTATTGTTATTGTTATTGTTATTGTTATTGTTGCTGTTGCTGTTGCTGTTGCTGTTGTTGCTGTTGTTGTTGTTGTTGTTGTTATTATTATTGACTTTCAACATCATCATCGGGACAAAAACATGACATGTGGGGGAGGGGTAGGGCGTTGCTGGTATTCCCCCTCTTTCTCCCCGCCCTACCCAACTGTTGTTAATATGCACTTGGAGATAATCGTGTTTTTTTCTTCCTCAGCATTCTCTTCGAACGAGATTGAATTTGTAGAAAAACAGATAACCCATTGACTACAAAACGACTCAAGAGAAAAGAAAACAACGAACACGACGGCTTCAAGCTCACGTCTCATTTACTTAGTAACCATTAATTATCATATTGTATTGTGTTGAAGTGATGCGAAGCCCACGTCTCATATTTACTTAGTAACCATCATATTATCATATTGTGTTGTGTTGAAGTGTTAGTGCTGATGCTGATGATGTTGATAAAGGTGATGATTATGACCACGTGTTTTCGATGGTGGTGGTGATAATGATGATTGAGCTTTTAACTCACATAATTGCTAATTGTGTTGGTTAGGAAGATAATAATGACGTCATCTATGATGCTGCGTGATTTTGAATAATTGTCATGACGAAGACAAATATAAGTCTGAAACCTGTTTTTGAGGGGTATTGAAATAGCAATAACTGAGAATAAAAAAGAAATTCAAAATATAAGTTCTTCCTTTCTTCCTCCTTTTATAATTATTCCCTTTTTATAGTTTTAGTGAAGCTCTTGTGAAACTGAAACATGAAAAGTCATGTATGTGAATACGCAATAACATTTGAATAAATCTATCCATATAGTTGAAAGACACTAAAAGGGAATGAAGCAAGTCTGGTATAAAAGGCTCTTTGGGATGTCGCACCCCTTGGAGAAATCCTGCACATCCCCCTCACCCCCTGCCTCCGTCATCCACCGAGGATCTTGGGGATACGTATGGCTTTGCCGATGCCATGCGCTCAGCAGACTATTATTTCTGCTATGTTCCTTGTATTTGTGAGTCTAGGTACGCCGAGTAGGGCTATTAAGCATCTGTTAGCCTGTTCCCCGAACCACATCATTTTGGCTTTTTTACTTTTGACCTCACACACTATAGTATTCATTTGCCAAGTACCGAAGTGCAAAACTAATCCAGTGGCTTATCCCCGGAATTGGTTGCATTTTCTATTGAAACAATCTTTCAATCTTTCTGTTCTATGCATTTGATATGCCTTATTGTGTTCCATAACCTGACGTCAATTCTCGCTTACAATTTTGCCACTATTGTCCTAAAAAAAACTTACACTTGCCAATAACACTCTTAACACTTGCGGTTAACATTTGCGGTTAGCGCTGGGCGTGAGAAAAACTAAACAAAGAAATGTAGAACGCTAAACTCAGTGCTTCGAGTATGAGACGAGCCTTTCCTCCGAGCTCATAGTCAAATCTCGTTGAGGGCTTTCCACACTCGGGCATACTATTGCTGATTATTGAGCCCCATAGCATATTGCTGATCATTGAGACCCATAGCATATTGCTGATTATTGAGACCCATAGCATATTGCTGATTATTGAGCCCCATAGCATATTGCTGATTATTGAGACCCACAGCATATTGCTGATTATTGAGACCCATAACATATTGCTGATTATTGAGACCCATAGCATATTGCTGATTATTGAGACCCATAGCATTTATTGCTGATTATTGAGACCCATAGCATACTGCTGATTATTGAGACCCATAGCATATTGCTATTTATTGAGCCCCATAGCATATTGCTGATTATTGAGACCCATAGCATATTGCTGATTATTGAGACCCATAGCCTGAGGTGGCCATTTCTAGCGCTCGGCTCCTGCGCATCACGGAAATAAAGATGAAATATGTTACAGCTAGCCACCCAATCTACGAACGGTATTCAAAGGAATTTCGAAAGAATAAAATAATATAGAATAAAATTTAAAATAATCGTCCTTATTTTCAGGTGATGGACTAAGCCCGGCTAGATGTTCCTAAGAACAATTATTTGCAAAAGAGGAAAAGGCGCGATACATAGTTTTAAGAGAAATTTCAGTACTAGGTAAAAAAAGCATAGGTATGAAGCGTACAGTGGGTCACGCTGACCGTTTTAACACATAGGACTCTGCGTTATTCGCATCTCAAGACGCACGGAGTACATTCAAGGGCCACTGAAAAAGCGTCCTCATCACGCATGCGCCAACATATGTTAATCAAGAATTGTTTTGGAAAGTAAAAAGCCTGCAATACAGGTGTTTACCCGGTATTTTATAGCTGTTGCTATAGAAACACCGGGCCTGCATCGAGGGCTAGGAAGTAAAGTAAATATAATTTTCGTGTATGTCAAATTTACAGGCTCAGTCGTACCTCTTTCTCGAGGTAGATCCACAACAAGAAGAAGTTCGTCTGCGCGGACTCGACAGCAAGTTTAACTTCATCTTTTATTCCTCTCTTAACTTTTTTCATTTTCATAGTTTTAAACATCATTTGACTACATCGACCTTACCGTCTCCATGCGCAGGCTATACCGGCTAACTTATCAGTCGATGTGTCTGCTTAAGATTTCATGAGCAAGGATTGGAAAAGGTGCCAGTACAATGTAAAGCCGTCCACTAGAAACAAAGGTAAATAGTTCAGTGTCATTGTGATCATTATCATTAGTGATTTCCGAAGTCCTATATGCTGGCGCGAAAGGCTCGTAACGTGACATATCAATATTCGGGTGACCTTCAAACTCGCTCGGCCAATCTCTTGGAGGCATGGGTCTAAGGGCTTTTCAAGATTTGTGAGAAAGATTTGACCAAGCGATAAAGTTTTTCTTGACAAATTTTTGCCTCGCGGATCAACAGGAATCGATCGACTTTCACCATGTTTTCTGGAGATCAGGGAGCGGGAAATCTTCAGCTTTTCTAAATATGGGTATCAATACAATACATACGAAAGACACTATCCGTGGGAATATGTTTGATATGCTGTTGGCGATGGATTATTTTCGTAGATGCATAACAATACGAACTTGTCAACACTCCTCAGTCATCGCGTCACGTGTCATCGCCTACGTCAATCATCCTGTTGTTTGATTGACAGACCAACTCGACGCTATCTCAGTAACCCCTCACAAGTCAACACATATCGCAACGTACCCATGCCACTTCCGGTTCATCTCCTTGTTCTCGACGAGAAAGAACCACAACTTTCCTAGGGCGCATAAGATGCGTATATTTAAAACGCTTTTTAAAGATTTAAACTTGGTTTACAGATGAATTTTCGAGACGCTCATTGCTACCTCAATTGAAAGAATTCAATTCAAGGAATTCAAAGGGTATTTTGTCTCGTCTGTAAAATTTGGATCATCGTTTTGAAGTCGTTGAGCCTCGTTTTCATCGCCAAGGTCTATCCCCTCGAGTGAAGTTTCATTTGGTATTTGTTAAGGGGGGTAAGCATAAAGAAGTTGTTGACGGGTGCTACTCTTTGTGTCACTTATTCAATAGAATGTCTATTTAACCCTCTAAACCTCGTCACGATCAAACCTTCTGATCAAACCTTCACAGCGCAAACACTTCACAGAAAGGTGCGAGAAATCTCAAGTATTTCTTTCCCCTATTGCCATATAGATAGCTCGGTTCGTCTGCTTCTTAAGGATATTTTAATTGTTGGGAAGAGAACGTCAAGAGAAGCATATTCATGTTGTTTACTCAACCTGTACTGTACCCAAACAAGAATTACAAGTTTGATAAACAATTATTGGAAGCCAGTTTCACTCGGTCGGATAGATACCAAAGGTTGTTAAACGCAGAACTAAAGACGTTAAAAACGAGCCCATAAAACTTTTGTGTGACTAAAAGAAGTTAGAAAGTTAAATACTGGTCTCGAGGCGAAAAACATGCTGCTTGGCAAAAGGAAGGTATTGGCAAGTCTGTTTGCTCTGCTGGTGTTTGCTGAACTAGTCTCTCAGGTTCAAGGCTTCATCGCAATCCACCATGGCCGGATACGGTCCGTACACACGCGACACAAGGTTGTAAATCTGGAAAGACTTTATCGAAGACTGCCTCGTCCACCGAGAATCCGATATGATATCAATCGACGGCGGCGCTGGAGAATCCCTCTGTACAGGTAAGTGGTCGAGATATTGAGGGTGGGGCTTGTAGGATTGTACGTGAATATATAAAGATTACATTCTCATAAAAGAGATACACAAGTTGAAAAAGATAAGGTTATCTAGTGAAGTCATGGCAAAGTAGGAAACATACAAATTGCAAAGGTTTTCAAAGGTTTTATGACTTCTAGAAAGCCACCCTGGCCCTTTTGCTTAAACCGTACACACCATTCTGTCATTTATGTATTATGTGTTATAAGTGCATTTATCAAAGGTAATAAAACATCCTTTACTTCCCCAATATGAATATTCCTCTACGTGTCCGAAACATGATCACATCTTTGCTACATTTACGAAACAGATGGAGCTCATTTTAGGGAGAAAACCCTGGTCCGAATGCAGCAAAGACTTTGGCTAAGCAACAATTCAGTCAATGAAAAGAATACAAGAAAATAATCAATAAATATTCTATAAACAAAAGATAGAAAATAAGAACTATAAAAAAAGGAATACTTTCTGTAAATATAAACTTTTCTTTTTGAAAGCGTTGAAACTGTATTGAGTCGTGGTTGTCTGACAATGTGAAAATTGGTTTTAAGTGAAGACTGCATTAGCAAAAGTACAATGAAACTATCGATTATAACGGTCAACCGCTCAGCACAAAACACAGGATGTTAAGGATTAAGTTAAGGATTCTCTCGATATGCTATTTATCGGTCCCTTGTTATATCATTACATCGGGGTTCCTCTGTTATCCATAGCGCAGGGTTCATTTGGTTCTCACGCGTAAACACATTTGTAGCAAACCCCATGCTGAACTCTACGCGACACCGGGAGAATTCCAAGCATTTCTCAAATCAATTTTGTAGACACTACTTACCCATAGCCCAGCCATAAAGGTTAGAAAAAGGACTTAGGCCATCTTAGCCCTGCCTGCTATGTCTACTGTTTGAGGTATTTCTTGCCTGGAATGTATCTTGTCTTTGGTCTGCGCACGCATCCTTGATGAGAAGACACGTGAAGGTCACGTGAATAAGTCAAAGGGAGCTTTATCACGGAATAGGGGATTCAAACAACGACAACGACAACGCGAACGGCGACAGAGCCAGACGTTTAAATACACTCTGAAATAGATTTCGAAATGTTTTTTTTACAAATTCGGCTATCGTCCACACGTAAGCGTAATTTCCGGCCGTATCCGGAAATTTTTGAAAATGCTCTCCAAAGTGGATTTTTTTTATCCGATACGATACGCTTACGTCATTTTGTTGGATACTGCCGGAAATTACGCTGGATACGTGTGGAAGAGAGCCGGTTCGTAAAAAAAAAATAGCGTTTTCAGAAATTTCCGGATACGTGTGGACGGCTGAAAACGATTTGAATACGCTGTGTGCGGACGCGGAAATTTTCGCATCCGCAAAAAAATATTTGCGGGAAAAAAATTCCAAATACGTGCCCAAGTTTCACTGTCTACCGAGGACGGGAACGTGTGCGCTGAAAACTAGCCTTGTTCGCTATGCTAGAAATAAGGTACTAGGCTTTTATATATTTTTTTTGGGACTACAAAATCGAGACAAACTTATTTAGAGTTGAGGGCAATGCACGAGAGCTTTTTGGGGGATCCTGATATGGAAAATAGGACGGCGACGGCACAAACAAACAAAAATACATGCACACAAATCCAACAACAACAACATTCAAAACTAGCACGTGGGAATGCGTTAGTGTCTGTACTACGACTCGACAATAAGTTTCATGGTTCCACAGAGGACGGGAACGTGTGCACTGCAAATGATCTGATTTTTACTAGTAGAAAGTTCCTGGTTTACTCTTGTATCTTGGAAGTATATCAACAGTTATGATAATAGAAACCAGGTTAGGATTGAGAGCATATGTCGCGTCTTCCTCTAAAACGCTCTTCACTTTAGACATAGGCTTGACATGTCTATCACTAGAAGATATTAAGTGAGAATGTATCGAGTATCAGACTAGACGAACCTAATCGCCCTATTAGTCTCGATTCTTAATGAACTGATGATTGACAAGAGCTGTGTATTTGCTCGATTATTTTTTCTAGAGATTTTTGCTTTCTCTTTTTGTGTGGAATCATCCGTTACTGATCCATAATCCCCCAATTCCCCGCCCCTTGGCGTTAGAATACGAAAATATTTTTTTCTCATACGAGACGTGCTTGATGTATGTCTTTTTCTTATCTGCTTTTCCAGAAGAAGGAATCATCAGCAAAGAAAACGAGCAAGAGCTCTCAAGGCTCGTTTAAGACTGGAGTAGAGTTAGCCGCTGGCGAAAGATACTTTAAAGGGCGTTTGCCTACAAACAAGAAGAGGCCGCCAATCACGATAAAAGTTTGGCTTTCACCAGTGGCCATTCTCATTAGCACATTTATAAGTAGAAATAGTGAGGTCGGCTTACCCAGTTAAAGGCTGGAAACACTACGCTGAAAGGAAATTAGATTATGTGGACGAGAAGAGGAAGGAAACTGTTCTGTAAGAGGCAAGGGCACAAATCGAATCTGATCCGCGAAATAACTGCTTCGCAGCCCGTTTTTTTCTGGTTGGGAAGTTGTTAGACCCCTCGGTTGCTGGGAAAAAATCGTCACGAATTGTTCTGCGGGCAAACTTGTGGAGTCGAACTCTAGTTGTGCTAGGAATATATTGAGGGTCCCTGGAGCGGATGCTTTGGGAATATCCTGCCTATCGGTTATACGGGCAATTATTCATGTCAAAATGCCTAACCATTGCTGGCTGGGTAAAAAATGCCTAACCATTGCTGGCTGGGTAAAAAATGCCTAACCATTGCTGGCTGGGTAAAAAATGCCTAACCATTGCTGGCTGGGTAAAAAATGCCTAACCATTGCTGGCTGAGTAAAAAATGCCTAACCATTGCTGGCTGGGTAAAAAATGCCTAACGACTGCTGGCTGGGTAAAAAATGCCTAACCATTGCTGGCTGGTAAAAAATGGCTAACCATTGCTGGCTGGGTAAAAAATGCCTAACCATTGCTGGCTGGGTAAAAAATGCCTAACCATTGCTGGCTGGGTAAAAAATGCCTAACCATTGCTGGCTGGGTAAAAAATGCCTAACCATTGCTGGCTGGGTAAAAAATGCCTAACCATTGCTGGCTGGGTAAAAAATGCCTAACCATTGCTGGCTGAGTAAAAAATGCCTAACCATTGCTGGCTGGGTAAAAAATGCCTAACCATTGCTGGCTGGGTAAAAAATGCCTAACCATTGCTGGCTGGGTAAAAAATGCCTAACCATTGCTGGCTGGGAAAATAGGAGTGGTCCCTCCTGGGAACGAAACCATGTGACGAAACCGAGCCCAATCTATTTGTTACTGTAATAAAACAAAAAGCAAAAAAAAAAAAAAATCGGTCATCATGCTTAGGTGCTGTGTAAAACGCAGTGGTACGAGAGTTGGATTCTCTGATAAGAATCGCACGCATTTCCGTATGAGCATCGTCATCTTTTTAAAATGAGCTTTGGCACATGGAGCCCTTATTCACAGTTTTGCAGTAAAAGTCAAATAATAAAAAAATGTCTTATAAAGCGTCTTTTACTGACACACCCCTGGCGTTTCTGAGCATTGGGTTTCAGACTCGATTACCCGTAGTCTCTACATATATGGTTCACTATAGTAGGGTCGGGGTTAGGAACACTATGGTGAACCATATTTGAATAATCTACCCGACTAAACTTTGCCATGCTTTTGGTTTGAGGATAAGCAAATAAAGTGTCAACAAAGCGCGATGGTTATGGGGCTGGACGAGTGAATGAAGTGTTTTTTTGTTTTACAAACATAGGGTTTAAAGTCCATATAACCTTTCAGAGTTGATAGATTTGGTCAATTCTTTATATTTTTAACTTCCAAATGGTATGTGGTTCGTATGGACCCTATAAAACGCGCGTTCGCGCGACAACTCAAATCTGTAATATTGAGGTATTTTTGGTCAACCTTCGGAAAAAAGGCCGTGAACTGAAAGGCCCGGGTCCAGTCATTTGTGACGTAGATCGAGATGTCTCACAAATTACATGAGAAAATATATGCCCGACAAGATCGTTGTGTGATTACAAGTTTTCCCGTCATCTTTATTTCTAACCTGGTAGTCAAGTGATTATTTAATTTCAGGAAACAAATCTACAAAACTTAGCAGATATTTCGTAGTCTATCAATTGTTTTCAGGAATTGCGTCATTCTCACGAGCGCACGGTTTTTTTTAAACCTACAACTAAACGATATTTGGTGGTGGTATGTACAGAGACGAGTACTTGAGTGAACTATTGTATTTTGCTTCCCAAAACATCTCTGCTGCAAGGCTATTCGAACACTCATGCGTGCTAACTTTTAGCCAGAAATTTATAGCTCTCATGATAGCATTGGATCTTATGGGTAAAATACCAAGCTCGGATCGACATACGTAGTTTGCTGCCGTTTTGCCCACGCCCAAAAGCCACTTGCAAAATTGCCTCAATTGGGTCTTTCTCATTGCGCTTCATGCACATATCTATGCCCCACAATTCACTGCTGTATAGCAAGATAGGTTGGATTAACGAATTAAGATTGACCGTCTCAGACCAAGAAATTTTTTGTTCAGAACAAAAATACCATCTTTTGCCAGGAGATAGCCCTTGATGACCTTAGTATTCTGTGAAAGTTTGAAACGAATCGGATAAATATTTATGGCTTCAGAGGGGAAAATGTATTTTTCGAATATAATTACCGATTTTCGGTATTTTTCGACTTGAACAGAAAATGTCTTAAAAAAAAACAAAATTAAGCCGGGCGGCAAAAATCAAACTTGATTGATAGAAAATATATAATTGTACATATTTGGATTAGGTCGTTGGTAGTTTTAGCATTTTTTAAAATTTTTAACAGATTTTTCTATTATTTTTTGTTTTTCGTACTCCGTAAATAAGCCCGGAAAACGAGGCCTATATCTTCCATGGGACGTGGAATTGCACAATTCTTTTCACTCTAGGTATACCCCTCTGAGCGCTCATATTTCAACAATTGCAAGATAATGGCTGTCGTAACGTACCTTTGCATCGGGGCACCTTTTATCGCCAAAATAAGTTCATATAAATGCAAAACGTGGTCCTGGTAGACTCTAAATAACATCTTACAAGGCGTACCTAACCGTAGAAGTTCAAAAGAGCACTCGATAATGCTAGGTAAACCATTCGATCGACCTCGAATTATACGCAATCGTACGCCACGCTTCCCGTCGAATTTAGTCCTTCATAGAAAGCTGTACTAGAAACATTACAATTTCCCCGTGTAGGAACTAATTTTGGTTCTATTGTTTGTAGCTTGTAAGAGATTTCTTGCCGTTTTTTACCAATTTGAGGTCGTCTTTGTATCCGGATTTCGCCGCCAACGTCAACTGTCAACGCTATAAACAAAAAATGCGTGACAACACCACAGGAAGCCCATGTAAGCACAGTTAGTTAAAAAAACACGTTTTTGTCGTGTACATATAACGTTCATATTTCCTATTCCATTTCTATCGCTGATATAATAAACTATACTAGAAGTTCTCATGGAGAAGTGAAGTGCTTGAGCTCATAGTTGGTTGGCCATTGAATTGCAAGGGTTAAATCAATATTCTTTTAGATTTGTGTGGGGCAGTCCACACATTTTTCATAAGCCAGGTTTATGCATGACCCCATTTTCTTTGCAGCCACTGTCTTGGCTGATCACTAACCCCTTCATGGTTTCTCTGTTTGTTTTATAAGAGAAGTAGAACAAAAACAAATTGCTTGTAGTCTTATTTTATTAAACAAAAGAAATTATTCAATTGAAGCCATTGTATGTCTAGAAAAGGAAAGGTGAAGTCTGATAACCATAATAAACAATCTGATTAGCTGTGGAGGGGATGTGCAGTCATAGATATTATGGAAAGTAAATATATTTAAAAAAAAAAGACTGCTTTTTGGTGGTTGAGTGGGAGGGGCACAACCCATGTGCCCACCCCGAGCTGCTTGCCTGTACATACGCAGTAAGCTATTCGGGTCTAATTGGTTGCCATGATAATAGCTACTGAAAAGATTACTGCTCATGTCTTAACATATAGTGAACTATACAGAATTTATGATCTCCTGGTCATCCCTAACAATAGCTTCTGCATGTAAGTACACTGCAGTATTCACTGGAGCCCACTGATTTCTAAAGAATCTCTGTGTCTTCTCCGTGGCTGTGTTTGCCTTGGTTTAAAATAATGAAGCAATCCATTTTTTTTTTATTTCTTGGGCAATGATTTGCAATCATAGTAGTTCTGAACTGGACATTGCTGTGGAAAAATAGACTCAAAATATAGAATACTGCAAACCCAGTATCAAGTAAAATAAAGCAATTTAATGTCTGATATTAGAAGGGCCGAGAAGCAGGGCAGAGAAATGAAATTTTTCGGATTGATTTTACATTTCCCTTTATACGAAAGTCTCATCAAATAACGCAGAGATCTACTGAATGCTTATTATTTACTCGTCATCTTAGGAATTCGGTTGGTTTGTCTTCCCTTCATAAAGTTATTTCGCTCAGTTGCATTTATAAACAAAGCCTTACAGTACAAACGCCAGGCAATGGGATTTGGGCTGTTTGAATATCTTTTGCTTTACAAGGTGAGTTTGATTATCCGAGTTTGATTATCCGAGTTCTTTTATTATCAAATGACAAATTTCGAAAGCCATGATAAGCAAACCCCGTAAAACATCGGATCTTAAAAGTCGTCATACTTACCAAATAATTCTTTGATATTGCCATCGTATTCGCAATAAAAATCGAAGAAGGAGCTTTCAACATTATCGGAAACACAAGGTAAGTGCGAAAAATCCTGGTGAATCGCGGACTGCCAAAGGTAGCCCAAATCTTGGTTTCCACAAGGCTGCTTTCATAGAACATATCAGTGAGCTGGTGAGGTCTTGGCAACATGTCCTTGTGCTACAAGTAAAGTGTAAACTTGTGTGCTTCTTCTAGAATCTCTACCACTATTTACGTCTAGAGTCTTGATATCTGATATAAATATCCTTAGGGTCCATAACTACCCTCTCTTTTATCCCAAGGTTTCATGAAAACAAATAGATTGCATCCCTAGGGTGCATAAAAACACCCGTTTATCGTTTATATCCCCAGGGTGCATGACAACCCTGCCAATGCTTGTATCCAGAGGCAACAATGACAACCCCCTCTTCTATCCCTAGGTTCCATAACAGTGAAGTGGATATTTTTTAACAGTCTCAAATTGGCTGTTCGAGCTTTTATGCCCCTCTAGTAAGTTGTACAATTAGTAGCTAGTAGTGTACACGACAAAAACGTGTTTTTTTAACTAACTGTGCTTACATGGGCTTCCTGTGGTGTTGTCACGCATTCATTGTTTATATCGCTGACAGTTTACTTGGCGGCGAAATCCGAAATACAAAGACGATAAGTGCCTTTGGCTTTGAGATATTCACTTCAAGATGGTTCTCGCAATATTCGCTAAGTGAATTGATTAGTGTCTGTAGAACGTTTGCCGATTGAGACGTTAGCACTAAGTCGTCCGCGTAAATAAGTGTATTGACACACTTTCCTGTAATTCTGTCATTTTTGGTTAACGTTCGCTTGGCCTAGATATTCGGGTAATTCGCTTAGAAAAAGATTGAATAGAGTTCTTGGAATTCATCCCTGATGAACCTCTTCTTTCCAGGGAAATTCTTTAGATCTAAGATTATCAATTTTCACTGCCGCTCGATCGTGCATGTATAGACTCAATAATTGTAAAGAACTCTCCATCGATGCCCGCATCTTTCAATTTCCGAAATAATATATCCCTAGGGTTGAGTAATCAACGAACAGGGAATACAGTCGGTTATTTTTTTTGTTTTGCTTACTCTTTGCATTCTTGTCAATAACTGACGTAAGCATAAAAATACTCTCCGTGGCTCCCACGTCCTAGTTCGGGCTGCCTGTGCCACCCCTCCCCCCCCCCCCCCCCCAACATAATTGCGCATGCTCACCTGTGATCCTGGTCCAGGACAACAAAGGATATCTTTTTTCGCCGCAATCAACAGGTCTCTCTCAAGCGGCACTATTTTCTCCATCCAAACAACTTTTATTTTTCCATCACGCCATGTTTCCCTCACACAGACCGAAAATATTCCGATCGCGGCTTGGCTGTTGTATTTGCAAAGCTAAATCTTCCAGCTCAAGGTTTACTTCTTCGGCCAAATACGAACACCATTTTGAAGGGTGCTTTGCTTTGACAGAAAAGCGACAAGGAGAAATTTGCAATGCTTGTGTTTTGCTGGTAAAACGATGGAGTAAACTCCCTCCTGGTACAGAGAAAAACTGGAAGCACGTAAGTATAGAAGTGTGACTATTAAAGTGTGTTATTATAATAATCAGAACCAATCCTTATTCGTAGATTTCTTAGGCTGTCACGCTGCCGGTAAGATTATTAGAGTCGAGTCTCCTCTGCCAAACGAGTGTTTTTCTTAATAATCTTTGATCTTTTGGCTTGACATTTCAGGTTGTGAATAGTAAAGCCACCGTTAAGAGAAATATCAAACCTAGAAGAGCGTCCAGACAAAATCCGATCGAAATTGATGACAAATTAGACCACGAGGACGAAACACCGATAACTCGTGATAGTGGTTCACCAGAAATTGACGATGCCCAAGGTTTGTAAACTCAACGTTTAGCGCCGACTTCCACGAAATATCAACTCGTGCTGCAAGTGTTTAACTACTCTATACCCTTGTCTTTTCATTTTGTTAAAATTAACCGTTGAGTAACTCGAGAAGTTTACCGCAACGCGTGTTCATTTCAAAAACTTTTTTTGTCAAACAATCGAACATTTGATCAAATCTTGTGCACGAATGACTTGTTTTTAATTATTCGAACACAGCTGTTGATTTTTAAATTGTGTGGAATGTTAATTACGTATATTTATGTTTTGCTATCTACTCTGTTTTTCATGTACTCAGATTTTCAGGCTCACATGTATTTTTTTCTAACTTTCTTAACAAAGCCGTGACTCGTGGCTCCCATTGTTGTCATTTGCACGCTCCGAGAGTCCTGTTGTAATCCTGTTTGAATAGAGCCGTACTCCTTAAATTCCCACAAGAAATCTATTTGCAACTTTTTCCTTTATCTTTTGATTTTTTCTTTGGACGTTCTGATCTTGTTACTTCTAAGAGATCGCAATAAATCAATTCGACGTGATTTCAATTTCCTAACGGAAGTACTGCTTTTATACACATGAATACCTTTTTATTAAAGGTTTTGACATTTCCGATTGACAACTGCTATAAATCAGTCTAGCAGAAAATGCATTTCAAACTTGCTGCTCACATCTCTTTCTAATAAATGTTTAATGTGTATCACTTGAGTTATGGTCATTATAAAGATACATATAACTGTTCCTTTCCGTTTACAAATGTGTTTGGCTTTCGTCTGTAAAACAAAATAAGTGATTTCGAATACACGACGCATGTAGTCTGTCAAGTTTCCTTAATTGTGCTGCAGGGTTACAAATTCATCTGTGAAGCACAGGGAATCGAAGCCCATAACACAACAGTATGCAAAATGCATTTTCTTGTTATTACTGACAACATTTAAGTGACCATAAACTGCTTTAACAACGCTTGCTGTTAGCTTAAAGGGAGGCAAAAATAGAGATAATGAGATATTATTAGAGTAGAAATGCTTATTCCCCAGTCCTGAGACTTCACCATGTTTTTCCATGTTATTCAGGATCATCAAACTTGGTGTTGTAGGTGGCTCGTAATAGACAAAGTACTGTTTTAGTATGATTATGGATTTGTAAAGAGTGATTAAAAAGATAAATCCTACAGACAGACATTTTGAGGCCCCTGCACCTTTTTATTGATCTTTACAAATCCGTAATCATACCATTTCAGGATTATGAAACTTCAAGCTTTCATGGTTTATTGTATAAGTTAACACAGTGCAAAGGAACAGCACCATATACTAAGGGCCTTAATCATTAATTCACACTCCCCTTGGCGACCAAAAATAGAGTCATTTCCCATTAAGGTGGCTCAACCCAGTATTCCCTCCATCACACCGTCCATCTTTGTAACTGCAGTGCTAGAAATGGATCAGATACTATATCATATACACCAAATCGATAACATAAGGATGAATAACATATGCCATATAAATTTTGTTAATCGAAATAATTGTCATGTAAGTATGACACCTCCTTTTACCCTAGGACAAATTTCTTGCCCATATCAATATTTTTCAATGTATGATAATAGGAAATCCAACAACTGTTACATGATTGCCTCTTATGTTGGATTTCCTGTTATCATACATCAAAGATCTGTCGGGTGTGAATTCCATGTTATGACATATCCAAAACAATAGGGAGACCCAGAGCACAAATTTCCTCCAAGGGCAGATTTGCTTCAATACTTACCTGAATGTTCATATAAATACAAAAAACCTGAATGTTCAGGTACAGTAGAGGGTCTAAGAAGATATTTATTGAATAAAACGCCACAACAGAGTTATCTACAATTACCAAAGGTTTCTCTAGAAAAAGAGGAAAAAATCTATCAGGGATTTTAAGAATAGAAACGATTTTTTTCGCAAAAAAACTGTTCTTAAATCAGTATTAGTAAACAAACACAATTGTTGCCACTATACCTTTATGAGCATTTTATTCAAAATCGCATGGACCATTTCCTCTGAAAAGCTTCTTAATAAATACCAAGACGTAGTGGCAGAGATAAGGACATACAGTAACATAAAAGTATGTTTACTAATGAGGCATAAGTAGTCATTGCCACTTTGTTGTTAAATTTACGCATAAATTTGCTCTATTTCAAAGCTCTAGATATCAGCTTTTGAACACTCTTACAGATCTCTCTAAAAATTCATCCAAGACAACCATGTGTTGCCTAGACAACCATGTGTTGCCTAGACAACCATGTGTTGCCTAATTTCTGGCGAGGAGGAAAATAATTCGATATGGGCTAGAAATTTGTCCTAGCATAAAAGGAGGCGGGCCATCTTATTAATGTGATATTTATTCCGATCAACAAAATTTATACAAATTTTCATCCTTATGTTATTGATTTGGTGTATTGGATATAGTTTCTAAATCCATTTCTTTGCCCACTGCGGTTTCAAAGATGGACTTTGTGAGGTAGGGAATACTGGGTCAAGCCACCTTAAGGAATCTTCAACTACTATGCTTTTTCCATAAAATACCTATGCATTGCGCCCCCCCCCCCCTCCCCCTCAGCCAATCCTGGGTATGCGCCTGCCTTATGTGGTAATCTAAGTGATCTTTTAAGATGAAAAAGTCTAATCGTCAATCTTTTATCTAATTCCAACAGCTGATGATGAGGAGGAGTGCCTGTCACCCACCCTGGCCTGCGTTTCGCCAAGCCCCACCCCTAGTGAAATATCCGAGGAGTATGCCAACTCCAACAGCTCCTCCAATAACAATAACAATAACAGCAACAACAAAGATGTCACCCAGGTGACATCCACAGGGTGTCAAACATCTTTTCTCTTCCCGACACTGTCTTCCTCCACCAAGCTTCCTTATATTGACCTTTCTTTGTGGAGAAGAGAGGAAATCTGCTGCGGAACAATCTTCAGGGGCCCACATGGGGAAGTTTTAGTTGATCCTAAACTACTGAAGCCCCTTTGTACATGTTCAACAAGTCATAGTTACACCAAGAACACTTTTCCTAAAGTAGTGAAATAATAAGAGTCATCATGCAACATAGCAAACACAGCTTTAAAAGGATATACAGGGCAATGCACTCTAGTCATCCGGAATCTAAGACTCCAGGGGAGGATCTAGGGGGATGGGGTGGGGCAGAGAGGGGGGGAGGGAGAGAGGGGGGGAAATTTTGGTAGGGAGAGAGGGGGGAGGATCTTGGGGACGGAAAGAGTGGGTATTTTGGGGAGGGAGAGGGGGAGGGGGAAGGGGAGGATCTTGGGGAGGTAGAGGGGGGAGGATCTTGGGGAGGGAGAGAGGGGGTCTGGCCATTCCTATGAGAGGGAAGGAATGCTGTTAAAAAATTGTTAACTTGTTTTAATATGTCCTACGAACCATCTTTACCACACATTACACATTAAGACCTAAAACCACAAACAATGATCTCACATTTTTGTACATATTTCTTTTACTGCTTTGCACAAAATAATATCTACCTTTTAGTAGTTTCTTTTATATTGAATTTTGTATTTTTATAATTAGCATTAGCATTTTATATAATATTTTTATGATAATGTAGACAAAAACATCCTGCAAGACATCACAGTTTTTTTTATAAACAACTGACTCGTGTCTGCTACTTAGATTATGGATATTCTTGCTGATTTGCATCAAATCAAAATAAGAAAACAAATAAAGCTACGTTACATCTCTTGGATAGCTCAATACCATGTTAACCCCATCACCACTGCTGAATAGCTCTAATGATTATATCCCTTTCGCTAACACTGGATAGCTCTACCCATGTCACCCGTAATACCACCCCTTGATAGTTCTAACCATGTTACTCCCATTACCAACCCTAGATAGCTCTACCCATTTCACCCCCATTACCACCCCTAGATAGCTCTACCCATTTCACCCCATTACCACCCCTAGATAGCTCAACCCATGTCACCCCCATCACCAGCCCTGGATTGCTCTACCCATGCCATCCTCATTACTAATCCTATATAGCCCTTCCCATGTCATACACATCAACACTATTGGATAGTCCTTCCCATGTCATAACCATCAACACTATTGGATAGGCCTACCCATGTCATACCCATCATCCTTATTGGATAGCCCTTACACATGTCATACCCAACACCACACTTGGATAGCCCTACACATGTCATACCCAACACCACTATTGGATAGCCCTACACATGTCATACCCAACACCACACTTGGATAGCCCTACACATGTCATACCCAACACCACTATTGGATAGCCCTACACATGTCATACCCAGCACCACACTTGGATAGCCCTACACATGTCATACCCAACACCACTATTGGATAGCCCTACACATGTCATACCCAACACCACTATTGGATAGCCCTACACATGTCATACCGAACACCACACTTGGATAGCCCTACACATGTCATACCCAACACCACACTTGGATAGCCCTACACATGTCATACTCAACACCACACTTGGATAGCCCTACACATGTCATACACAACACCACACTTGGATAGCCCTACACATGTCATACCCAACACCACACTTGGATAGCCCTACACATGTCATACTCAACACCACACTTGGATAGCCCTACACATGTCATACACAACACCACACTTGGATAGCCCTACACATGTCATACCCAACACCACTATTGGATAGCCCTACACATGTCATACCCAACACCACTATTGGATAGCCCTACACATGTCATACTCAACACCACACTTGGATAGCCCTACACATGTCATACCCAACACCACTATTGGATAGCCCTACACATGTCATACCCAACACCACTATTGGATAGCCCTACACATGTCATACCCAACACCACTATTGGATAGCCCTACACATGTCACACCCAACACCACTATTGGATAGCCCTACACATGTCACACCCAACACCACTATTGGATAGCCCTACACATGTCATACCCAGCACCACTATTGGATAGCCCTACACATGTCATACCCAACACCACTATTGGATAGCCCTACACATGTCATACCCAACACCACTATTGGATAGCCCTACACATGTCATACCCAACAACACTATTGGATAGCGCTGCACATGTCATACCCAACACCACACTTGGATAGCCCTACACATGTCATACTCAACACCACTATTGGATAGCCCTACACATGTCATACCCAACACCACACTTGGATAGCCCTTCCTATGTCATACCCAACAACACTGTTGGATAGCCCTACACATGCCATACCCAGCACCACTATTGGATAGCCTACACATGTCATACCCAACACCACACTTGGATAGCCCTACACATGTCATACCCAACACCACACTTGGATAGCCCTACACATGTCATACCCAACACCACTATTGGATAGCCCTACACATGTCATACTCAACACCACACTTGGATAGCCCTACACATGTCATACCCAACACCACACTTGGATAGCCCTACACATGTCATACCCAACACCACTATTGGATAGCCCTACACATGTCATACTCAACACCACTATTGGATAGCCCTATACATGTCATACCCAACACCACTATTGGATAGCCCTACACATGTCATACTCAACACCACACTTGGATAGCCCTACACATGTCATACCCAACACCACTATTGGATAGCCCTACACATGTCATACTCAACACCACACTTGGATAGCCCTACACATGTCATACCCAACACCACTATTGGATAGCCCTATACATGTCATACCCAACACCACTGTTGGATAGCCCTACACATGCCATACCCAGCACCACTATTGGATAGCCCTACACATGCCATACCCAGCACCACTGTTGGATAGCCCTACACATGTCATACCCAACACCACACTTGGATAGCCCTACACATGTCATACCCAACACCACTATTGGATAGCCCTACACATGTCATACTCAACACCACTATTGGATAGCCCTATACATGTCATACCCAACACCACTATTGGATAGCCCTACACATGTCATACTCAACACCACACTTGGATAGCCCTACACATGTCATACCCAACACCACTATTGGATAGCCCTACACATGTCATACTTAACACCACACTTGGATAGCCCTACACATGTCATACCCAACACCACTACTGGATAGCCCTACACATGTCATACCCAACAACACTGTTGGATAGCCCTATACATGCCATACCCAGCACTACACCCGGATCAGATCAAGGAATCAAATTTACATACTTTTTGTATCGCATAAAAAAGGAAATCAGTCCTACTTTGATGACATTTTTCATTAATTTAAATTTTATGAAAACTACTTTTTTGTCATTACCTTTAGATATCCGACCTGGAAATTTGGGTGGCTTCTTTTCTACACATGTCATACTCGTAGAAACACCACTATTGGATAGCCCTTCCCATGTCATACCCATCAACACTATTGGATAGCCCTACACATGTCATACCCAACACCACACTTGGGTAGCCCTTACACATGTCATACCCAACACCAAACTTGGATAGCACTACGCATGTCATACTCGTAGAAACACCACTATTGGATAGCCCTTCTCATATCATACCCATCAACACTGTTGGATAGCCCTACACATGTCATACCCAACACCACTATTGGATAGCCCTATACATATCATACTCAACACCACACTTGGATAGCCCTACATATGCCATACACAACACCATTATTGGATAGCCCTTCCCATGTCATACTCAACACCACACTTGGATAGCCCTACACATGTCATACCCATCAACACTATTGGATAGCCCTTCCCATGTCGTACCCAACACCACTATTGGATAGCCCTACACATGTCATACCCAACACCACACTTAGATAGCACTACACATGTCATACCCAACAACACTATTGGATAGCCCTACACATGTCATACCCATTAACAATATTGGATAGCCCTACATATGCCATACACAACACCATTATTGGATAGCCCTTCCCATGTCATACTCAACACCACACTTGGATAGCCCTACACATGTCATACCCATCAACACTATTGGATAGCCCTACACATGTCATACCCATTAACAATATTGGATAGCCCTACACATGTCATACCCATCAACACTATTGGATAGCAGTGCACATGTCATACCCATCAACACTATTGGATAGCCCTACACATGTCATACCCAACACCACACTTGGATAGCCCTACACATGTCATACCCAACACCACACTTGGATAGCCCTACACATGTCATACCCAACACCACTACTGGATAGCCCTACACATGTCATACCCAACAACACTGTTGGATAGCCCTACACATGTCATACCCAGCACCACACTTGGATAGCTCTACACATGTCATACCTAACAACACTGTTGGATAGCCCTACACATGTCATACCCATCAACACTGTTGGATAGTCCTATACATGTCATACCCAACACCACACTTGGATAGCCCTGCACATGTCATACCCAACACCACACATGGATAGCCCTACACATGTCATACCCAACACCACTATTGGATAGCCCTACACATGTCATACCCAACACCTTTATTGGATAGCCCTATACATGTCATACCCATCAACACTATTGGATAGCCCTACACATGTCATACCCATCAACACTATTGGATAGCCCTACACATGTCATACCCAACACCACACTTGGATAGCCCTACACATGTCATACCCAACACCACACTTGGATAGCCCTACACATGTCATACCCAACACCACTACTGGATAGCCCTACACATGTCATACCCAACAACACTGTTGGATAGCCCTACACATGTCATACCCAGCACCACACTTGGATAGCTCTACACATGTCATACCTAACAACACTGTTGGATAGCCCTACACATGTCATACCCATCAACACTGTTGGATAGTCCTATACATGTCATACCCAACACCACACTTGGATAGCCCTGCACATGTCATACCCAACACCACACATGGATAGCCCTACACATGTCATACCCAACACCACTATTGGATAGCCCTACACATGTCATACCCAACACCTTTATTGGATAGCCCTATACATGTCATACCCATCAACACTATTGGATAGCCCTACACATGTCATACCCATCAACACTATTGGATAGCCCTACACATGTCATACCCAACACCACACTTGGATAGCCCTACACATGTCATACCCAACACCACACTTGGATAGCCCTACACATGTCATACCCAACACCACTACTGGATAGCCCTACACATGTCATACCCAACAACACTGTTGGATAGCCCTACACATGTCATACCCAGCACCACTATTGGATAGCCCTACATATACCATACCCAACACCACTCTTGGATAGCCCTACACATGTCATACCCAACACCACTTCTCTATGGCCCTACACATGTCATACCCAACACCACACTTGGATAGCCCTACACATGTCATACCCAACACCACTGTTGGATAGTCCTACACATGTCATACCCAACACCATTATTGGATAGCCCTACACATGTCATACCCAACACCACACTTGGATAGCCCTGCACATGTCATACCCAACACCACACTTGGATAGCCCTACACATGTCATACCCAACACCACTATTGGATAGCCCTGCACATGTCATACCCAACACCACTATTGGATAGCCCTACATATACCATACCCAACACCACTCTTGGATAGCCCTACACATGTCATACCCAACACCACTTCTCTATGGCCCTACACATGTCATACCCAACACCACACTTGGATAGCCCTACACATGTCATACCCAACACCACTATTGGATAGCCCTACACATGTCATACCCAACACCACTATTGGATAGCCCTACACATGTCATACCCAACACCACTATTGGATAGCCCTATACATGTCATACCCAACACCACTACTGGATAGCCCTACACATGTCATACCCAACAACACTGTTGGATAGCCCTATACATGCCATACCCAGCACTACACCCGGATCAGATCAAGGAATCAAATTTACATACTTTTTGTATCGCATAAAAAAGGAAATCAGTCCTACTTTGATGACATTTTCCATTAATTTAAATTTCATGAAAACTACTTTTTTGTCATTACCTTTAGATATCCGACCTGGAAATTTGGGCTGCTTCTTTTCTTAAAGTACCACAGTTTGTCGTAAGAATCGATGTTTTGACCAGTACTATTTTTGTTAGTTTACCGATTCAACCGTGTTTTAGTGAAAGCGTTGGTCGTTTTCATAGTAAATGGCCTAAATGCAAACGAGGCCGGGTCCGATGGGATCTCATTGAAATTATGAGTACAGTATACTGAGTACAATCAAGGAAACGATATATAAGATCTATAAAAATGGATAAGAGGAGCGTAACAGGCAATTACTTTTCTTCATTTATTGGATGATGCATGTCTCAATTGAATGAAAAACCACGAATGAGATTCTGTGCTAGTCTTATTTCTGTATAGAAATGAGTACTCTACAACATGCCAGTGGGGAACTGTTTGAGTATTTGAAATACTATAGTGGTATCTTTTCTGCAGTAATGAATCTAGGGGGGGGGGGGGGGGGGGGGCGTTAGGGTATTTAAACCCCACCTTTGCCTGCAAAAAGAAATTGTTATGTGAAAATTCCACCTGCCAAAGGAAATTGTTATGTGAAAATTCAATAAAGAGCATTTCTCTCAGGTGCATGGTTTTTGTGCCCAAACAATAGAGAAGTCCCACCCCAGCATAAACTGAAAAACTGAATCCTTCTTAGGGAACACCCGGATTGATGCACATTTTATCGTTAAAAGTCATGACCTCTGGTATTTGTGTCCGTCTGAGAAAGCAAAATAGAACACAAAAATAATTACCCGGGATTTTTGCGATTTTTTGCACTCATGATATTTTTTGAACAGGTATTCTGCTCAATTTCCGGAAGAAAAAATAATAGAAGAGTCTGGAATTTCAAACTTTTCCAGACCCCTACAAAACAGACAAATAAATGTGAATCACCTTCTGTTTGCATTTTCATGACGTGCGATTGGCGCTGAAATCGGTCTGACCTAGAGTGTGGCTTCTAATTTTTTTTTATCTTTTGCAGTTTTGGTTTTATTAATTGCCATTACTGAATATACAAATACCATTCATGTCAAAGTTCCCCCTACTAACTTTTGATATTGGTGGTATAAACAGATATGTAAATAAGATTTCATCTTAGGATGAGCCAATGGTGCTGTTTTCTATTTAGGTTTTAAAAATAATGAGCATTTCAAATGAAAAAGGCAAAATGTTTACGGGGTGAATGCCCCCAGACCCCCCTATATAATATTATCTACAGCCCTGAAATATGGGTTTAAAATCAATACTTCTTCTGGTTTGGCCAGTTCTGCCGCCCTTCATGGGCATGCCTAAGTCAGTCAAATAAACTAAACTTAGCAGCCCTCCCTTCAATAATTATGACCGTTTCCTTACCTCATGGCAAATAGAAGCTCATTCAAAGCTATCGGATAATGTTTCTATATCTTTAATTATGTTACTCATTCAAACGTTTCACAAAACTTCTTTCAAACAGTCATTCGGTACTAGTTTACAGAGAAGGTATGACTGGGTAAGGACATTCATCCTCAAAATGATAGACAAAAAATATAAACTAAAAAATCTAGTACAATGTTTATATGACCATGAATAATATGCATACTTTTTTGATATGATCACTTTATTCATTAATATCTAATTGATATGCACTTGTATTCTAGGTTGGATGATTCTGTGACAATTTTAAAGTTTCATTATTCTTTCAATAATATTTAGATATTAAAATTTTTCATGATTTAGATACAACTATTGCTCCTCTGATAACTTTATTTGAAGATATATAATTTAACCTTTTGAGTTACGGGCCAGTTCTAACAAGCTATATCCTTCCTACCCTTCTACATCCATTCTACGCTAAATGTACACATTACGATAAAGTAGACAGAATATTATTAGCGGTTTTGTTAAAATTTCAGAAATTTAAAATGTCGTTTCATTGTTTCAAAAAAATGAACATAAAGCCGCATTGTCACCGGTTTACTTCCGGAGGTCCGACGGAAACCTCAACTTTTAAAAGACAAAAGAATCTATTAGAATCCGAGATATAACAGGCCATTCGCTCTAAAATATCGATCACATCCATGCGGCTTTAAGATTGAAATAATAGTTATAATACAACCTTATATACCTTTTTTGTTCTTAAAGATTACATGCTACTTTTTTCGGTTCCTTTATACTGAATAATTGTACTTTAATTCAAGACACAAACTTTTAAAAAAAGTTGACTTTTTCCCAATTTTCCACCCCTCAATGTGTCCATTTAGCGTAGAATGGGTGTCTGATCCCCGGCATGGCAAAGTCAGTACGTGGTGGTGGTGATGAGGGCCAATCAGCACTAGTACTTTTAGCTGTTTGTACAGGGATAGTTGTCGACAGGACCTTTTAGGTCATGACAAAAGACAAGAGCGGACGCGATGGTGGACATTTTTCCTCGGCGTGCCAAAGATCAAAAGATGCGACCGCCTGTGTTTGGCTTGTCGTTCAGAGCGGATTCACTCATAATTGGAGAAAGAAAAACACCCGTACTGACAGTGGACAAAACCAGAAACAAAAACAACCTCCATGAAGTACGGATTGGCCCTAAGTTAGGTCTTGACTTTCTTATGATCTAAAATAAGGTAAGGTGCTTATTAGGTATTTATGTTCAGAATATAATCATGGATTGAAAGTCATGGTATTGACGATGATGATGACAATAACTCTGGTGGTGCTGGGTAAAATGCTGGTGACAGAGATGATAGTGATTATGATTGTGATAATAAAGATAAATGTGTTACTTATGATGATTGTGATGATAATTCTGATGCAATAATCATTATGATAGTGATGACAACAAGAGCAGAGATGATGATGATGGTCATCTGATGACCATAAATAGTTATGTCATTAGTGCTGAAATGTCGAAGGTAACATTACGCATAATGACTTTGATTGTGAAGATCCCAACCATGATAATGTTGATGTGAATGTGAAGAATGAGAATAGAAATGTGTAAAATAGATGATAGAAATGATGATTGTGTTGAATACCAGAAATGTGTAAAATAGATGATAGAAATGATGATTGTGTTGAATACCATGGTAATTATGATGATGGTGTTGAATACCATGGTATAATTATGATGATTGTGTTGAATATGGTAATTATGATGACTGTGTTAAATACCATGGTAATTATGATGATTGTGTTTAATACCATGGTAATTATGATGATTGTGTTGAATACCATTGTAATTATGATAATTGTGTGGAATACCATGGTAATTATGACGATTGTGTTGAATACCATAGTAATAACTTACCAACCGGGAGTGAGGTCATGCCGGGAAATATCAAACTGAGGCTTTGGCGTATCGACCGAGGCTTTGCGTGGTCGATGGGCCAAATTCGAACGTTCGAGGTTAGTAAGTTGTTTATTATATGGCTTTTTAAAATAAAAATAACAAGAAAACAAGTCAAATTTCGCTTTCGCGCGAATATCGATTAGTTTATCGATCGATATCAAAAAGGCGGGAAAACAAGAAACACTCGCGCGCTGCCAAATCAAAAATAAATCAAGTAATTGGGCGACTTTTCGGGCTATTTTCTTTCTATTTGCACTTTTTGGAAGCTACAGGTTTTATCATAGGTGAAGTTGATCCAAACAATAACAAAAAAAGCTCAGATGTCAGTTTTCACGGCATAAATGGACTGTTTAGTTCGGAAAATCCACGGTATGTAGAGAACAAACTTCTGACGTACAATGAAAAGGCCAATTGCTTTGTGCCGCTTTATGATTTGATGGAAATATTGCATTTACAAATAACAGGTAGTAATTTTATCTTCAAGAGGCTTTTCTGGGTCTTTACACCCCTTGTAATTTATTCATTTGCCTTTGTTTATTCGATGTATTTCTTTGCTATTTCTTTGTTGTCAAAATTTTCCTCTTCAATCTCTTCAGGATAATAAAACCTTGACTCAGAGTGCTCGTCCATTCCCATTTTGTTGTTGTTGTTGTTGCTTTGGTTTTTTGGTCGATTTTGTTTTAGCGAAATTCGTGCAACCGAAAAAACAACACAAAAAAGCTCACAAAATGTCCCGCTCCGGATACGGAAAACGACGGCCCGCCAACCAACCATTTCTGCTTATTCTGGGTGTTAGAATTCGCTACTTGAATGTTCGCTATCGCTCATTTTGCAGTTTGAACGTGGAAAAAAATTCAAACAACAGAAGATTGTGAAAATTTTTTTGTAGGGCAATACGGAATTCCGTAATTCTCTCAGAGACGTGCAATGTCACGGCTACCAACAAGCCCATCACAGCGCGCGTACTATCGTAGCCACATAATAATTATGATGATTTAGTTAAATACCATGGTAATTATGATGATTGTGTTAAATACCATGGTATGATGATTGTGTTGAATACCATGGTAATTATGATGATTGTGTTGAATTTCATGGTAGTTAAGATGATTGTGTTGAAATGATTGTGTTGAATACAATGGTGGTTATAACGAGTGTGGTAATGAATATTAATGTGGGGATGATGATGATGATGATGATGATGGTGGTGGTGCTGGTGGTGCTGGTGCTGGTGGTGATTGTGGCCCTAGGTGTGGTCGCCAGACCCAGGATGTGAATCCCCAGTTTGCGGTCTCATCACAGACAGTTCCGGTGACGTCATTTTCCTGCGCAATTGTCTCGGAGTTCCTCTCGAAGTCTCTCTAAGCTCACTTGAGATCGCCGTCATCGTTGGTTCTATGCCTACTGAATTATGGGGCCCTAGGCGTGATCCAAATGCCAAAATCCCCCGAATAAGATTCCGGAGTCCATTCCTGTAATTATGGCTGTATATGAAATAGATGATCGGGTTTGTCGCGCTGTTGAGCCACGCAATGTAGAACACGCTAAAGTGCAGGGCCATTAATCCACATGGCAGACGCAAGTGCCATTTGAAGATATAGAGGATATAGAACACGTGCATGGGGGCCCACAGAATCGCGAAGCAGAATACAATTGTCGCGGCTAGCTTGACTATATGCCTTTTCTGTTGCTCTTCTCTTGCCTCTCTTCGTGCGAAGTCCTGCCCTATGACCTTTCTCCGTCTAAGCTTCATGAATAGTACAGTGTAGAGTCCTATGATCACACATAGAGGTATTATGTAATTTACTGAAAGGTAAGTCAGGAAGAATTTTTTCTGTGTGTCGTTTGTGTTTTCGATGCCGAAAATGGGCTCCCAGTCATGGATGCACATGTATCCGTCCCGAAAAGGCACCAGTCGAAAAGTGATAAAATAAGGAACATAAAAACACATCGCCGACAACCAAGTTAGAACAAGGGTGAAGATTCTGCAACAGTTATTGGACTGTCTTGCTCGTAATGGGAACATGACCGCATAGAACCTCTCAAACGAAATGGCTAAGTGACTCTGAAGAGAAACTGCCGTGGAAACGTCTTGCAGAAAGTGCACTGCTTTGCACAGGAGATTTCCAAAGACTCCATGGACGAGCCAATATCCACCAGTGTATCGTCTAGCTATCTCTTTGGGCAGCACAACTAGTGGAAAGATCAGGTCACTGACTGCCATGTTTGCAATGAACACGTTGGTCACGGTACGCATGTCTCTGTTCTTGTACAAGACGCCAATGACCAGAAGGTTCCCTACTAGAGAGAGTATTCCTTGGAGAGTCAGCGAGACAACTTGTCCTCGTCTTGAGTCTTCAGAGAAAAACGCGAAGTCGGCCGGGCATGGCCCTACGCTAGTGTTCGTTAAGTTGGCATTCATGTCGAACAAAATGGGGCTCTTCTTCTCAGGCTCTTGGTCTTACCCTGGTGGTATCAATCTACGTCTACGATCTAAAGCCTGGTCTTAGCTTGTTCTAAGGTTTCTGATGCTTTACCAGAATATATAGTGTATAGTGTCTTTTGTCTTCTTAGGAGCTTAGATTTGAGGATTTGGATATGTCTTTAACGCAATGTTAGTTTAAGAAGGCTCTCCTAGAATGTCTCAATGATTTTCTTTGAGCAATTATTGGTCTTGGAGGAGACTAGTATTTACACGCAATGCCTTTCCAAAGAAGCCTTCCGTTTTTAAAAGAACTCATCGTGTTTTCTTACTCAACTTTGTCCCAGGGACTTGATCTTTTCCGAACTAATAATTAATGTTAATAATAATAATAATAATAATATATGCAAGAAATATAATATGTTTGTAGTAATGCCTCTTCCAAGAACTCTAGTGTCCAAGAACTGTTCCTTCAAATTAAGACTTTGTTTCTATTGAGACCAGTCTCTTGCCTGTTTGTATCCAGTTCCCTTTATTTAATCAACAGTTCTTATTTCAGTAATAATGGAGGCCGACGTTTTCGAGGTGTTGCTTCAAGCTGCCCTTTGCTTGTCTTCGTTACATGTGCACTTCTCACCTGTCGCCGGATTGCCTGTGTTCAAATACTACAAAAAAGAGATTGAGAATAAGGAATCAATTTTGGCCTAAGACAGGGATTGACGATCAAGTGCACAAGTGCTTTTCTAGGTGTGGACGCGGGCAGAGGGGGCAGAGAGAAGGGGTGTAGTTTTGTGAAAGCATATCTATGGATTTTGAAGCGAGTACCTTCGTGTCTAATATGAAACAAGTTGTACGTATAACAACAAGTTGTACGTATAACTCTGATATTTGGTTGTAAATCAATGATCATACCCCCAAAAATACCATTTATGAATGATATTTAATTTCAGATAAAGAAGACCCTAACCCTCAAGCATTTTCATTTTCATTTTTAAAACCTTCGTATAAATAGGAAAAAACTCAGATGCTGAGATGTTGCGAGCACCATGCGACCATAGCGCCATGTATTACCATGTGACCATAGCGTCATGTATTACCATGCGACCATAGCGTCATGTATTACCATGCGACCATAGCGCCATGCATTACTATGCGACCATAGCGCAATGCATTACCATGTGACCATAGCGCCATGCATTACCATGCGACCATAGCGCCATGCATTACCATGCGACCATAGCGCCACGCATTACCATGTGACCATAGCGCCATGCATTACCATGCGACCATAGCGCCATGCATTACCATGTGACCATAGCGCTAGGCATTACTATGCGACCATAGCGTCATGCATTACCATGCGACCATACCGCCATGCATTACCATGTGACCATAGCGCCATTCATTACCATGCGACCATAGCGCCATGCATTACTATGCGACCATAGCGCCATGCATTACTATGCGACCATAGCGCCATGCATTACTATGCGACCATAGCGCCATGCATTACTATGCGACCATAGCGCCATGCATTACCATGCGACCATAGCGCCATGCATTACCATGCTACCATAGCGCCATGCATTACCATGCTACCATAGCGCCATGCATTACCATGCTACCATAGCGCCATGCATTACCATGCGACCACAGCGCCATGCATTACCATGCGACCATAGCGCCATGCATTACCATGCGACCATAGCGCCATGCATTACCATGTGACAATAGCGCCATGCATTACCATGCGACCATAGCGCCATGCATTACCATGCGACCATAGCGCCATGCATTACCATGTGACCATAGCGCCATGCATTACCATGCGGCCATAGCGCCATGCATTACCATGCTACCATAGCGCCATGCATTACTATGCGACCATAGCGCCATGCATTACTATGCGACCATAGCGCCATGCATTACTATGCGACCATAGCGCCATGCATTACCATGCGACCATAGCGCCATGCATTACTATGCGACCATAGCGCCATGCATTACCATGCATTACCATGCGACGATAGCGCCATGCATTACCATGTGACCATAGCGCCATGCATTACCATGCTACCATAGCGCCATGCATTACCATGTGACCATAGCGCCATGCATTACCATGCTACCATAGCGCCATGCATTACTATGCGACCATAGCGCCATGCATTACCATGCGACCATAGCGCCATGCATTACTATGCGACCATAGCGCCATGCATTACTATGCGACCATAGCGCCATGCATTACTATGCGACCATAGCGCCATGCATTACCATGCGACCATAGCGCCATGCATTACCATGTGACCATAGCGCCATGCATTACCATGTGACCATAGCGCCATGCATTACCATGCGACCATAGCGCCATGCATTACCATGCGACGATAGCGCCATGCATTACCATTTGACCATAGCGCCATGCATTACCATGCGACCATAGCGCCATGCATTACCATGTGACCATAGCGCCATGCATTACTATGCGACCATAGCGCCATGCATTACTATGCGACCATAGCGCCATGCATTACCATGTGACCATAGCGCCATGCATTACCATGCGACCATAGCGCCATGCATTACCATGCGACCATAGCGCCATGCATTACCATGCGACCATAGCGCCATGCATTACTATGCGACCATAGCGCCATGCATTACCATGCTACCATAGCGCCATGCATTACCATGCGACCATAGCGCCATGCATTACCATGTGACCATAGCGCCATGCATTACCATGCGACCATAGCGCCATGCATTACCATGCTACCATAGCGCCATGCATTACCATGTGACCATAGCGCCATGCATTACCATGTGACCATAGCGCCATGCATTACCATGTGACCATAGCGCTAGGCATTACTATGTGACCATAGCGCCATGCATTACAATGCGACCATAGCGCCATGCATTACCATGCGACCATAGCGCCATGCATTACTATGTGACCATAGCGCCATGCATTACAATGTGACCATAGCGCCATGCATTACTATGCAGCCATAGCGCCATGCATTACCATGTGACCATAGCGCCATGTCTCGGCCTGCTGCACTCACCGCTGCCGTAACCTTGAAAGATACACGAGCGCATTTTCTCAAAGAGATCCGCCTTATAGAATCATTACTCTAGAAATTTCCGATTGAATACACGGCTGCGGAAATATATGAAAAGAAAACTGATAACAAAAGCACGAGCATATTCAGTGGTGTAGGGCTATCTCTACAGATGCGTGGTCGTTCATTTTAGTTTCATTTGAACTTTTATTTTTATGTGATTATTCATTATAAAAGTCATCAAAAAACCACAGCGCTTGTTTAGAGGCGAGGAAGAACATTTCTGAACTTTGATATAAAAAGTATTTTTTCTTTAGTTTCTGCACTTCATGAACAAATACGGAAGTTATCTCGCATTATGGGCGCCACAATAGACATTTGGCGCCAGCTAGCGGGCCCAGAATGCACCGCGAACCGCCTGGCAAGGGAAGAAAGTGTGGTAGCAGATAAGCTGTTCCCCTGGAATAAGCTATCGCTTAGGAAAATGATACAATGGAGCCTGAATTTCTCGATAGTAGATCTAACGATATCCTCGGAGATAATGCTATAATTCTCGCGCCTGGGAAAAGATCTTGGAACATTATTGAGAAAGCTCTAATCTAAACACACCTCAAATTCATATCTTTCTTTTTTCAGAGACACATCGTAAACTCCATGTTCAATCTACATGGTTAAGGTTATACTGGACGGTATAAATATGAGCTTATTGAGAGGAAATCATGTATATCTTCTTTCGCCTTATTTGGCATACAATACATACCTTTTTAACGCGCTAGCTTCTAAAGATACTGCTTCACGAGTTTTTTGTGCCTCCAAGCCCACATATCATTTACTTACTTCAAAAATGTCCGATTCCATAAAAGTTAAAGCCCGGGCGTATGGATACCACAAGAGCTAGAGTCTTATTTCGCGTCGTTTGCCAAGTAAAGCCTGTCTTCGGTATACTCCATCTAACTGCCCGCTAGTGACTAGACTATCGATTCCATCTTCGGCTGCTTCAGACGCTTAGATTGATCCTTACTTTGCCTTGTTGGTTCGATATTGATCTGAGTGATCTGAAATGCCGCCCTCGTGTTTTATAAGTCTGGCGACAGACCGAGTCATTTCTCACCTCCCTACACTATAAACATTCTCATCTCTGATGGCTACAGACTCTAAACGCTTGTTCTCACGAGGACGCGCGCCATGCAAGTGTATGTTGATATATTCCGAGAACGCCAGCACAAGACATGCAGCTACTTGATCCTAATTGTGTTACGCTAGTGTTGATCGATTTTTACTTGTGTTGCGCTTGCGTTTGACTGATTCTCACTTGTGTTGCGCCTGCGTTTGACTGATTCTCCCTTGTGTTGCGCTTGCGTTATACTGAATCTCACTTGTGTTGCATTTGACTGATTCGCACTTGTGTTGCGCTTGGGTTTGACCGATTCTTACTTGTGTTGGGCTTGCGTTTGACTGATTGTCACTTGTGTTGCGCTTGCGTTTGACTGATTCTTGCTTGTGTTGCGCCTGCGTTTGAATGATTCTTACATGTGTTGCGCTTTCGTTTGACCGATTCTTACATGTGTTGCGCTTGACCGATTCTGACATGTTTTTGGCTATCGTTTGATCGATTTTCACTTGTGTTGTGCTTTTGTTTTTGATAGAACCAACATTTTTCTCGTTTTTGTCATACTTACATTTTGTTACTACTCCTCCTTCTAATATGAAATTGATCTGAAAGTTTTTCAATACCTAGTGTTTTATAAGCCTGGCGTTGTATTTACGTTATTTCGAACACGTCCAGAATATGAAACTTTCAGAGATACATGTAATCGTGGCGCTAAGTCCTTCTGTGATTATCGATCTCTACTTATGTGTTCTTCATGCCACTTGTCAAAGTTTCCTTCCTCTTGAGGGCATTTTAGCGGATTTGAAATCCTTAAAAACCCTTTTCCATTTCGACTTTTATTTTTTACTCTCATTTGAATTGTATTAGGGTTTTTAGTGTGCCGGATTTTAAGTGCTTCCTGCTCATGTTAAACCAAATGATTACATTATTCAGAATGTGACATATGCTTTTATTGCTTTTAAACTGGCTAGACCTTTACTGAACTCCTATTCTTCGGTATGACAGCAAAATAAGAATGAAAAAAAAAATGAATTTAAACTGCTGTCATCTCGGCTTTTTGTTTTGTTTTCCTCCGCCCCTTGTCTAATTTTTCATGTAAAATCCACCCTCGTGAGTTGTAATCTTCTTCTAAGGCTAATAGCTCATCATGGACACTAATCAATAGTCTGAGCACGTGAGGCATTCTGGGGGATGGTGGAATATTCCTACCAAGTGTGTAATGTGGTGCACATGGGGGATGGTGGAATATTCCTACCAAGTGTGTAATGTGGTGCACATGGGGGATGGTGGAATATTCCTACCAAGTGTGTAATGTGGGGCACATGGAGGATGGTGGAATATTCCTACCAAGTGTGTAATGTGGTACACATGGAGGATGGTGGAATATTCCTACAATTGTGTAATGTGGTGCACATGGAGGATGGTGGAATATTCCTACCAAGTGTGTAATGTGGTGCACATGGGGGATGGTGGATATTCTTACCAAGTGTGTAATGTGGTGCACATGGAGGATGGTGGAATATTCCTACAAAGTGTGTAATGTGGTTCATATGGAGGATGGTGGAATATCCCTACCAAGTGTGTAATGTGGTGCACATGGGAGATGGTGGAATAATCTTACCAAGTGTGTAATGGGTGCACATGGGGTATGGTGGAATAATCTTACCAAGTGTGTAATGGGTGCACATGGGGGATGGGGGAATATTCCTACCAAGTGTGTAATGTGGTTCATATGGAGGATGGTGGAATATTCCTACCAAGTGTGTAATGTGGTTCATATGGAGGATGGTGGAATATTCCTACCAAGTGTGTAATGTGGTGCACATGGGGGATGGTGGAATATTCCTACCAAGTGTGTAATGTGGTGCACTTGGGGGATGGTGGAATATTCCTACCAAGTGTGTAATGTGGGGCACATGGAGGATGGTGGAATATTCCTACCAAGTGTGTAATGTGGTGCACATGGGGGATGGTGGAATATTCTTACCAAGTGTTTAATGTGGTGCACATGGAGGATGGTGGAATATTCCTACCAAGTGTGTAATGTGGTTCATATGGAGGATGGTGGAATATTCCTACCAAGTGTGTAATGTGGTTCATATGGAGGATGGTGGAATATTCTTACCAAGTGTGTAATGTGGTGCACATGGGGGATGGTGGAATATTCCTACCAAGTGTGTAATGTGGGGCACATGGAGGATGGTGGAATATTCCTACCAAGTGTGTAATGTGGTGCACATGGAGGATGGTGGAATATTCCTACCAAGTGTGTAATGTGGTTCATATGGAGGGTGGTGGAATATCCCTACCAAGTGTGTAATGTGGTGCACATGGGGGATGGTGGAATATTCTTACCAAGTATGTAATGTGGTGCACATGGGGGATGGTGGAATATTCCTACCAAGTGTGTAATGTGGTGCACATGGAGGATGGTGGAATATCCCTACCAAGTGTGTAATGTGGTTCATATGGGGGATGGTGGAATATTCCTACCAAGTGTGTAATGTGGTGCACATGGGGGATGGTGGAATATTCCTACCAAGTGTGTAATGGGTGCACATGGAGAATGGTGGAATATTCCTACCAAGTATGTAATGTGGTGCACTTGGGGGATGGTGGAATATTCCTACCAAGTGTGTAATGTGGTTCATATGGGGGATGGTGGAATATTCCTACCAAGTGTGTAATGTGGTTCATATGGAGGATGATGGAATATTCCTACCAAGTGTGTAATGTGGTGCACGTGTCGTGATCGCTGGAATATCTCGAAAGAATTTGATTTTAATTCCCTGATTAGTTTATAATACTTTGAACGCTTTCTGTATCCAAAACTCACTGTTACTTTATCCTAAAAAGCAAGCGGATTGAAACACAGGAACCGAAACTTATTTTTTACACTTTTTTGGTATTTTCAGGTGTATTAGTGAAAATTGTGCTTCTATTTTGTTGGTAGCTGATTTTATACCTTACTTGTCTCATTACTATATTGCCTTTGGCTTGTCCTGGAAAATATGCTCTACATAAACGATCCATAAAAGTGCGTTTCCTGCTGCTGCTATTTTCCACCCTCTACTTTTCACAAAACATGCGAAATGTGTCGCAATATGTCTGCTAAGCTTAATAACTCCCTTGCTTCCTCCCAGCTACATGCTAGAATTACTCAAATAGCTTCTCGGATGATCCGACGTCTGAAATGATTATCGAGTGTAACATGAACCAAACACATGTCATGAAAACCCGCGCATAATGTTTTATCGGTTTCAAGTATAATATAATGGACAAGCTTGCAGATTCCTACTTAGATTACACGGCGTCTTACCAGAAATAATATTTGACACTGTGTCATCACAAATCCTCAGAACCAGCCGTTTGAAATTCAATGACCCGTATTTCAACATTATTCACTACTTTATTGCAAATGGCTAAGAAGTGTTTGGACCGGATTGCACTAGTGCCGCGTTTGTTTAGGAAGTAGGCCCTTGATCGCGTGAATACATCCCGGCTTTACCATATTCGCGATTACGTGACCTACTAGCTTTATGTACTGCCTCTACAAGGAACTGACCAAATTTAGCTTTTTAAAGAGCTCTCTTCAGCCACACATTGTTGATGTTTACATTGAAACATTGGAAAGACAATTGACGGAAGAAATCTCGAAATAATGTAGAAAAAATAAAGTAGAAAAGAACTCGCAATACCTTTTTCGCATCAGCCGATCGAAATGGATGCTTTCTCGCACTTGGTTTTGCAGGGATGACAGAATGGCGGCTGTAAATTTCTCTGAACTAGCCAACTAGTATTAGGATATGAGCTAACATTCAAAAGTAAGGTAAAAGCTAAGGGTTAGAGTCTGTCATCGATATGTCAAAAAGGTTTGTAATTAAGTATTATGAATTCATGCTCCATTGAATGCAATTCGACACCCTAGAATTAAACGAATGCGCTATATCGCAAAACCGATCTGCACACGTTCAGATGGAGCCACATAGCTTTAGAAAATTCGAAACAAAATCAATTGCTTCTGCAGGCTTGCTTATGTTGGAGCATAATTAAAAGGCGCTCATGTAATTTTTCAAACCTCCCTAAATAATATGTTATCTTACCCTTTTTTTATTAAATGTTTAGATTTGTTCAAGTTTGAGCTAAATGGCAAAAAGTACCATTCGTCCTTCTTGCTAAAAAAAAAAAAAGAACACGCTATATCGAGAAAAAAAAACACACAATATGTTTCTCCCTATACTGAGGCCCACGGAACCCTGTTAGACCTATCAAAACAAGATGCGTTGTTTTGCTCGCTGTTAACGAAATAAGAACTAAGAACATCAGTAATAAGTCTGTGTTATTTGATAAGATATTATAGTTACACCAAAAGAACAAAACCGAAAACATGCACAAATTTGATATGATTGGGACAAACCCGATTCAATTGAAAAAAAACACTATACATTGACTATTACATTTGTGTTATACTATTAAATCAAAAATGGATTGTTAAAATGTTGTTGCCTCTTCTATTGAAAATTCTCTATAAGGTTTCGTTTATTTCAGTTTTGACTGAGAACGCGAGAACCTAGAGAGAACAGGCACAGAGAAAGCTTTATAAAGCTAATGGTCATTGTTGTGGATTAATCCACCAATTATGTACTTGGTAGGCATTAAATTGAAGATAAAGCAACAATATAAATGGTCTTTATTGGAAAGGGTGAAATAACATATTTTATCATGATAATACAATCAACAGAGCGGCGGCTCCTATTATGGTTTCGCAGGTTCAATAGAAACAACCCTTTAAATAAAATCAGGTTGGCCGAGGGCTTCTTTAAACAAAACGGCGTTTGCTTGTTCTACAGATAAATGCTAGGGTTTTGAGTATGCTTTTCATGCATTGAAAAACCCTTTGAAATATCCTGCATCCTCAACTGCATCATTCATTTGCAGCATATCACTATCACTGTACCATTTTATATGTATATTATCTTTTAAAATACACCAATAATCAATAATCTAGTATATATTATGTCTTATGCTACAGGGTGTACAGATTGGCTTCCTTTTGTTATCTCGTGAGTGCCTTTGGCGACCTCGATTTGTTTTCGTTAACAGGCCTTATTCAGCCTGTACATAGCACCGCGCTGCACAACGCTTTGGTATTTGCGTCAGTAAATCCAAGATGAGGACAAGTACCATTTCGTTCTGTCCTAGCTTTTTGCTTTTCCTGTTTTCTATGTTTGGAGCCATCGGCAAAAAAGCTAGATATCAAGCGACATTAAAAAAAAACATGTAGCTGTAAGCATAACAATTAAGACCCATGCACCATTGAGGTGCGTTCGATTATCCGGGTACACATGATTTTTAGGACGGAAAACCTAATGTAGTAGTACGCCAAGAATTTATCAACTGCATTCAACTTTGACAGGATCTCATCACTAGGTGCGTACAGCTTTTTGACAAAGGTACTCTGAGTAAGGCACCATAGCATAATTATACGCTACTTGTGATTGGCTCATAGGCCATCATGAGGCATACTCACCTGCGCTGCAGATGCAACTGAAAACGCGTCAGTAGAGATACAGACTGCTCTAAGCAGTTTACAAACATGAGTGCGAGACTAATGGGTAAGCACTGTCACTAAAGATAGTACCACCAGCCAACATCCCCGCCAGGGGTTCATTTATCTCCCCTACACAGGAAGATGTGTGTGTGGTTGCGGAGGCGGGACCTTAACATTACGATGCGCGCTGCCGTGGCCACATTGTCAATTCTGTAATAAAGTTAGGCAAAAAGGAAAAGGAGCTATCTTATTGGTATATACGTCACTATCCAATCAGCGAGGCAAAAAAGTGCTTGAGTGCGCAACATAATGGACCCCCCTAGTGGTAGGTGCACATTAGAATACGATGGACCCCCCCTCGTGGTAAGTGCACATTAGAATACGATGGACCCCCCCTAGTGGTAAGTGCACATTAGAATACGATGGACCCCCCCTAGGGGTAAGTGCACATTAGATTAAGATGGACCCCCCTAGTGGTAAGTGCACATTAGATTACGATGGACCCCCCCCCCCTAGTGGTAAGTGCACATTAGATTACGATGGACCCCCCCTAGTGGTAAGTGCACATTAGATTACGATGGACCCCCCCTAGTGGTAAGTGCACATTAGATTACGATGGACCCCCCCTAGTGGTAAGTGCACATTAGATTACGATGGACCCCCCCTAGTGGTAAGTGCACAACATAATACGATGGACCCCCCCCCTAGTGGTAAGTGCACATTAGATTACGATGGAACCCCCTGTTCGACACAGTACATGTCATGCTACCTGTAGCAGGTTCTTTTAAGCTCTTTTGGGGATGCATTTCTCTACAACAAAACAACACGTACCCGGACCGCTTGCCTTCTCCCGAGTCGATACGCCGAAGAACCTTCAACCATCAAAAACGTAGCTCAATATATGGCGCAAACCTAGCCCAATATAAAGCTCAAGCGCTTCCGCTTATTAAGTCATCTCAGACTTCAACAATTTTTGCCATTTTAAAAACTTGCCGTAGGCTTTCGAGGACGGATATTACATGCACTGTACACTGTAAAGAATTTCAGTTTATTCTCTCACTGTCCTCTCTATGTGTTGTCTACTGCTAAGAATTCACATTGCATAGTAATTACAGGAGCCAATAAAGCCCTGTCTAATCACGTTGATGAAATCACACTTTCCTGATGAAATCAGATGACTTGTACTATACCCCGGGCGTTTGTTTAAAGCTCACATCCGAGTAAATCAATTTTCTTGATTTCCTCACTCTTTAGAGGCGGTCATTAGCGAAGTGTAGAACTTCCTCCGTTTGAGCCAATGGCTGGCCTATGCTACCTTTTGATTGATGATGTTTGAGCTCGTTTTGTTCGCACACTTTTGCAATTGTGATTTAAAAGTAAAACGTTAAACATTTCCTCGGCTACGCTCGTGTTTTGAACGCTTCCGAAAAAAATAATTCTCTTTTTCCTTTCGAAAAAGAAAGCGTGTATGTCATAGCGTAAAACACCAACCTTATCTTAAAGAAGGCAAGATTCGCCAATTCACTACTCAAAGGCTGCTTCAGTCTGGCAATGTGTTTGATTGTGGCAAAACCAAGTCAAGGAGAAAAAAAATAGCAACGAGCGATAAAATCTAAGCTCCAGAGTTGTTAAAAAGAACCGTCTAAAAAAATTTGTTTTTTATTTCGACATCAAAAAGGGCCAAGCGGATGCACGGCGTTGCTTAGATCATCGCTAATGGACAGCATACACAACCTGTTCCCCACCAACCCTCCCCCCCCCCCGTGCTGTGGGAACTGAGACTAGTTGTCTGAGTTGGGTCTCTACCAGTTTCTATTTCTTGAGCGGTATTGCTCACAAGTACTGCACGGGTGACGCCTACGAGTGTGTTTATATTGAGAGCGATATCGGGTCTTCCCTAGACTATTGTCAAAAATAGCACCGAAAAGACGGCATTGGGAGAATTTGGTTAGATTAAGGCAGATATACGTACAGTACATGTAATATTTTTTTTTCAGAACAAACCTCTGCGTTAGTTGAATACGCGCAATATGCACATGAGCTTTCATCCTCAAAGAATCAGTGCTTTCTTTCCTGGGCACCAACCTTGCACCAACAATAGCGAGCGCGCACTACATCAAGCACACGAACATGATTTAAAGACAAGAACCAGCTCACGAACACGCATCAGACATATGTAGCAAGACACATAGGAAAGAAGTATCTATAAGTCTCCTACGATTTGCGACAAGTGGATCATCGTCACTTTAGATACAGCTGGTTACTTGGTGTGAAGTAAGCATTGTCACTAAAGATGGTTCTCTGGTATTACGGGCCAGCTTCCCTAAGCATTTCTCCCCGGGCAATCTCACCCAACCACTAGATAGTCTACTTACTGTTCATCTAATTGTTTCGATTCCTGATTTCATCTGCGCACTTGCAAGGCCAAGTTATGCGAAAAGCTTCATGGTTCTCGCCTTTATCTCATGGTTCTCTCATGGTCTCATGGTTATCTCATGGTGGTCCCTTACAGTCTATTAACGTCATTGCAATTACAAAAGTACTAAACTCTTCCTTTTGCTTGGCTTAGCAATCAAGCGCCTAAGCCGATTAGATACTCCAAGGCTTAACATATTTTGCGGTGAACCCGCAGAGCACTTCTACGTAATAGTTCCTGGGCGATCAAGCAGAAGGGAAGCTAGTTCTGTCGCACTTAGAAAAGAAAAGAAGAAATATTTCAAGAAACCTATTCAAGGCTGTTAAATTGATTATCCTAGCGACTTCTTTTCCTTAGTCAGGGCGGGTAGATTGAGAGCGCAGAAGCCCAACGAAACGCAAGTTTGGATAATTCTCCCGCTATGAGAAATCTTGCGCACGCGCACTGCATTTTGATAATTTTTCCTGTTTTAACACTAAATTTTGAGATACTGAAATCTTGTATTTTTCATATATAAACATTGTGCTATTTATGAACCCTGGGACGAAAGCTCCAATTACATTTTAATGACCTTAACACAATTTAAAAGTCGCATTTATTATTTTGTTTTTGTTATTACTAAAGGAATTCTCCGCCTTATTGATGTGAAGTGAGCATATTTGACACTTTTTTTTGTCACGTCTCCTTTAGCATATCGACGGTGATGAAACGATGGAATGAATGGGGTCAAACCCAGCCGCGCGTTTTGGCGCCAGCAGTAAATAACGTCAATGGCCAAACTACCTCCGGACCGCCTTCCCTAAATGGCAACGATTTGTCATTTCCATGTCATTGGTCTTTTTTTGCAAAATTATGGCAAATCATCAATGACGTTGTTTGAATTTTTTCAGACCTATTATACTTGGAACTTTATTCATCATACACAGTTCATCATTTGAAATAGATGTGCATAGAGATTTTACCGCCCTATAAACTATAAAGAATATCTAACCTAACAGACACGTTAAACAAGACTCTGCAACATTCGGTGCGTACTATATGTATTATTATTATGTAGTATTATTATTTATTATTATTACAGTTTATTATCAGAATAACAGGAACAAATTGAAATAGACTTCTAAACAGTGGTGGAGCATGCAAATCCACAAAACGATATATATAAATACAGTTTTTTTTTACGTTGGACATTATCCCAAAATCGCTACGAAGGAAAGATCTGTCCCTGTGTTGGACTCTGAAATAATGATGAACTTGACTGGGTCATCAACTTCGCAGTATTAATTTTCCAGGGGGGGAGGCTCCGAAAATTTTGGAGTTCTGAAAGGGGGGGGGGGGGGGGGTGGGGCTCCCAAGTTTTAAGGTGTCTTAAGACACTCCCTAAGTCTATTGACTTTTCATTCGCTAAACGTGAGTAAACATATTTTAGGTTCTACTTCGTCTGACAGACAGTCAGGGCTGAAAGAAAACGTGTTTTAAAGTGATCCTATACCAGACGTACACTGTGAATATCGTCATGTCATAAACAAGGTTGGCGGGCAGTCTATACGGAGTCAATTTGAAACCCTGAATTAAATTAATCAGACGCCAACTTTAAGACAATAAACCGACACAAACAAATAATACTAATGGGGGAGAGAGAAAACACATTAGAACTCTTGAAAATCGGTAAATGTGAAACTTCTCTAGAGAAAATAATTGTTGTCCAATCAGATCGGGCGTGCTTTTCACTATATTTCTATTCTCCTTCTTGGCTTGTTTGACCTTAGACAAAATAACCACCCAACTTAAAATAAATTAGAAATGATGCAGTTATTTAAACCATGTTTTGAAAAGTTCAAATTGTCTAAATTGAATCATTATACACTACACTCGTTTTCGTAAAAGAACCTTTTTTTATAAGATCGTCCAGCCTGAGATTTCAGCAAATTATAAGATAATGCTATGAATATACCGAGTCTAAGGTAGCAGAAAATATTGCTTGGTTAGTTTTTTGAGTTCTTAAATGCTTAATAAAATTGTGTTCATGATCGCTCTTCCTGTTCTAGGGGTCAGGGTGCAAAAATATATTCTATTAAATTAAATATATCCTATTAAATTGTTCCTTAACAGGGATTATAAAAGATCTGTAAATTAACAAAATCGAATTCTTTTCTTTTCCTGAGAAAAACGGCTTTAAATTCGCTGTCAAGGCCCAATAAATCTAAACCGCGGGTACTATGCGAAGTAGTATGCGAAGGGTCGAAAATTAGGCTTTATTTCGGATTTTTTCGGACGCTACTGTTCTACAGCCGATACCATCTTTGTATACGAAGGTAGGAAAGCCTCCAGAGCAAAATGGCGGCCGCGAAATCATATACCCAAGAAATTCGAGAGCAAGACAGCCGAAAATTACTCTGGGATGTTTTGATGCCGATTTTTTTTTACAGGGCAATTACCAATTTTATGATTTACTTATTAACTTATTGACAAAAATTTATGGGCTAGGCTAGGATTATAGATTTTTCTAGCAGATCACAATAAAGGCTATTTTGAGGGGTTCTGTTTAAATCCCTGTTTGACTTCATTTTCCCTGAAAAACAGTCGTTGCCATAGTGATCAAGATAACATGATCAGGGCGTGGCAACTCAAATCCCCAACCATACCAGGCGTTGTTTATACGTTGATTTCGTTGTATGGAACGTTCTAAGCACTTTTCATAATTGTTCAAAAATGAACTATGGGACCCCTATTTATTACATTAATTGGGTATTATAATTTTTTTTTAAACAAAAAATCAAGAACATCGTTAAAAACATTTTCAGCCTTAAAATGTTCCAAGTGAAACGAAGTGTCCTTTTAAAAGACTCGTATCTTTGTAAGAATTTCATTTTTTCGTTATCCAAAAGGGACGGGCTTTCTATCACATGCTCTCCTAGGCATCACTTACGCGGGTCATGTGTTCCGTGATGACAACAGCCACCCTACCGTACTCCTAAGAGACCACAGAATCCCTTCTAAATATCAGAAGTCGAAAATAGAATTGTAATTCTATTGTTTCTAATGTTTCTTTTGCATTTCTAGTTTCCTTTATGTTGACATGTACCAGCGTTCTGATGAAGTTTGCTCACTTCGCACGCATAGTTAACCACCGGAGACGTTGGTTTTAGTAGAAAAAGGATTATGCTTTGCACACACCTGTTCTCGAACCTTGGTCCAAAGAAAATATGTGAATTTGATCAAGGCACACTTCCCTTTTTAATGTGGATGAGACGTACGCGTCAAACTTTCCATTTCAGTCTGACAGAAAAAAGTTAATCAACTCGGTTCTTTGTTTTTTCGTATCTTGAGTAACTTATAACGCTTATAATGCTGGATTTTTAGCTGTTAAGTAAACCCAGACGTTTTATCTGGCTTTTGATAACGCAATCATTTTTGGTATTGCTATAATGCAATACCTGCCACACAGTAAACATTTGCGTTTGCCTAACGTTCTCCTTGTCAGAACTTTAGTTATTCTGACAAAATTTCTTGACGGCTGGATTGCGTAAAAGGACTTTCCCAAAGTTTCTTCAAACGGTCAGTGCAAACAATAGTCTTTATGCCCTTCTAAGTGGTTTGCTAAAAAAAAGCGCTACCATAGGACGTGCCGCGGGAAGAGCGATAGATTACTGGGGTTTTTAAAAGTCTGCGAACTCTCGCTGATTGGCTAGCACTGGAATTTTTTCCAATCACGCCACCTCTTCTCAAGGTGCTGACCAATAAAAAGGCGCCAAATGTAATTCCGCTAGTTGGAATGACGAAAGCCACAGAAAGCGATTTATCATATTTTGAAAGAGAGTTCGCAGAGAGTTCACAGTAAAGTTTTTTTTTTTTAAGAATGACATATGATTTGAAATGGAGAACATTGTTCGCTAGATTAAAACACTTACTTTAAGCGTGTATAAAATACTTACTTATATTATTTTTCGATGCGTGTAGGACTACACTTCGCTTTCACCCACGTTTTCCGGAATCTAGTCATGGATTTTTAACTTCTCTATTTATACCTATTCATGCAAAAGTATTAGTTACTTAGTATACGTTATACCTGCCGGATACGTGTTCTTGCTCATGGTTAATGGTTATTTGCTACTTGCTACTCTTCCTTTTAGAGTAGGGCACGTATTATCAGACAAGGGGAAAGCAGCGATGACATGGTATTAGGAAAAAAAAAACAAGTCACGTTTTCTAAAAATATAGTGTAATAATATGAAGTATAAAACTAGTACAAGGAGGGAACAAAATATAAAAAGTCTGCCTCTTGATTGCCTCTTGCTACCACTGCTAGTGGGGCTATTCTGAACTCCAGTATTTTGCTAAATAAGGGCACGTAATTGTTGGTAGAAATTGTGGCGGAAACAAAATCGCAACTAGAACCCATATTTGTACATTAGACCGATCTCGGTGGCATTAAAGATTTTATCGACTTATTAAAGACTTCATTTCGTTATTTGTCACAACAAAACAATCCGGGAATTTTTATTCGTTCGTCACCCATTCGACTTATTTACAGCAGTCTGATTAAAGCAGTCTAATCTATTTCTGTTGCATACCTTTGTTTAACCGAGAGACAGCGACATCTCAGGTTAAAGGGTAAAGCAGATTGCGACAAATTGTAAAAACGGACGGATTGAGTAAAACATATTTTTGGGGTGACTTTTGTCTTTCTAACTCCTATAGAAACAAATGTCTGTCTTCAGTTTCATCTAGTTAAAATGCGCAATGATTAGGTCGGTTATGAGGAATGCTCAGTAGAATAAGGAGATATGTGTTATTTCATGCTCTCCGACGTTGATAACTCGCAACTGGCAAACAACGGGTGTCACGACTTTTGTACGACACGAGCTCTACCCCACTTGTGTACGGTAAATAGCCCTCGAGATAAGGGAGACACGCCATTACGAATGACCTAGCGTGAAATGCAGGCGTCTACCCGGTGTGTTATATATCGAAAAACCAGCCTCGAGCGTTTTATAGCCGCCATCTTGGATTTTATAATGTTTTTTTTTTGCTAAAAAAAACCCACCATTATCAAGCAGCCAATGGGTTGGGGTGGTGTAGTGGTGTGCGCGCGTCCTGCTGTATTTGTTGTGAACACTACTTTATTAGTTCAATACTTTTTTGGCTTTGTCCGATTACATTTGTCTTCAAACAAAAAACTGTCGAAAATCCGAATTTTCGTATAAAAGGCTAAAACAGTGCGTCTGTTGAGGCCACATTTGTAATAGCCTGCTATATTTGTTATAACGGACACATTTTTAATAAGGTAGGCCACATTTGTAATAAACTGATATCTGATATCTCATGAAAGAGATATCACTTGGTAGGTATCACTTTGTAGGCGTCATAAGAAACAAAGATAAAAGATATGTCATGATAGACACATCGTCAGGCTGTCAAACATGCAAGATGTCATGCGAGTGTCAATAACTTGAGACAGAATGGTCACGTGATGTATGACGTCATCGACGACGACATCGAAATATTCATATGAAGTTGAAACATCGTCGGACCGTTACAAGCAGTCATAAAGCTTTATATTAAAATTATCGGACAAAAATAATCAAAGTTCTGGTTTGGAGCTCTGCTTTTAGGCAGTGCCTTAAGTTATCTGATAAACAAGAAAAATTTGATTTTTCTAAGTGAAAGGAAGACGTTATTCAAAATGACGTCATCCATTATGCAAACTCAAGTCGATAAGGCAAACATCAAGGACCATATCTTATCCCGTAAATGAAAGACTAATATGCTTTTGACAAAAAAATGCATATTTAGTCATATCCGGATAAAAACAAGGCCAATTCTGATAATTAATAATAATCAACTATTATTCTCGCAATTAATGTGTTCCAAACAGTAATTAAAAATGTTTCTTAATAAAGTAACAATCATTTTAATTCAATAAAAATAAAACGCATGCCCTATCATGTTATAAGAATGATAGCAAGTGATTACAATGATACGAGTGTCCATCTGGCATTACATATACGCGCCCATCTATCTCGGGAGAAAAATAATTTTTAGACACATACACAAGGCATCACAATGCACGCCCTTATAGACCAACTAAAAACTAGATGTTTGCCCTCTACTTACTGGATCTTAAAATAATATTTTTTTGCCCAAGAGATGGGCGCGTGTATATCGGGGTTCTACTGTATCAAAACATAAATTACTCTCAGTTTGGTTGCCTTAATAAGCTTGAGATATTATTTCCTTTTCCTTTGATGACGTCATCGATGACGTCAAATATCACGTGATCATTTTGTTGACACTCCTTTGACACTAGCGTTGTCATACGATGTTTCCTTCATGAGATATGGATATTTTTGTTTTTTATGACGTCATCGATGACGTCACACATCAATTGACCATCTCGTTGCACCCCCCTTGATACCTACATGACACCTATCAAGTTTGGTTGTCATGCCTGAAGAAGTCTTATTAAAGACGAAAATTTGGCCGATTTGGTCGATTTCCAGTTTTTGGAGTATTGCTTCTTTCATGGGATATGGATATTTTTGTTGTTGGTGACGTCATTGATTACGTCACATATCACGTGATCATCTGATTGCACCCCCCTTGACGCCTACATGACACCTACCAAGTTTGGTTGTCGTACGATGTTGCTTTCATAAGATATCAGTTTATTACAAATGTGGCCTATCTTATTACAAATGTGGCCGTTATTACATATGTGGCCTCAACATGCGTCAGATCTAATGAGGGGAAACCAGACTGGATTCAAACAAAGGCAAAATCTAACGTTCCCCTAAAATATAGGAAAACCTGCCAATGCAACGCGACCCGAGAATCGCGTACTCGTTTTTGCGGGCTTTCGACAGAAAGTACAATTGTCATTTATTATGTCTTATAAAAAATGACTAAAGAAATAAGCGCATTAAATAACCAAACATCCGACCAATTGTCTAAACTCTCACCGATGTGTTTTTCGTGATTCAATTTGCATTCGTAAAATCAAAGCCTCGCGAAAATGACTATAAATAAGGTTTTATCCGATACTTTAATAGAAACCTTTGGATAGATAGCCTAGGGGCATTCAGCGTTCAGCGATATCATATATCTGTGTTGCATACAGTATTAATTACGCACTATGGAACAAATCAAGTTGGTCTCTTTGCAGATTCCTTTACATCTGGTTTTCTGTTGCATAGAACAATGCATGGAGTTGGCTATGTACGTACTGCAAGTACTTTCTGACCACTTAGCATTATATCAGCATTAATAGCTGTAAAATAGAGAACGGTTATTCTCCTGAATGTAGCGAGGCATTGCGAATGAAGGGACAATCGCGGGTGATGCCATCTTTGCACTACCAAACAAAATAACCCCAACCAAAGGTTAATATTACAGGTTTAAATTAAAGATTGCACAAATGTTTATAAACAACCCGCAGGCTTTGACAAAAAAGAAAAGACGAGCTTTATAAATACAACTGATAACAAAAATTAAGATTGCAAATAAGTGATTGCTTAACAAACAACTTTTTCATACGCGTTAACGGGACGTCTACACTAATGCAGCGCAGTTTAAGCGTACAACGTTTAAGCGTTTTTCCTCTTTTCCCTAATCTCACATTACTCCTAAATCTTTATTCATTTAACATCTTCTTACCTTAGGAGGACGCGGAGTTGACAGAAGAACTTCAGATTCGAAAGAACAGCGTCTGTTGGTTTTATTTTTTGAGGGAACGGACCAATCTCAGCATCTTTTGAAAGACATCACCCTTGACCCTCGAGGTTTTTATTTGCCTGATAACTTGCCAAGTTTCTCATTGTGTTAAATTCTTACTAGCTTGATCACTTAGTCACATGTACAACGCAGTCTATTTAGTGTTGTACTCGGTTCTGTCCACTCTTGGAGATTGAGATTTAAGCCAGTTTAATTAAACCACCTTTAAACTGGTTTAGGTTCTTGTTTGAATGCGGTATTAGACAAATGAAACTTTGTACTGGTATATTACTCTATTGTATACATTTTTTAAAATTAGCACCATTTGGTATCTACGGATTGATGACCAACATCTACGAAAAAAATCGAGGAAAGCAAATTATATAGAAAAGAAATCGAGTAAGACAAATTATATAGAAAAGAAATCGTGGAAGCCAAATTATATAGAAAAGAAATCGAGTAAGTAAAATTATATGGAAAAAAAATCGAGGAAGCCAAATTATATGGAAAAGAAATCGTTGAAGCCAAATTATATAGAAAAGTAATCGAAGAAGCCAAATTATATAGAAGGGAAATCGAGGAAGCCAAATTATATAGAAAAGAAATCGAGGAAGCCAAATTATATAGAAAAGAAATCAAAAAATCCCAGGCACAGCAAAATGGAAAGGAGGGGGGGGATCCTAACAATGAGTTCCTACCGTTTTTATTCCGTCCCCTTCTTCACCGTCGCTGTTTACAACAACTCCGTTACCACCCTCCTGGTACCTAAAATCTCTTTTTCCGCCCTAACACCAAGGCGAATTTCGGTTGGTCTAACACTAAGGCAAATCTCGGTCGGCCTAACACCAAGGCGAATTTCGGTTGGCCTAACCCCTAGGCAAATCTCGGTCGGCCTAACCCCTAGGCAAATCTCGGTCCGCCTAACACCTAGGCAAATCTCGTTCGGCCTAACACCTAGGGAAATCTCGGTCGGCCTAACACCCAGGCAAATCTCGGTAGGCCTAACACCAAGGCAAATCTCGGTTGGCCTAAAACCAAGGCAAACTTCGGTCGGCCTAAAACCAAGGCAAATCTTGGTCGGCCTAAAACCAAGGCAAACTTCGGTCGGCCCAACACCAAGGCAAATCTCAGTCAGCCTAACAACTAGGCAATCTCAGTTGCCTTTCCTGGTAAATAAACTCCCGTTTTTTTTTCATATCATGAATGAGGCTCATAATAAAGTTTCGCGTTCGAGGGAGAACTGTATTTTTATTCGTGTTACCAAATTTAGTTTCTTTAGTTTTTCTTGTAACAGTTACACTAAAATTCCGGCTCATTCTTATTTCTTGTTGTTGCATCCGTAACGTTGTGGCACCAGTTTCGCCTACAAAAAGAGCTTTGATCTTATTTTCTGTCACATTCTTCACGTTACGCACTCTATAAATAAAGATAGAAATAGAGAGATAAGTTGCACCTGCTCAGGGAAGAAAGTTAACAGAAAGACAGTCATGATAGGTCCAGGGCTTTTTATATCAACGGACACGGAGCTCATGTAAGATTGCGTGACAAGAAACTTGCCGGCAATCACGCGTCTCTTTGTCACGCGTCATTGTCTCTTTGTCACGCGTCATTGGTAACATGGATACCCTTTTGTTGTTTCTGGGTCATACTCAGCGTAGATTACTCACTTTTTAATGATTCCGCAATGCCTGCTCTCCTTTTAACATCTTGATATGTATGCCAGGAGGATTTCTGAGTTCAGACAGGTTCTGTTTAGGCATAAACCTGCTGTTGGGAACGCGCAAGGTAGAGCGGGAAGATGAGAAGTTGAGCAGGGCCAATAGGAATGCACCATACACAGCAGGAAGAACGTAACCAAACAGACGTGCAATTGGACGAAGATCAAGATTGATTTAAGTGGAATAAAAAACCAGGAAATATAGGAAGGTTAACAAGCGCAGAAGCAGAGAAGGAACAAAATGCATTGCATAAAGCGCGAGAGTTAGATGTTTTAGTGTATGTAGCCTACGTGTAGCCGCTGACTCGCGAAAATATCCTCGGTTCCCTGTGTTGAGCGTCACGTGAAATTTGTTACAGTAAAGAAATGCGTTGAAGCAACTCGGTGTTGTTTGCTCGCTCCGATTTCTTTAGGCCTTGGTGGCCTCCACAAATACGACATCAGCGACGAGGATGCCTGGAAAACATCTTCCAGTCTTAGATTTATCGGGCCCAGTTTCTCAGGTGGCAAAAAGATGGAGAAAATGCAAATGTGCCTTTAAATATCACGCCGAAGGGCAAAGTCTCACCGACGCGAAGAAGAAAACCGCTCAGCTATTACATTTCGCAGGGATGGATCTCAAAGACCTGCTCGAAGACCTTCAAGACCCTGGCCCAGTACCCGAGCTAGATGATGCATACAAGAAAGCGATTAGAAAGCTGGATAATCACTTCAAAACTTACGGAAATTCCTCTAGAACAAAGCCTCCGAATGGAGATGAACGTTGTGAAGCCATCCAGTGGTAGAAGTAGAAAAGTCGTCTGTTTTAACTGTGGAAAAAAGGGGAATATCAAGAAGGATAGAAGTTGTCTAGCTAGAGTAGGGAAGAAATGTGCTAAATGTTTTTAATCTGGCCATTTTTTGCAGCTTGCTGTATAGGAGAAAAGGCCGCTGATGGAAAGCCAAGCAGGAACAGAGGTGCACGTGGAGGCTATCGTGGTCGTGGTGGGCGTCGTGGGATCCAGCAACGTGGTTCAACAAATCATGTGGAAGACCAAGAGTACTCAAGTGACAGCAGCGAAGATACTTTTGCATTCAATGTGACAGCAAGACATAAGTACATGCTGTTTCTGATGAGCCAGTAGTACCAGTACGTTTTAATGGAAACATGAAAGATGCACTAATTGTCTGGCTTTGTAAGTTATCCAATTAGTGTTAAAGAGTACAGAAAGTTGCCTATGGAGGAGGGGGGGCAAGTTTCAATTATTGGCTGGTTTGACGCAGAGCTATCGTGTAATGACAGAAAGGTCCAATGTGTATTTGTCGTGACTGACAAAGGGAGGTGTCTGTTAGGGCATCTTGCATCAAAACATTTAGGTGTTCTGCGCATTTAGGCTGTGTGTAACAACGTGGGGGACACTGACACTTTAGGTCAGAACAAAGTACCCTAGTTTGTTTACAGGGATTGGAAAGCTCAAAGATTATAAGCTACGTGTGGATGAAAGTGTGACACTGATTGCTCAAAAGCTAAGGCGAATCCCCTTTACGCTTCGTGGGAAAGTCACCGCTAAATCAGGAGAACTCATAGAGAAAGATATAGTAGAAAGGGTTGAAGGCCCAATCTTTTAGGTTAGTCCCATAGTCATTGCACCCAAACCGTCAGGAGACATCCGCCTATGTGTGGACATGCGTCGTGCCAACGATGCGATCATCAGAGAAAGAATCCCCGTGACAACCGTAGATGAAGTCTTAGAGAATCTCATTGGAAGTACCATGTTTTTAAAACTCGTTCTGCGCCAAGGATCCGTAATTTTCTTGGCATGGTTGGGTTCATTTCATGTTTTTTATTCCAAATTTTGCCACTACCGCAGAACCACTTAGAGCAGTTACAAGGCAAGGGACACCCTTTAAGTGGAAGGAAGTACAACCGAATGCTTTTGACTGTCTAAAGAAAGCCCTAGTTGATGCTCCAATTTTAGCATACTTTGATAGAGACACTCACAGCAGTGTATTCACCGATACCAGCCCAGTCGGTCTCGGAGCTGTGCTTATCATCCAGGAAAAGGACGGTGTTAGCAGAGCAGTATGTTATGCAAGTTGCAGCCTGAGCGACGTTGAAAGGCGCTATAGTCAAACGGAGAGAGAAGCATTAGCCATCGTGTGGGGGTTTAGAGACTTTTGACCTTGTCACTGACCATGAGCCACTGAAGATTATTTATTCCAGCAGATCTAAGCCATCAGCACGCATCGAAAGATGGGTCCTGCGTCTACAACCTTACAATTACAGAGTGTGCTACGTAAGGTAAAAGAAAACAAAGCCGATGCCCTGTGTCGGTTGGATAGCGACATAATGATGAACTTATGCGTGCAGTTACTTTGCAAGTTGTTCCAGCGGCAATGAACATTCAGGAGATAGAGAAAGCTTCTGCTGAGGACTCGGAACAACAGGCAGTGAGGAAATGCTTGGTAAGCGGAAACTGGACTGATGCTCCCAAACAGTACCTACCCGTCCGGAGAGAGTTGACATACATTGGGCACGTCATCCTGCGTGGAACTAGAATTGTGATACCGACGGTTTTAAGGAAGAGAGTTGCAGAGCTGCACATAAGGGGCCATCAAGGAATTGTAATGATGAAGGAGAGATTGAGGTCCAAGTTATGGTGGCCGGGCATAGACCGGGATGCAGAGGGTAAATGTGAATGTTAAATGTGGATGTCAGTTAGTGGTAAAGGAATACCGAGCTCCACCCACTGTGCTGTGCTTCCACTTTGATTGTTATAATCCAATCAGTTTTGGTAGCTTGTTTATCTTTCACTTGGACCATGCGTTTGTGAGCCAATTTATGTCGCTGAGGGAATCGATATTCTAAGTGCGCAGGTATCGATATGCTGTGAATATGTTTATAAAAGTTAAATGAAAAGTAAAAAAAAGTATCGATATACTGTGAAAATGTTTATAAACGTCAAATAAAAAGTAAAAAAGGATCGATATACTGTAAAAATATTTATAAAAGTCAAATAAAAAGAAAAAATAAGTATCGATATACTGTGAAAATGTTTATAAAAGTCAAATAACAAGTAAAAAAGTATTGATATACTGTGAAAATGTTTATTAATGTCAAAATAAGAAGTCTGCTAATTCTTGGTATACTTTGTAATTATGCCGCATAATCAAGAGCAAAGGGGATTGTGACACGGGCAAGAACGGAATAATCTAAAAGGCTCGAGCTAATAGTGGTCTTTCATCGCTTATTGGCGGGATGTTGCCCAATGGTAAACAGGTATTATAAAATCATTGTGTTTTTTTTCCTGGCGGGTTTATGATAGGTGTCATTCGAACTAGTAGGTGTCCATGCACCTTTGGCCACACGTGTTTGCGTGGCCGACCTTTAACCACCTGCAATAATCTTTTCCGCACTTCATCCTTCGAATGCTATGCACATGTATCATATGGAAAAAGGGACGCAGACCAAATAAAAAATGTGACATTTTTTATTTAAGGGTCTGGGTCCCTTTTTCCATATGATTTCCAGCAAAATCGTTGAAAACTAGAAATTTTGCCTATTTAGACGTTATCGCAGAGCCTTATATTGCCATTGATGCCCATATTTAGATAACCTAAAGTTTTCCCGATCCCTGATCTCCACAAAAGATGGTTAAGAATGCTGATTCCTGTCAATTGGAGACTCGCGGCAAAAAAATTTGTCAAATCTTTATCTCACAAATCTTGAAAAGCCCTTAGACCCATGCCTCCAAGAGATTGGCCGAGCGAGTTTTAAGGTCACCCAAACATGGATATGTCGACACATCTATATACTAATCTAGTGCCCCACCCCTGTTACGGCCCTCTATCGACCCATCTATATACTAATCTAGTTCCCCACCCCCTGTTACGGCCCTCTATCGACGCATCTATATACTAATTTAGTGCCCCACCCCTGTTACGGCCCTCTATCGACGCATCTATATACTAATTTAGTGCCCCAACGCCCTGTTACGGCCCCGTATCGACACATCTATATACTAATCCAGTGCCCCACCCCCTGTTACGGCCCTCTATCGACACATCTATATACTAATTTAGTGCCCCAACGCCCTGTTACGGCCCTCTACCGACACATCTATATACTAATCTAGTGCCCCACCCCTGTCACGGCCCTGTATCGACACATCTATATACTAATGTAGTGCCCCAACCCTGTTACGGCCCTCTATCGACACATCTATATACTAATTTAGTGCCCATCCCCCCCACCCCACAAATACTAATTTATAAATCTATTTCACTGTTTTCACATTTCTGTCAGTTGTTCTAGCGGTTTTCTTTAGAAAATACAGTTCAAGCCGGGAATCTTTCATGAATTGTAAAAGCATGAAGATGTTCCCACTAAGACCCACTGTACGAAAAACGTGTGAGAAAAAATTAGCTGCAAGTACAAGTACAAAAAAACATCACTGTCAATTTAGAAAAAGTGAAAGAAAAAAAGAAATGAAAGAATAAGAAAAAAAGAAAGAAAACAAAAGGTTAGAAGAAACTTTCAACCTGTTCCGAAACAAGACCCGCTACTCGATTTTTCAAATATCTGTAAGTCTACCTTATTTAACTTCGCATAATTCCGACTATTTCTGTACTTTTCGAAATACCCCTAAAATCAGTTCGTAACCTTGCAAGCTCCGTAAGTGTACAAAGCAGCGAACTCTCCAAACACTAGCAGATGGAGGCCTCATAGCCCGATACAAATTTGTTAAACAAACAACATCTATCCTTTTAAACGCTTATATCCCTTTCGCAATCAAAATTTTATTTACCCCCAAAATGAGTGTACCCTGATTTGCCTAGAAGTACGCGTGTTGCCTAATTGCCCCACGCCGACCTACAAGGCTTCTGTTGTCACTGTTGAAGCTATTAAGTTACGTTTATTAGGTTCCCGCTATTTCTGCAATGAATTTGCGTTTGAACAACTAAAACCCCCACGGAGATCTATGCATGCCGCTTGTCTAAAAGCAACGCAATTTAATCTTGTCTTCAATAAATTGGCAATTTTGTTAGTTTTTTTTTCATATTAAATATATCATTGTCTGATATGTGTAATCCTTATAGCGTAAGCAGTTTTCGTAGGCATGAGTTGTTTCCTGAATCGGACGCATCCGTGGAGCCGCTCGTGGACTGTTTTGAGTAACAAGCCCAAAGTACTGAGTCGATTCCCCGCCATTATGGTAATTGCCCCTTTTTAAAATAGTATATTATAATAGTTGTCTTTGTCTGAATATTTTTTGTATTTTCTTCTTAGCATTACTGGTGTTTGTAAGTGCTGTTTTGGAATTAGCGAATGAATCGTGCATTATGGTTTATATAAATGCTCTTATTTTTCTATTTATTTTCTTAACTAATCGGTTGTTTTCGATAATAAGATTAAAGGGTATGAAATATTATATTGAAATAATACAAAAAAAAAAAGAAATACGAACGAGGCGCTAGTCTCGGCAATATCCGAAACAGAGAAAATGATTTTGATTTTATTTTGATTTTCTGGATATTTTTTATTTAATTATTTATACATAATTTCCTGTTTCCTAAAATATATACTTTAACCTTTCTTTTTACATTTACTTTCTCCCACCCTTTACTATTGCTGTTTTCTTTAAGTGATTCTATTTCTTCTATTTCTTAAATAATATATACTATGTGGCAAACACCAAGAGTTTGTGCTATTTGTCATTTTAAGTTATTTCTTAAATCTCTTTATCGCTAACCATAGTGATCGCTCAATGCCGCAAACAGAGCCCGCGAATAGTGAGACTATTTGTCCGATAACGCATTTCTAATTGATGTTTTCTCATGTTATCATTTTGTTGATGTTTGACTTAAAATAGATACAGTATTTGTGTGTTTTAACTGTCCATGGCAATACTGTCATGATGCGGTTAACATCTTCCAAATATTTTCACATAAGCATCACCCAAATTATAAATATAATATATATAATATATATATAATATATGTTTTAGTTAGACAAAAATAACAAAAATAAGATAAAAACATATAAAAGCTTTTGTTAACGAGTTGTGAGAACATTACGAACACACCAGAACATGTCTTTCTTATTATTTTTTTCTTAGTAATAGATTTATGCGCGCAGGAAGGAGTATTTAGTTATATTAGAGATATTAATGCACCTGGCATAGAGGAGGGTGGGAAAACTTAAAATTCTGATGGTGCAGTGATGTTTGCTGCTGGGCTGTAGTTCGTTATTGATTGATGTTATATCCCACAGGAAACTCATATTGTAGTGAACTCACGAGATTCGAAGATTCCTATCAGGTTGAGGCGCCAAATGGCTTCGAGATATTTTTACCGAATAAGTACGGCAATATCTATGGATAAGTATTTATACCTATTTAGCAAAGAAACCCTTGCTGTTTGCGTACTCAAATATCCGGGTTTCGCAATGGAAACTTGGCAATAAACCGAAACAGGAATTGTAACAAAGTTATTGATAAGCTTGTGGATGAAATCCCATTTCCAAATTTATCGAACGCAAATGGCTCTTAGATTGAAACAAAATATCGAAAATAACGGCGTGTAAAAATCGACCTAGAGTTGATGGGACGTAAAAGTAGGAGTTTTTAAGTCTTCATTGTCTCCAATGGAGAAACGTGGGAACCAATTCCACTTCGCGCAGCGAAGTTCCCTAATTATTTCCTCAAACCAATAAAAGGACTTCCTGAATCAGCCTTCTCTCTCCCCTAAATTAGACGCAAATTAAATGAACTCATACGAGCGCGCGCTATTAAAATCTCACAGCCAACATTTCCAACGGAATTTCCTTTAAGTCTCTGTTGGGTGTTTTAAGTTTGTTGTCATTAAGATGCCTAATTTTCAAGGATATAATAACTGTTATCGTTACGCAGAAGGCGCCGGTTTTTACTTGTTCAACGCTCGACCAATACGACAGCTGTATGGGCAATTTCCATTTTGAAATTATTCGCCTATAAAATGATAAGAGTGATTTAGGTAAGTCACACATTCGAGCTGGGCACTGCCATCGAGGATCGCATCAACATGTCTTCAACTTCAATAATACTTGTCCTCGTCGCTATCTTCGCTCTCGCAAGTAAGTCAAACCACTTTTGCCTTTTTACTTCCACAGTTTCATTTTCTATCAAATAATCTATTTTTTGCGAAACTAGTTGTATTTCCGCGGTGAACCGTAAACCTGGCCAAATTCTCCTCCTACTACCGCAAAATAAACATAGAGGTTGTACACCTTTATGCTACTGTCATTTTCTATCCGTGTATTTTTTCTTGTTTATTTTTGGTATTTATTTATTTATTTATTTATTTATTGTGTGGGTCTACTCTTTTAGGAAGAAGATATCATCGGGGTGCACATTCATGATTTTTATCAGATCACCTCATTCGTTATTTCTCATATTTCGCCATGCTAGACCCAAAATCCCCTCAACTTCCAAATCCCTTTTCCGATCTCAAGATTTTGAAGGCCCATGCTGACCTGAACATTCCTGGAGCGTCTTTCCTTTTAAGTTATCTCGTAAGACTGCTTGAAGCGACTCTTATCGAGATTAAGAGCTAGAAACACTAGATATGAGTTCCTTTTTCCGAAAATTGGCCCGGTTAAGCAAGAGAAAGAGCACGGAATCGATATCTTCTGTTCATTTGGGTGCGTTTTAGGGAAACGCTGGTATGAACTATTCATAACGGGCTGAGTTTGCTGAAATCTCGTTTTCTTATCTCTATTGCCTAATCCACCCGTCCTTTCAACAGTGTTTTTCTTTCTTTTGTTAGTTTGAAATAAATATATATTAATATATTTTTTGATAGCGTGTTCTGTGTTTTTCGTATATATTTTTTTGCCTTTAACAAACATACTTCTCCTTCTTCTGACTCAGGAGAAAAAAATGTTTTTTTATAACTTTTTATCACGGCTACGTAATTGTAAACTGTTTTATAATGCATGTTAACATTATTGTACAATACATTGAAGAATTAATGAATCAAATAACTTTCTTAGTAAAGGACGCTTGTCCCAGTTGTACCCATCGCTGATCAATGTCTTTTCTATTATTATCATTATTATTATTGTATCATTTTCATCACCACTTCCTCCTACTTGCATAGATAGAACAAAAATATAAATATAAATAATTTAAGAAAATAACAAATATGTATATTTAGAACAAGTGTAAAGAACGGCCAGTTAAATTTCTAGGTTAAATACATATAAAAGGTAATAACCAAAATGTATATTAAGAAAAAAAGAATTGGAAGAGACGACAGTTAAATTTCTAGGCTAAAGTGGCTTTATTTAAAGTATTTCCTTCGAAACAAGCGTCTTAGGAATATGCTTTGTAAGATGTAATTCTCTAGTATAGTACATAATTTGATGATAGGAAGATAAGAAAGCGAGAGTAAACCTCAACTTTTGCTAATGCTATTATAGACATTACTTCGCATTTAATTCTCAAAGGCTACTTGAGGTATTTTATGGAATAAGCTTATTGTTTCTCGTATTTTTTGTGTTTTCTTTTTTACTTCTCTCTTAGTGTATTGAAAATCTCATTTGTCCGAGAATATATGTGCGCTAACGGTTAAGGTAAAATATGTACCGAATGTGACTCAAAGATATTAACATCCTTTTCTTATTTGACACTGTTGCACGGATTTAAGACATCACTAGGGACATGGCCTCTGTTAACACGTACAGTAAACAAACCGGAGGACATTTCAGCCACCACCCGACACTTTCCCCTGAAAAAATAGGCGTGGTTTTCTGATAAAACGTTTAAATAAGCTATAAACAAATTGCAATTTTTTTTCTTAACCAATTTCTAAATTTGCATGCCTCCCTTTACTTTTTGTCTATTTCTATTAAGTACCTTGACAAGAATGACCGAGCGAGGAAACATGCCAGTTTTCGATTTTTTTAATGTCATCTGATATATGGGTTCTACATAAACCTTCGGCTGTTAATTAAGTTTTGCGATTTGCTGTAAAAAGCAAAAAGATGAAAATATCATCGGATACATTTGAATGGGCAAAAAGAGACAAAATAAGTAAGACAATTATACAACATTAGCCGAGACGGAAAACACACAGAGAAGTCATGAAGCAAAAGAAAATAATAATAAAAAAAAACATATGAACCTTCCGTGTACGACACGAGGATAGCATCTCTGATATGACCACAAATGATTTATATAAACAAAACTTTTAGCTGAAAATCAACCGTATTGTACTATTCTCTCCCTCCACCGCCAATAATCAATTATGTCCGCGCATTAGATAAGACAAAATAGATAGCGAGTACAATAGACCTCTATTAGTCCCCATTATTGGTCCTTTCTCAATAATGCACTCTGTCATTTTTATACACGAAGCAGTCTTTCCTCGTCTTTCCATTAGTCTAATTTTAAAGTGCTATGTCGAATGGCTTTATCTTGTTATATTGTCAACTTCAATTTCTTTTTCTTTTCTTGCTCTGAAATCTTTTGGACTTTTGACCTTAAAATTGTTGTTGCTCTTAAGGTAGTAAGGTCCAGTAAACTTCCTTTGTTTTATTGTTTTTTTTTTTTTTTGGCTTATTTGCATTTAAATATTCCTAAGTGAAAACAAGAGTCCATATTCTTTTTTTCTTTCCATTTATTTTTCTCAACATAAAACCTGTAAAAGGAGCTTTTATCGTCTATTTCGGAACTATTCAGACTTAATATGCATATTCAAGACAAATATTAAGGCAGACAAAATAAAATGAACGATACCACACAACAAACAATAAAAAAATTAATGCTTTTTTATATTTTCTTTAAGATATAATTGTCACATAAACAAAAACGGTCCAAAAACATGTTAGATTTCTGTGAAGAAAAATGTGAATAACTATCTTCGACTTTTGTTAATTTTTTTTAATTTTATTTAATTTTACCGGTAGATTTATTGTTTTTCTCGCATTTTACGCTGTAACAGAGTCGCATTGGCATGAAAAATTTCAGTAATGCATAATTATTATTGTGCTTTATTGATTTATCTTGATGATAAAAATTGATATTGACCGACTCTATAGTGCAGTAAATGCCCAGATTTCCGATCTTAACAGAACCAATATTTCCTACTATGTCATCTCGCGATAGCAGTAATAATCTTTATTGCCCTGCGTACAGCGAGTCACGAAGGGTGCCGGTGCAGAGGACTTTTTTACGCATTCTAACTTGCGTGTGCGTTGAAAGTCGTTGTATCCAATTTTAATCCGCGCATTATTTTTAATTCTTTTTTTACGATACAATCGCTTCGTTTAATTCAACGATTTCTCCGGCGCCAGCTTAGCAAAGGATTTCATTTTAGACTTAGTGTTCGAAAGTAAGGTATTAATGTGGAGGGATTATTGGTGTATCAAAGACAACTGTTTTCCTTAGTCATTTAGAATGTACTTCAAGAAAAGCATTAGCTCGACGAAAGAGACAGAAAGTCTCTATTGTTACTTGCTCAGTGATAATATGCAACAAATATCATGAAAATATTTCCTTTTGCAAGAACAACTGATTGAAGACCTTTTGTCGTAAATTCCGAAGATTTTCGCATACTAAAAAAGTGCCAATACATATATTTTATCTATTGTTAAAAACGAAGATCTCCCTGCGTATCAGTGGGGGCCCTTATCGTATGTCATACTCTCCCCATGCCCTCACGTCCCACTTGGCGTATTAGTGAGGGCCCTTAGCGTGCGCCATACTCTCCCCATGCCCTCACGTCCCACATGGCGTATCAGTGGGGCCCCTCAGCGTGCGCCATACTCTCCCCATGCCCTCACGTCCCACATGGCGTATCATTGGGGACCCTTAGCGTGCGCCATACTCTCCCCATGCCCTCACGTCCCACATGGCGTATCATTGGGGACCCTTAGCGTGCGTCATACACTCCCAATGCCCTCACGTCCCACATGGCGTATCAGTGGTGGCCCTTAGCGTGCGTCATACTCTCCCCATGCCCTCACGTCCCACATGGCGTATCATTGAGGACCCTTAGCGTGCGTCATACACTCCCCATGCCCTCACGTCCCACGTGGCGTATCATTGGGGACCCTTAGCGTGCGTCATACACTCCCCATGCCCTCACGTCCCACATGGCGTATCATTGGGGACCCTTAGCGTGCGTCATACACTCCCCATGCCCTCACGTCCCACGTGGCGTATCATTGGGGACCCTTAGCGTGCGCCATACTCTCCCCATGCCCTCACGTCCCACATGGCGTATCATTGGGGACCCTTAGCGTGCGTCATACACTCCCCATGCCCTCACGTCCCACATGGCGTATCATTGGGGACCCTTAGCGTGCGTCATACTCTCCCCATGCCCTCACGTCCCACATGGCATATCGGAGTGGACTTCATCGCCTTACACGACTTCATATGCGCACTAAAATGTCTAATTTTGCCGTCTGCTTATCCAAACTTACCTTTGTGACAAAAAAGTTGAAGTTCAGAAAGTGTCAATCATTGCTTTGCACAAACAGTCACTACGGAGGGTGAAATATTCCTCTATAGAATTATTTCCCAATACCGGACGATATATCATAAGATTAATTGAATTGACTATTGTTATGTGTGTTCCCTCAAAACGCATCGTTATCTGTAATGTTAGTTCGTAAGAAGGCACCCACGATAGCTCACGATAAGGGAGCGGTCGTAAATTTACTGGGAGGGGGGGGGGGGGGTCGGTATTTTTGCAAAACCCTGTCTTAAAACATTTTGCCACCCCCCCCCCCCTCAAATCCAAGCCCAAAAGTCGTAACCCTTCCTAACCGCAGGCCCAAAAATTTGCGAATCCTCCCGCCCTCCACCACCACCACTACTCCACTTTTTCATATCAGGTGATTATGTCTTTAACACTACATAACTTTAATACTGAGTGCAATGAATATAACTGAATATAATCTTTATTAAAATATAGGTCAGCTAGCATGGCAATTTGTGCCTTTTTAATTTAAGTTTGAATCTTAACTTTTGCTAATTTAAGAGTGGCACAGAGATAAACAACAAATACCTGTGTAGCTAGAAAACGAATACATCGTTGACTATGTTAACAAAGAAATTGGGTCTAGGTTTCGCAACATTCTAAAGTATTCGTTTTATTTTTTAACTGATTGTACGGGCAGCTTTGTCTGTCAACCACGAAAGGGTTTCTTAAAATTTATTTATACAAAGACAAGATTGGTACCTGAACAATATGGAACTAGATATACAATAGTAGGAAACATTGTGAACAATGACTATCTTGCTCAGTATTTCATAAAAAAAAACAAGACATAACTTTGGTGCCCAAAAAATGTGACCCCCCCATAAACCGGTGCCCAAAAAACATATCCCCCCTACATATTTGCCAGCCCCCCCCCCCCCCCCCCCCCCCAGTAATAAATGACCACTCCCTAAGAAAGGGTTATCTAATTATCAGTTCATCTCGGGGCCTGCCTTCAAAGTCATATAAGATATTTCCTACCTCGTCCAGAACCCTTGCTGTTGTGAAGTCAAAATGGATTATTCTTACATCGTCCAGAACCCTTGCTGTTGTATAGAGTCATAAAGATATTTCCTACCTCGTCAAGAACCCTTGCTGTTGTGAGGTCATAATGAATATTTCCTACCTCGTCCAGAAACCTTGCTGTTGTAGAGTCATATAGATATTTCCTACCTCGTCCAGAACCCTTGCTGTTGTAGAGTCATATAGATATTTCCTACCTCGTCCATAGAACCCTTGCTGTTGTAGAGTCATATAGATATTTCCTACCTCGTCCATAGAACCCTTGCTGTTGTAGAGTCATATAGATATTTCCTACCTCGTCAAGAACCCTTGCTGTTGTAGAGTCATATAGATATTTCCTACCTCGTCCAGAACCCTTGCTGTTATGAAGTCATATATTAAAGACACCTGCCCGCCTTAGAACCCTAGCCGTGATTTAGTAATATGCCAAGTGACCGCCGACCTCTTTTGTATGCAGAAATCCTTAGAAATCGTTATGTCACTTTCTAAAAGCCAGCCCTCTTGCCCTCCTATAACTCTTGTCGCCGATGCCTGTGTTTGTTTGTATAGCTAAGCTGTCATTATGTCACTATGTTGTCCATCGTAACATGTGATGCTAGGTTTAAGCTATGAGAGCGGATATAATTGTCTCCGAGTGATTACCGGTAGAGGGAAAGCTTGTGTCAGAGTAGAGAATCGACAATGAAACACTTGTGTTTACTCGTGATATATAACACGTTCGTTGTAAACTAAACCTTAAGCGCGGTACCAAGTTTTGTATTCACATATCGTGTATACTCTTACTCTTTTTCTCGTAGGCAGATTGAAAAAGAGGGGGAGGGAGAATCCCACAGAAATATGGCGGGAATGTTGGTTGTGTAAGGGTGAGCCCTATTCCTTATCCCGTGTAGAATACAATACCGTTAAACCCTTATCCCGTGTAGACTACAATACTGTTAAACCCTTATCAAGTTTGAAATAGGATCACGTGTAAAATACAATACTACACGGCTAAGTACTGCGCGTGATGCCAAGGTGTTTCTTGACTTAAGGTGGACCCTGGCAGGCCCGTACCCAGGATTTTTCTTGGGGGGTGGGGTTTGGACAGCTTGTTTTGACGAACCTTTTTGCCGCAAGACGGCCTCCGATCCCTCCAATTTTTGCAGAGCATGTGGAGCTTTGATAGAGGCTAAAATATTCTAAAGATTGTTTGTGCATTTCGAGCTATAAGTGTAAAATGGAATAGAAACTAAGGCTTCTTAATCCATTAAAACACGGTAGATTTTTTTCTTGTCCGTTATTACCCGTGATCCACCTTAAAAAAACGCAACCTATGAATATTTTCAATTGTCACTTTTAAAACATAGAGGTTTATAGGCTTGAAGGCCGCGATGTGATTGTACTAGAATGAGAAATAAACTTTTGACTTACCTTGGCTATTAGAATCTCGATTTCTAGTTCTCACAAGCGCTTTTTCGCAGCGAGTCTGCTACCTACATTCCCTCTGCCTGGCAGTATTTACCTTGTCAAATTACACCGTCCCTTATCGTATGTCAGGTACAAAAGTCAACGTTCTGTCCAAGTGAAGACAGACTTCGTTCTTGTCAATCCAAAAAGCAAATACGTTTGTAGCCTTATTTCCACAGCTGTTCAAAACTCATCCATATCAGACAGATTTCCCGCCAATAGGTTCGATGTGTGATGACTATTAAACAAACAAGTTTTACTTTAGCGATCAGCAGCTGAAAGATAAAGGCATCGACAAATCTGTAGTTCACGACATTCAAATTCGCAGAAACTTTTAATATCAAAAGCGTCGTCGGCTTTTTCTTTGGATTTTTCGCGAAGATTAATACGAATTGTGCTGGTTTTGATTTTGAATATATGATTGCTTGTGATCATTGTAAATATTTTTTGCTGAATAAGAAATACGTAAATTTGAAGATTCCTCTAGTGATCTTCCATTTTCACAGGATGCCCGGGCATTCCGCCATAGTTTCATACCGTTTTCAAGGCATGGTTCCTCCATCTTGTCTAACGCGAGGACATTGGATATTTATAAGTTCGCCAACTGTTTATTTGATGGTCACCGTTGATATGATCGATTGTATATTTTCACGGACTCGTTTCAGATGCTGTTTCTTTAAAAAAAAGAAGCCAGGATGTACCATGTGACCCTCGGGCGTTGGCCGCGTTAAGCAAGATGGGTGTCGTCACAACTAACGCGCAATGCTACCCAAGAAACTACGGTTAGTGTTAACAGGGTTACCCAAGAAACTACGGTTAGTGTTAACAGGGTTACCCAAGAAACTACGGTTAGTGTTAACAGGGTTACCCAAGAAACTACGGTTAGTGTTAACAGGGTTACCCAAGAAACTACGGTTAGTGTTAACAGGGTTACCCATTAATCTACGGTTAGTGTTATCAGGGTTACCCATTAATCTACGGTTAGTGTTATCAGGGTTACCCAAGAAACTACGGTTAGTGTTAACAGGGTTACCCATTAATCTACGGTTAGCGTTATCAGGGTTACCCATGAAACTACGGTTAGTGTTAACAGGGGTACCCATTAATCTACGGTTAGTGTTATCAGGGTTACCCATGAAACTACGAATAGTGTAATCGGGGTTACCCATGAAACTACGGTTAGTGTTATCAGGGTTACCAAAGAAACTACGGTTAATGTAATTAGGGTTACCCATGAAACTACGGTTAGTGTAATCAGGGTTACCCATGAAACTACGGTTAATGTTATCAGGGTTACCCATTAATCTACGGTTAGTGTTATCAGGGTTACCAATTAATCTACGGTTAGTGTTATCAGGGTTACCATAGAAACTGTGGTTAGTGTAATCAGGGCTACTCATGAGACTACGGTTAGTGTTAACAGGGTTACCAAAGAAACTACGGTTAGTGTTATCAGGGTTACCCATGAAACTACGGTTAGTGTTATCAGTATTACCCGTGAAACTACGGTTAGTGTTATCAGTATTACCCGTGAAACTAGGGTTGGTGTTATCAGGGTTACCCATGAAACTACGGTTAGTGTAATCGGGGTTACCCATGAAACTACGGTTAGTGTTATCGGGGTTACCCATGAAACTACGGTTAGTGCTATCGGGGTTACCCATGAAACTAACGGTTAATGTAATCGGAGTTACCCATGAAACTACGGTTAGTGTAATCGGGGTTACCCATGAAACCACGGTTAGTCTGTTATCAGGGTTACCCATGAGACTACGATTAGTGTTAACAGGCATACCATAGAAACTAACGGTTGGTGTTAACAGGGTTATCATAGAAACTACGGTTAGTGTTAACATGGTTACAATAGAAACTACGGTTAGTGTTATCAGGGTTATCCATGAAACTACGGTTAGCGTAATCGGGGTTACCCATAACTACGGTTAGTGTTATCGGGGTTACCCATGAAACTACGGTTAGTGTAATCGGGGTTACCCATGAAACTACGGTTATTGTTATCAGGGTTACCCATGAAACTACGGTTAGTGTTAACATGGTTACAATGGAAACCACGGTTAGTGTTATCAGGGTTACCCATGAAACTTACGGTTGGTAAGTAGTTGCGCTGACGTTTCGAGCGTTAGCCCTTCCTCGGAGCAAAAAAAGAGTAACGTTTGCTGATATCAGGGTTACTCAAGAAACTACTTAGGATATATGGACCCTGGATATATGCACGTGACGTGGCCCCTTGATATATGCACGTGGCGTAACCCCCTGGATATATGCACGTGACGTGACCCCCTGGATATATGAACGTGACGTAACCCCTTGGATATATGCACGTGACGTAACCCCCTGGGTATATGCACGTGACGTGGCCCCCTGGATTTATGCACGTGACGTGGCCCCTTCATATATGCACGTGGCGTAACCCCCTGGATATATGCACGTGACGTAACCCCCTGGATATATGCACGTGACGTGACCCCCTGGATATATGCACGTGACGTAACCCCCTGGATATATGCACGTGACGTGACCCCCTGGATATATGCACGTGACGTAACCCCCTGGATATATCCACGTGACGTAACCCCCTGGATATATGCACGTGACGTGGCCCCCTGGATATATGCACGTGACGTGGCCCCCTGGATATATGCACGTGACGTGGCCCCCTGGATATATGCACGTGACGTGGCCCCCTGGATATATGCACGTGACGTGGCCCCCTGGATATATGCACGTGACGTGGCCCCCTGGATATATGCACGTGACGTGGCCCCCTGGATATATGCACGTGACGTGACCCCCTGGATATATGCACGTGACGTAACCCCCTTGGATATATGCACGTGACGTAACCCCATCAATATATGTACGTGACGTAACCCCCTGGATATATGCACGTGACATAGCCCCCTTGGATATATGCACGTGTGACGTAAACCCTCGATATATGCACGTGGCGTAACCCCGTGATATAAGTGACGTAACATTTTCTGCCCTTGATTTCCAGCACGCTCCGCCGACTACACATCCGAACAAATCGGTGAGTCTCTTCATCAGCCAGTTAAAACACGCGTCCTGTTCGTACATCAATCGCTGACCTGTTACCTGTCCTCTTCGCGCCTATAAGGCAAATAAAGCCTTAGTTACACCGCTGACCTGCTTGACAATTGTGTTCCTTTCCAGAACGAAGATCTTGCTGCGGCCCAGAATGCAATTGGCTGATAATCGACTCGGGTATCGACCCTGCTACCATCTCCTGCCCTAGCGAAGAGTAGTCCGCGTCCCGATTGCGGATATTCTAGATTACGGACGTCATCTAACGCTGCCAGAATGACTGGAATATTAGCTTGATAATGTCACAAAAGCTGGGTTATTTTTGCCAAACTAAAATACCAGACTGAGTTGTGATTTGTAATATAGTTTGTTTCTTGTGTGGATTTGATTAAATTGATAACCTTCGCCGTGCATATCTCATCTCGGATTTTTTAGCAAATTTCAGACACTATGTCCTACCGTTCTCCCATCTCACAAGATAGTTTTGAAAAGGTTCTGTCTGTAATCGTCAATATTTTCCCAGCTTTCAGCGCAAAACTCAATAAATATATTCAAAAGGAAGCGCTTGGATTTCAAAATAAGATAACTTGTGTTGGAAAAGATATTTAGTTGAATTCAACGAGAAACGTAGGACCATTATTTTGGACTGCTGGATACGTATTCGTAACGTCCCTGTACGTCAAGCGCTCAGTTGCTTGTTATGAGCGTCCGTATAGGTCATGCGAACTTTTGTCACCCACTCTCCCCTCCGACAAAAAAAATAAATTGATCAGTGTGCCCCCCTTGTCTCCAACGGACTCGTATTCGTAACGTCCCTATATGTCACGCGTCCCTATGTCACGTCCCTATATGTCACGCGTCCCTATGTCACGTCCCTATATGTCACGCGTCCCTATGTCGCGTCCCTATATGTCACGCGTCCCTATGTCACGTCCCTATATGTCACGCGTCCCTATGTCACGTCCCTATATGTCACGCGTCCCTATGTCACGTCCTTATATGTCACGCGTCCCTATGTCACACATCCCTATGTCACGTCCCTATATGTCAGGCGCTCAAATTCTTGATATTTGCGTCCTCTAGGTAATTTTGACGAACATCCTATATGTCACGCGTCCCTATGTCACGTCCTTATATGTCACGCGTCCCTATGTCACGCCCCTATATGTCAGGTAGCGCTATGGACCCCGGTCGAAATTAAAAAAAATTATTATAAACGTTTTTATGGCCGTTTTGCATAAGGTTGATTCTGACATATCGGAATGATGCAAGATGATTTCAACCCTATATCTGATAATTTAGGCATTATTTGAAAGAATAGCTAAAAATCGTTTGATGGTCATAGCATAATCGGTTAATGAAATACGTCACACACAGCTCAAGAAAGCCCAGCCTGAATAGGGTTAAAATAGGCGATATAACAGCAAACCCAGTGAAATACAAAGCTTTCATGCGAAATTATATTACTAACAAAGCTTTACCGTAACGCATAAACAGAGTTTCAATATACCTAAGTACCTAAGCATCACACTTGGTTCGCGATGAGCAACAACCTAACATTGCGCCGTTTACCGAGAGCAAGGGTTGGACTGGGAACAGGTTTTCCGAGAATTCCGGTTTCGGATCTTTCCCTAGTCTCCTTCGCAGCCCCCCGCGATCCAACTACTCTTTCCTTCCCCTTCTCTCGTCCTCGCCCCCCCCCCCCCCCCCCCCCCTCTCCATCAAAAGATAAAGAAATAAACAATAATAAATAAAAATAACAACAACAACAACAGTAATGAAATACAAAAGCCAGATCACTTTTACATTTAAATGATACTTTACAGGGGATTAAGTTGGTTTTAACGTTTTCGGTCTGCAAAATGCAAATTATTTGCTTTTCCGCGAAAAGTCTAAAACATTTTCCTAGTTTTGAGCGATTATGCAAGAAATTATGCTAGCATAATCGACCTGTTCCTAATCACTACTCAATTTGAATAATCATTTATAATTCTATTTGAGCACTTCCCGCCAACGTTCGCGAACGCCAGCCCAGCGAAATACAAAAAAAAGGGGCCTCTGTTAGCAGGGAATTTAAGCACCAGTCCAAAATAATTCCTTTTCTGGAAGCACAAATACACTCCTTTTTTGTAAGAACGTCAGGCTGAGAGTTCACCAAATTTAAAGAACATGCTAAAACATGCCGAGGCTGATGCCTTTTTAAAATGCAGAATCGAATTGTGTTCAAGTATCAACCTTATTATTATTGCTATTGATCATTAGTGTAATTCTCTTCCTAATAATTCATTGAGTATTATATTCTTATATACACTAAAATTTAAGAACATCTTTAAGAACATATTCAGCCTTAAAATGTCCAAAAAATAAAAACGGCCCAGCCTCAACTGAAAATTAGACGTTCTAATCCGATTTGCGTGACGCGTGGTTTGGTAGTATGAAAAACCCCATGCATGTGAATTAAATCTGTTTGAATCATGCTGAAATTCAATCCATCCTACAAGAAAATCGACTCGATTATATTTCTAGGCTATCAAACAATGCTGAGTAAGTTATATTTTTCAAAATGATGAAGGTTCTAAACATTCAAAATAAAAAACAAAACAACAGTGTCACGCAAGTCAGATCACAAACTAGGAAGGGGTACCGAAAATATGGGGGGGGGGGGGGGGGGGGGGGGAGCTGAAAATTGTTACTCCTAAAGGGGGGGATTAAATTAAAGCCCTATTTTTTATCAAATTCCCCCACAAGTTATTGAGTGCGACATCTGGATCAACGTCGAACCCAAGGTACAAACGGTATTTGTGTCGAAACAAATAGATTGTCTATTTGCATTCGGCACGGCAGGAGCGCGACATATGACAATTGGGTCTTAGTTGTGGTGAGTTTATCGGTACTTAGAGTATTTGTTTGTGTTATTTAGCGTCTTAGAGATTTTTTCGTGGGTACCGTAGGTTTCCGCATGCAGGTTTGCATTGGTTCCGTGAATTAAAGATGCCGAACTTTTATCATCATAGTGTAAGTATAGGCAGGCCCGTACCCAGGGAGGGTTCAGGGGGTACGAACCCCCCCCCCCCCCCCCCCACACACACACACAACGGCCGAAATTCCACTTTTGGTTCTCAATAGACGTGCTATTTGTAGACAAAACTCACTCTGGTCTATAGCCAAATCCGACAATAAACGTCAAGTGGAAAAGGCATAAAAACATTTTCTGTTCTTTCGGAGGTGGTTAGATTTTTATCAGAGAATATACCCCCATACCCCCCCCCCCCCCCGGAAAAATTATGTCCACTTTTTCGGATTTCGTCCCACCCCCGCCAAGAAAAATCCTGGGTACGGGCCTGATTGGGTTGAATGGATATATCAAGTATACAGAGGTGAATGCTGTTATCATTCTCAAAATAAATTAAAACTCTAGTCTTCAAGGGGTCATACCTCTAAACTGCCCAATGATTCTCCATATGAAAATATTGTAATAAAGCTGGCTCCCCTTTGGGCAGTGCCTTAATTTATTTATTATATTGCTATCGATTTTTAACGATTGACTGGATTGGGTATTTCAGGTTCAGCAGCTAGACTGGGGGCCATGTATTGTGTTTGTTTATACAAAAAGAAAAGTTTATGCAAAATCTAATTTGACTTTTTTGAATTATTGCCTTCATATAATCAGTTTCACTGATTAACAGCTAACTAATCCGGCAAACAATAACCCTCGTAAAGGTCACTTATAAATCCATTAACTCATTATCTCAGCTTGCTATTAGCATATTTCTATGGCAACAGAGCCAGTCCGTATACTTGGTTGAATAATGAGGCATGCTATGTCATGAAAGTGTTGTGCTCTCATCAGTTTTTTCAATGTTCTCTCCTCTTGCAAGAGGAACTGCTTATTCTGATGGTGGGATAAGACTTGAGAAAGATTTTGAAAACCAGGTGAGTGACTTTTGACCATAAGAATCAAATAATTTCTAGTGTTTATCAGTTTATGGTAGTAGCTTCTCTCTTTGTCGGAGATTTTGATTTCGGTGCTTTCTTTTGATTAAAATTTGGTTTCAAGAAACCCAGGGTTATTGGAGCCTTGAGATCAATTGTTCACTTTCAAGTATGTTGACATGCAAGTTGCTATTCGCTGTGGATCTTGATATGAGAGTTTAGTCATAATTGCTCTGTGATTACTTAGAAATGTATTTATTCACGGCAAAACAAATGCAAGAGTCGGAGCTTTTTTTATCTAGTACTTGTGTTTCACGTATCCGAAATCCCTTCAAGTCTTGGATGCAATGTCCAACTTTCCAAAACATTGAGTGAAAAAATATTTCCGACACAATTTGACAAAGTAAATATAATTTGTGGAGTCACTCTGATTCGATATTATCATCATTTGACATTTGGCACGTACAGCGTTTAAACATAAACAGCGTGCTAAAACGGTAAATCAAAACCGCCTCAAGCGCGATATTCGCATTTAGAAATTTGAAGTTATATCTTTCGCTTGAAATTACTCGGCTGTCCAATTTGTATTATTTACTCAAGATTTTGTCTCCTTCATCCCCCATTTGAAATTTTTGTAACGTATCTGGAGTCAAAATAGATCGTCGTGGTATGCCTATTACACATTTAAAACTCTTTTTTCTAACAACCTTTTCTATAAGAACGTCCACAGGCTGAGATCTCACCAAACTAAGAACATGCCGAGGCTCAGATAGCAGCAAAATATTACCCTCATTTGTCTGATGTGTTCTAAAATGCAATGTCAAATTTTGTTCATCAATAACAACCTTTAATATTATTGCTCAGGGGCGTAGCCAGGGGGGTGACCAGTTCCCCCCTTCTAGCAGCCAAAAATACAGTAAATGTATGAGACATTATCTAAAATACAGGAAAAAATGCATTGAAAGTGCCTTTTGGGCCCCCTCCTGTTAAAAATCCTGGCTACCCACTGTTGCTATTGATCATTTGCGTAATTCTCTTCCTAATAATTCATTGGGTACATTTTATAAGCATACTAACATTTAAGAACATTGTTAAGAACACTTTCTCCAAAAATTAAAACTGTTTTTATGGAAGTCCCCACTCCGGGCTTGGTCCAGCTGAACTATCGACCCTGTTGTTGTCCCAGAGATAGGGCAGCTTTGCTGTGCTTGAGCCATTTTGTTTCATTTTGGTGTCATTTTTGAACAAGAAGAGGTGGCTACACAAAGGCTTGTTCACCCTTGCCCTAGAAATAGTTTGGGCTCAATTTTTAGCATGTGAACCAGAGTCAGATTTTTCCCTAGTCACAAAGACAACTCTACCCCCCATTACAAAATTACTTCATGTAAACAGGCCCTAAATCATGTAAGAGTATATCAGACAAATATTGACTCTTTTATCCTCCTTTTATGTCCTTTCTAGTACATCGAAGACCAACTTCTCCCTCAGCTGTTTCTCAAGTCAAATAATCAGGCTAGCAGGTCATGTTCATTTGATTCTGCTAGCAATGGACAGATTCTTTTACCAAAAACTTTTGTCACCCGTAAGGGTGCATTGCTCCTGTTCACACCCTCCGAAGAGTTGTTAATAGATGATGATGATGTACCAAAGAAGCCACCCAATGTATATGATGATGGCCTCAAGCTTGGGACTGTTGGCAACCTTGCTAGCTCTGTTCTAGAGTTTGGAAAAGAGGTAAGCCATAGCAGGAAGCTATGTTGGGCATCGGGCCCCCCTTGGCTGCCAAATAGTGTCTTTTCTTAAGGATTGTCCAATACTATCTTTTTTTATACCTATGATTGTGCCCCTCCCCCCTTTCTAGGAAAACCAAATTTCACCAATTCTTATTGAATACCATCGAAATACTATCTTGTTTTCTATATGATATGACTGTGCCCCCAGGTCGGTAGCTAGCACTGGGGCAAATCAGGAGGACAAGAAAATATAGCATCTGCCTTCGAAGCAAATAAAGGAAATATCTGAGGCTTGCACACCGGATAAAAGTTTTCTAGCTATACCACCTTGCATCCCCAAGCCATTCCTGGGTACACAGCTGTACATGTAGGGCTGGTCACCTTTAGGTGGCTGCTTCATGGTGCATGCATTACTCCCTACAGCGGTGTAGCCAGGATTTTTAACAGGAGGCATTTTCTCCTGTATTTTAGATAATGTCTCATACATTTACTCTATATTTTGCTGCTAGAAGCCAGGGGGTGGGGGTGGGGGGGAGGGGGTCCTGACCCACCCCCCTGGCTATGCCCCTGCGCTAAGCATGAAAAAGTGATTTGACTTATAAAGTATTTCTAAAATCTCTTCATCACCCACCCCCGTAGCACATCCCTTGTGATGCACCTGTACCATTGTGTAAAAGGGAATCCTCCCCAGGCATCTCTGCTAAAACATTTGGTCAAGTAGATTTGATCCAGGTTGACTACTCATATATGACTTGTACAACAAGCTGGAGTTATGATTTAGATTTAGTTATGGTTCAGTTTTGAAATATCATACATAGACTTACATACTTGACAAAAGGTTTTGTGTGAGTCTATGGTCTCATCTGAACTCCCACATTCCTCAAGTTATTTGCTTCTCTCTTGATAACTATATTGTATTTACTTGAATAAGCGCCTTCCCCTTTATAAGCGCCCCCTTTGAAAAAAAAAGCGAATATGTGCCTCCCCGAATAAGCACCTGGGCTGTTTAGTAAATATGCAGGTAGTTTATGCAATGGATAGTTTCATACCAAGGATTTGATAGGGAGTGGGGGGGGGGGGGGTACTTACTGTGGTCACCCATAACACGGCTGGTATGCTTCAAACTCGTGATCTCAAATCTCATTAAACTATTTCAACATTTTATGAAAGCATACCTATCAGAAACTTGTTTAGGCCTCAAGAATATAGTGGGTGTTTGTAAAGGGGTTCCATTGCAACAGTGCTAGGGTGAAATAAATCTTCAATGCTTATTACTTTCTGTTCCAGGAGGAGCGAGCATGGGAGGGTGTACCCAGCACCCCTACCAATCAAGGGCCACATCCTATCACAGACAGGAAGAACTTCTTGCGATTCCTTCACTACCTTGACTCACAGTGCTTGACAGCAGACAAGTATGCTCAACCAGGCTGCGACCCAGACTTCTACCTTGAGGAACTTAGAAACAAGTCAGGGTAAGCTAGTGTGAGTCCACATGTCAGGAACAAGTCAGCGTAAGCTAGTGTGGGTCCACATGTTAAGAAACAAGTCAGTGTAATCTAGTGTGGGTCCAGATGTTAGGAACAACTCAGGGTAACAGTGTGGGTCCACATGTTAAGGGACAAGTCAGGGTAACAGTGTGGGTCCACATGTTAAGGAACAAGTCAGGGTAACAGTGTGGGTCCACATGTTGGGAACAAGTCAGGATAAGCTAGCTAGTTTGGGTCCACATGTCAGGAACAAGTCAGGGTAAGCTAGTGTGGGTCCACATGTTAAGGAACAAGTCAGTGTAATCTAGTGTGGGTCCAGATGTTAGGAACAACTCAGGGTAACAGTGTGGGTCCACATGTTAAGGAACAAGTCAGGGTAACAGTGTGGGTCCACATGTTGGGAACAAGTCAGGGTAAGCTAGCTAGTTTGGGTCCACATGTTAAGGAACAAGTCAGGGTAAGCTAGTGTGGGTCCACATGTTAAGGAACAAGTCAGTGTAATCTAGTGTGGGTCCAGATGTTAGGAACAACTCAGGGTAACAGTGTGGGTCCACATGTTAAGGAACAAGTCAGGGTAACAGTGTGGGTCCACATGTTGGGAACAAGTCAGGGTAAGCTAGTTTGGGTCAACATGTTAAGGAACAAGTCAGGGTAAGCTAGCTAGTTGAGTCCACATGTTAGGAACAAGTCAGGGTAACAGTGTGGGTCCACATGTTGGGAACAAGTCAGAGTAAGCTAGTGTGGGTCCACATGTTAGGAACAAGTCAGGGTAAGCTAGCTAGTTGAGTCCACATGTTAGGAACAAGTCAGGGTAAGCTAGTTTGGGTCCACATGTTAAGGAACAAGTCAGGGTAAGCTAGTTTGGGTCAACATGTTAGGGACAAGTCAGGGTAAGCTAGTTTGGGTCCACATGTTAAGGAACAAGTCAGGGTAAGCTAGTTTGGGTCCACATGTTAAGGAACAAGTCAGGGTAAGCTAGTGTGGGTCCACATGTTAAGGAACAAGTCAGGGCTAGCTAGTTTGGGTCCACATGTTAAGGAACAAGTCAGGGTAAGCTAGTGTGGGTCCACATGTTAAGGAACAAGTCAGGGTAAGCTAGTGTGGGTCCAGATGTTAAGGAACAAGTCAGGGCTAGCTAGTTTGGGTCCACATGTTAGGAACAAGTCAGGGTAAGCTAGTTTGGGTCCACATGTTAGGAACAAGTCAGGGTTAGCTAGGATGGGTCCACATGTTAAGGAACAAGTCAGGGTAAGCTAGCTAGTTGAGTCCACATGTTAGGAACAAGTCAGGGTAACAGTGTGGGTCCACATGTTGGGAACAAGTCAGGGTAAGCTAGTTTGGGTCCACATGTTAAGGAACAAGTCAGGGTAACAGGTTGGGTCCACATGTTAGGAACAAGTCAGGGTAACAGTTTGGGTCAACATGTTAGGAACAAGTCAGGGTTAGCTAGTGTGGGTCCAGATGTTAGAACAAGTCAGGGTAAGCTAGTTTGGGTCCACATGTTAGGAACAAGTCAGGGTAACAGTGTGGGTCCACATGTTAGGAACAAGTCAGGGTAACAGTGTGGGTCCACATGTTAGGAACAAGTCAGGGTTAGCTAGTTTGGGTCCACATGTTAGGAACAAGTCAGGGTAAGCTAGTTTGGGTCCACATGTTAGGAACAAGTCAGGGTAACAGTGTGGGTCCACATGTTAGGAACAAGTCAGGGTAAGCTAGTTTGGGTCCACATGTTAGGAACAAGTCAGGGTAAGCTAGTGTGGGTCCACATGTTAGGAACAAGTCAGGGTAACAGTGTGGGTCCACATGTTAGGAACAAGTCAGGGTTAGCTAGTGTGGGTCCACATGTTAGGAACAAGTCAGGGTAAGCTAGTGTGGGTCCACATGTTAGGAACAAGTCAGGGTAAGCTAGTGTGGGTCCACATGTTAGGAACAAGTCAGGGTAACAGTGTGGGTCCACATTTTAGGAACAAGTCAGGGTTAGCTAGTGTGGGTCCACATGTTAGGAACAAGTCAGGGTAAGCTAGTGTGGGTCCACATGTTAGGAACAAGTCAGGGTAAGCTAGTTTGGGTCCACATGTTAGGAACAAGTCAGGGTAAGCTAGTGTGGGTCCACATGTTAGGAACAAGTCAGGGTAAGCTAGTGTGGGTCCACATGTTAGGAACAAGTCAGGGTAAGCTAGTGTGGGTCCACATGTTAGGAACAAGTCAGGGTAAGCTAGTGTGGGTCAACATGTTAGGAACAAGTCAGGGTAAGCTAGTGTGGGTCCACATGTTAGGAACAAGTCAGGGTAAGCTAGTGTGGGTCCACATGTTAGGAACAAGTCAGGGTAAGCTAGTGTCGGTCCACATGTTAGGAACAAGTCAGGGTAACAGTGTGGGTCAACATGTTAGGAACAAGTCAGGGTAAGCTAGTGTGGGTCCACATGTTAGGAACAAGTCAGGGTAAGCTAATGTGGGTCAACATGTTAGGAACAAGTCAGGGTAAGCTAGTGTGGGTCCACATGTTAGGAACAAGTCAGGGTAAGCTAGTTTGGGTCAACATGTTAGGAACAAGTCAGGGTAAGCTAGTGTGGGTCCACATGTTAGGAACAAGTCAGGGTAACAGTGTGGGTCAACATGTTAGGAACAAGTCAGGGTAAGCTAGTGTGGGTCAACATGTTAGGAACAAGTCAGGGTAAGCTAGTGTGGGTCCACATGTTAGGAACAAGTCAGGGTAAGCTAGTGTGGGTCAACATGTTAGGAACAAGTCAGGGTAAGCTAGTTTGGGTCAACATGTTAGGAACAAGTCAGGGTAAGCTAGTGTGGGTCCACATGTTAGGAACAAGTCAGGGTTAGCTTGTTCTCAGAACAAAGACCACATTGAAAATATAGTACTTGAAGTGGAGCCGAATATATTCTTTGCGATATATTTTATCAACAGGGCACAGGGTTCCCAGCGCAGATTCGGTGCAAATACACCTTACTCAACTCGTACCTACAGCAGCTTTCTCGAAGATGACGACATGTCTGATATTGTTCGAGAATATGTTCGGTATAGCCGACTGCACGCCGAACCATCTACGACAACTCACGACGATCAGAGAAAAGAATATGACGAGTAAGTTTACACTGGGTATTGGTATAGCCTACAGCAGGCCGAGCCCTGCATTCTCCCCTTGAAGGTTTATCCTTTGAAGGAAGACGAATATTTTAGCGCCACAACAACAACAACAACAACAACAACAACAACAACAAGAACAACAACAACAACAACAACAACAACAACAACAACAACAACAACAACAACAACAACAACAACAACAACAACAACAACAACAACAACAACAACAACAACAACAACAACAACAACAACAACAACAACAACAACAACAACAACAACAACAACAACAACAACAACAACAACAACAACAACAACAACAACAACAACAACAACAGCAACAGCAACAACAACAGCAACAACAACAACAACAGCAGCAGCAGCAACTACTACTACTAAATGAAGATCTTCGTTGATCTCAACAGTGATGCACAGGATGCCGAATATGACGAATATCCCGCGGGTAAAACCCAGTCAAGATACCCTCACCGATCTGTATCTTTGACACCAAGTCATGGTCACCATGGAAAGGCCAACCAAAGCTGGAGACAGGAGTTCTACGTACACGATGACTCAGGTCATGGTCACCATGGAAACGATGACTCATTCAGGCCCAGGACTGCTCCGCTGCCTCCTGCCCCTGAATCCCCAAGGGCCAACCCGCGTATCACTAGTGGTAGAGCTCCACCAAAACGACGTAAGGTTATTTGTATGCAATCCTTTTTTAAATATACAAAAGACATCAAGGAATAACCTTGCGCGTATGCACAGCGACCTTTTCGTACAATGGCCGCGGTTACTCGTTTTCAGAGCTGATTTTCCCATTCAAGACACTAACACCGAGAGGCTGAAATGCACACTTCCAAGATTTGGGCTTTTAGATTATCCTTGAGCATCGTTTATGAAAAATGACGAAATCTGCAAAATCTACGAAATCTTCCTAGAACTGGACGATGTGTCTCTAAATTTAATATTGCCTTTAGTTCTTCTTGGCTCTTCAAGTTCCCCACCGGGTGACTTGGGCGGGGCATTGCTAAATAAAGCCTTTTATGTGTTTTAGCTTTGGGGTTCACACCAGATAACTTGGGAGGTGTATCTCTGAATAACGCCTTTTATTTGTTTCAGCTTTGGGTTCCACACCGGATAACCTGGACGGCATTCTGCATGCTGACGTGGGTCTAGGGCGCTATCAGCGAAAAGGTCCACCTCCCCGCCTCAAGTTCTCGCGGAACTCCTCTCCAGCGCTTTTTCCAGCATCCTCCATGTGCGAAAATTCCTCGCTCTCATTTTACCCGGCATCCTCTCGTGGTGGATCCCCAGACTATGACGTCATGCCACGATACGAGACGCCAGGAGCCAGGGTACGAGTCCCTCGATCCGTTTGGGAGGGGTAGGGGTCAAGGACGACGGGGAGATCGCTATGCTACGCACGTGAACAGTATTTCCCTTTTTCATCTATTCTCCTATGTTCCCTAACAGTTATTTTTTACTCTTGTGCGATTTTTTTTGCATCGGGTGCCTGGTTTGATTGAGATTTCCTATATCGCAAAGCCCCCAAGTAGGACCAAGGAGTGAACAGAAGCACACCGATTGTGTGGGGTAACAAATGCCATAATTATGTAATTTCTCGCAGTCGGAGGACTGGGGCCGAGCAGCTGACGTCATAAAAGAAGTAGACGAGTATTCCCAGGTCTCTAGCCGACGGGATACAAGCCGGCCAGTCAGCGCTGTCTCCTGTATAAGCCACCCATCAAGCCACGGGAAGCAGACCAGTAGGCGAGACTCATATGATGGTAATAACAACAACAACAACGACGACGACCATGACAACAACAACAACAGCAAACACTAAACAACACACCAATGTTAACAAAAACAACAAACCCGCAATAACAACAACAAATCCATGACAACAACATCAACAACCATGAGAACAACAACAGCAACAAATCCACAACAAACACAAAAACAATAACCACGACAACAACAACAACAACATCAAAACCACAACAACAACAACCAGGACAACAACAAGAGCAAACCCACAACAACAGCAATAACAACAACAACAACAACAACAAGCCCACAGCAAACACAAGATCAACAATAACCAGGATTAACTGCAGCAAAAACACCAACAATGGTGACGCATTAACCAAAAAAAAAGAAAAAAGCAAAACAAGAGCTAAAACAACAGCAACAACCAACAACATGTAACAAGAAGACAGCAAAACTAAACACAACAAGAAACAAAGAGAGCAAAACTAAACACAACAAGAAGAGAGCAACACTAAGCACAACAAGAAACAAGAAGAGAGAGCAAAACTAAACACAACAAGAAACAAAGAGAGCAACACTAAGCACAACAAGAAACAAGGAGAGAGCAACACTAAACACAGCAAGAAACAAGAAGAGAGCAACACTAAGCACAACAAAAAACAAGAAGAGAGCAACAATAAACACAACAAGAAACAAGAAGAGAGCAACACTAAACACAACGAGAAACAAGAAGAGAGTAACACTAAACACAACAAGAAGAGAGCAACACTAAACACAACAAGAAACTAGAAGAGAGCAACAATAAACACAACAAAGACAAAAACATAAAAGCAATCGAAACAACAGTAATGACAATCACAGGGTGTGACACCGACAACAGCAATAACAGCACATTCAAAACAACGACAGACAGCAACGATAACCATGTTTCACATTTATCATCAATTATGTTTGTTATGGTTATTTTTAGGTGGCGAGGAAGATGCGCGCATGCGGTGCGATGTGTCAGCGGTTAGTGGCAGTTTATCCAGCGTGTCGGGACACCCCCAGAGCATATCGGGAAAGTCTTACGCCCGCAGTTTCTCCCGGGGGTCACGTGACTTATCGGAAGTGACATCTAAACGCCCGAACTCAGCTATTTTGTCCAAAGGCGAAAGGGAACCCAGAGCGCGAGTAAAATCTGCCCCATCAGACAGTCAACACAAGCAACCCAGCATTTTAACTCGTCCCTCATCGGCGGCTCAACGTGAGACTAGGACTGTAGGTAGCCCCAGTCCCTCGACCAAGACCGAAATCAGTGATAGTAGAAGGGCTTGGCCAGCTCCTGCACAATACTATGCTGATTCACGGTGTGTATCATGGACGCAAGATTCTAAGCCCCCTTCTTCGGCCTGCAGTGCTGTTTCACATCAGACAGTGCGTGCTCAAAGCGGAAGCCAAAAGTCGCAGCGTAAACAGTCAGCGGTAGCCTCCAGAGCAAATAGTCAAAGTTCTTTAGCCGAGGGGGCTGGGGATCCAAGCGCATTTCAGGCTGTGGCAGGGGACGTGGACGGTACCTTGGCAACGCTTGGAAGCGAAGTTGATATGTATGACGTGGAATTCCATCCTCGTGACCAGCCCCTCGAGGAGAGCGGCTCAGATTTGGCGGATGAAGACTGGGATAACAAGGCTGATGCTTACTGGCCAAAAGAAGTCGCGGAGAGACTGGAAGAGAGTGGAGACGAGGCTGGCTATGGAAGCGCTGCAGAGGGTAGGTCACGTGGTCACTGATAAAAGAGCATCGACATTGCAAACAAAATAGCTCAGTAATACAGGTCTCGCTTTTTAACCAAGAGGTCACGGTATTTTAGGAATTTGCTGAATATTCTTCTCACGTCACCTTTATCTTGAATAAAACTGAAGAAAGAATGCACCAAAAGCATATTCCACATCAATTAAATTTGGTTTGAAAACTATTGTTTTTGTAGATTGCCAATGAAGTAGGATATGATTTAACATACTTGAGATTCTGCATTTTTTATTTCCTCGATTTTTTTCGCTCCAGAACGATGTTCGTAGGGAGATTCCACTTAAACTTGCAGAAATGTTTACTGCCGTCTTGGAAAATAGGCTCAGACCCAAGCGCTTTGAGTATCTCAGGTTTCCTGCCTGTTTCATGCCAGAATAAATAGACATGTGTTTCTATTTTGTATTTTAAGAGGTAGCAATCGACCTTCCGGCTACCCCAAGTCTTGCAGGCTCAGGATTTTTCCAACTCAACGCCCATTGGACTCCAGGTAACCACCCAGCCTTCAATGCGCGTGCTAAGCCAATATCCTTCTCTAACAAGGTCGTCCTTTAATTTGATGATAAGTATTGAGCTTTCATGACAATTTACCCTCCCGCTCAATACCCATCCACATAAAATTCCCCTCTCCATCGGCTTACTCTTGGAGAAAGTGTTGTACTTTTAATTATCTGATAAAGTAATCGACTTTGGTCGTGATTTCATGAAAGAAAAAAGACCTACCCCTTTTTCAGATATAAAGGATAAGACGGGTGTGGCAGGCTTATTGAAGCTCTTTAACACCCCCTCCTCACACACAGTATTAGTGTTTCTTGGTCTAAATTTTATTATATATCGAGACTTTAGTAGGGGCGAATAATACGTAAAATCTTCTACTGAAAATCTTCAATCTGAAATCAGCACACCTCCCACCGTTTTCAAAATTCAAGACAGGGAGCCTTGTTATGTTTATTAAAATGGCTTATTAGATCTTTCCACTAACTTAATTGTTGCCTCTTAAATAACTTAATTATTGTTCTAGTACCCGCAGATGACTCGTTAGAAGAACCCGTACGTGTACCGTCGGAGACTGGGGCGACGGGGTTCCAGTCTCGCTCACCCTCGCCCACACGTCTGCTCGTCCCAGGCCCTGCACCTGGTAAGAATGTTTCTAACTTCATTCTTATAAACATCCGATGAATGTAACTCTATGCAGCAGCCTTCCCCGGGACGGCATAAAGCAGTTACCCTTCAGACCATGCTAACAATATAAACAGTACCATTATAAAGCCGTCCCCGGTACCATGCTAAGTAATTTATAGTGGTACCTCTATAAAGCGGCCGTCCCCGGTACCATGCTTATTAATTTATATGTTGGTACCTCTATAAAGCGGCCGTCCTCGGGACCGAGACCAGTGATGTATACATTGGTACCTCAGTTAAGCTATTACCTTCGTAACAGTGCTAAGTGATATGTACTTTACCAATACAAGCCTAATGCCGTACCATTACTCTACCAGAACGGGCCTCCAATACTATACCATACAAGCCTAAAAATGTAAAAATACTGTACCAATTCAAGCCTCCCATGCTTTACCAATTGAATAATAATGTTCTATCTTATAGATGCTGATGCTGAGGATGACGATTCTGTGTTGTCAGCGGACATCGCCATCAACTGGCCTCCAAATACGCCATCATCGCCTCCACCTCTTACACAAGAGCCCAAAATGCCAGCGGACTCACTTCAAGTGACAGGCGCGAGGCCGATGAGCTCACTGTCTATCTATCAGGAAAATATAGAAATCGAAAAGTCTCGTCCTCAGTCTCCATTAACTGAGGAAGAGAAGCAAAAGCCAGTCTCGGTTGGGGAGGCTGTTGAGAGATACCTGGAGACTGGGCGGGAGCCTCAAATCCGATCCAGGTCTGCGCGAAGTAGAAGAACATCGGAGACTGGCGACGAGGTTAATGTAGAAGAACCATCAAAACCGGCAAAGCAGCTTAAGAACTTGTATCCAAAACCGGCTGCTCCTGAAATACAAGTTAACCAGCTTAAGGAAAGCGCTTCCAAGAAAACTGACTCAGCCCCAAGTAAAACAAAAACAGGGGTAGAGAAAACTCAAGAAAATATTGAACCTTATAAGGTATCTAAAGATGTCCCCAAGATGGCGGAAATCACGGACCCTTTTGAAAATAAACTGAAAAATGAGTCACGGGATGCGATGAGCTTGAATCTGGGGAGAAGTCCCCCGAAACCATCACAGCGTACAGACGCAGAAAGCGAGAAACGCAGAGAGTATGTCAATAGCCTTCTCATCAAGTCTGAGCCCCAGGTCGCGCGCGGTCATCTCGAGCTGGAAAGAGTTGGTAAAGAGGGTGGCGTGACAAGCGAGGCAGCCTCTGTTAGCATCATGTCACGTCCCGCGGAGCAGTCTGGGAAGAAAGAGGTCAAGAAAAATGATCTGTCGGATTTGGCGTCTCTTGTAAGCAGGAATAAGCCTAGCGCAAAGGAAAAAGAAAAGGTACGGCTTAAGTTCTTTTGAAAGCTTGCGAAGCGTATGCGAAAGTAAAACTTCTGACACCAACAACCCACAACCAAACGCGCGGTAGAGAACAACCAAAATGAAAATCGATTTCGATATGGTTTCTGCTGCTCATTAATTTGCCGGTTTGTTTGTGAGTGGAAACCTAGCAATGGTTTTTCTTTTCTCGCCATCAAGTGTTTTTTAGTAAGAATTGCACAAGCTTCTCCGATGAGTTTTGAACGTAATTTCGCATGATTCTAAATTGTTGCTTTCGTTTGTGTGTGTTTTTTTTTTAAGTCTGGCGGCACTCTTGATAACCCAGAACGTCGCGGTCGGCGTAACGTAGCGAGGCGGACTCATTTCTCTTGCCTACGCCCTCCCCTTTCCCTCCCACTCCCTCCTACTCCGATGCCTTGCTCCGCCTCGTTCTCGCGCCTCGTTACGCTGACTTCGACGCCTTGGGTTTCCGAGGATGAAGTCTAGCGCTCTTTGTGTATGGTTACGGCCAAGAATACAAGATGATAAAGCCCACCAATATTGATATTGAGATCACTTTGTTTGGGTCTCTGCGTAAAAATGAGTGTAAGCTGGGACCTGGGTATTGTTCTTACGAACACGATTCCACTATTTTTTTTTGTTATTACCACAGAAAGATACCAAAAAGAAAAAGACACAAAAATCAGCCAAGAAAAAGGAAATCACGGTCGACCCGAACAACATCGATCTTCACGTGTTCACCTCTCCAGACATGATAGAACACATGGATGACGAGCTGAAAGCATTTATACAACAGGAAAAGGGACTTGTTCCGGACGCCGGACAGACCAGTGAGTCGGCAGCAGTGCAGACGATGGAGATGGCTCAAGTGGCGCCAAAGGTGGCACCGGCAAAGAAAGGTACAAAAAGGATGTGAGGGTGTTATCTCGAATATTCGTTTATGTTCGTTTATTCTTTTGTATGCTCGTCTAGATTATTCTAGATCAATTTGTGTTTTTGTTAGTGTAAAAGCCATTCAAGTGTTCCAGGCAGGGCATTCCAGATTCTGAAAGTAATTAGCAGATCAGTAACATAGAACTAGAGTATTGGACGAGTTTTTGTTATGGAATATTGAATAGTTTTCTTGAATCAGACATTGTGTAATTACTAGATTGAGAACCTAGCAGATGTAAAAAAGTAGGCACTAATCAAGTCTACGTCGCGTAAACTGAATTCTACGGAGCAGAACGAGCGTGTTTCCAAGATCTTTCAGCGAGACTGCTTCAAGAGAAAACTATACCCCTAACATTGGGGTAGACGCTAGCATAGAATGACCCCCTATTCTTGTACAAAGGGTATTTTTCGGAAGAAATAATCCTTTTGCATGTTTCTTTTTAGATGCTTACTCGCCGTCCAAGCCAAAGAAGCCAACGAAGCAGGAGCTGGCGAAAAAGCGTGCAGATGCGCGCAAAGCCGAGAAAAAGAGAAAGGAGCAAGAGAAGAAGAGAAAGGAGGAGGAAAAGAGGATTAGAGACGAGGAGCTGAGGCTATTGAAGGTGTGTAAAAATAAACCCCGATATATGTGTCATCCTCGGAAACCCAACAGTTTTGTGATTAAGACGGCACGTCAGAAAATCCTACTGTACTTTCGTTTATTGATTTATATGATTGGTTGATTGATCGATCGGTTGATTGATGTGATTGTTTGATTGACAGGAAAGGGAGGAAGAACAAGCTCTTGCCCGCGCGCAGGCTGAAGCCAAACAGCAAGCGATCGAAGAAGAAAAGGCCAAAAGGCTGCAAGACGAAGACCAAGCGCGCAGAGAAGAAGAACAAGCACAGGAGAAGCTCAAGGTATTAAAGTATTAAGTATTAAGGTGTTAGTCTGGACTGTAGAATAACTTGTTCTTTCCCACTTATTGATGCTTTCAGTTAGACAGTTACCTAAAAAAAGTTTTCATCTTTTTTGTTGTGAGAGGCAGCTTTTGATCGCGCCATTTTCCCAGTGTCAATCAGTCCTTTTTGCTCCAGTCTCACTCTTTTACTTTCTCCGAGCCTCCACTCAGTTGATAGAACAGTCGCAAAACAATCCCCAAATATAGAGACCAAAGCCAGGAGTTCGGTATTTTAGTCGAGACACAGCAGTGAGACACGGCCATTTGCAATGAAAGCGAAATCCTTTTTGAGACCGAAGTGCCCTGTACAGGAGACGAAGATCGACTAAAGAGAATTAAGGATCGATTACAAGATGGCAAGTCTTGCTTGGTTTATCAAAGGAATCCTCAACGACAAAGAACGCCGATTTGCTCGAAGGACTACTCACAAACCTCGAGTAATCAACAACTGATGTATTCCCGCTGAAGTTCCACCGTCCTTTCAAGCAACTCAACCCTTCAGTCCTTTCAAATCGCTTTCGATTAGATCCCAGGGAGCCAGTCCGATTACTTTATTTATCCACTAAATCTATTTTATTGAAAAAAAGAGAGGAAAGTGTTCTTTTTTGTAGTCTTGTTTTCCCCCGCAAAGCATTGCATTATGTAGACAGGGCCACTCTGCCAGCGTGCAGATTCAATGTGTTTGCGGTGACTCAATGAAGTGGATAAACTCACCAACTATGTCATCTGGAAGTGTGGTGGAATACTATATTCATGCAAGTCCATATTCATCAACCTATGCTACTTCATCGAAAAGTGCCTCTAAAGTTGAGTCATCGTCTTTCAGTTTCCCATTCAGCGTTGAAAACAACACTTCCAATTCCATTCGTAGTTCTGTAGTGTCAAGGTTTCTTGAATGCTTTCGCCTTTTACAAGTTCAGAATCAATTTCCTTACGGCTTGGAGTTCACCTTAGAAGACTGAACTCACATTTGTGTATTTTCACAGTGTTTTATAGTATTATTAAATACTTTGGCTGTGTCTCCTTTTCACCAGATGATCCTTCAACGATCGGTTCGCCATGCGCTCTGATGGTGATATGGCAGGAACTCGCATCCACCTTCCTCAAACTCCTTCTTCTGTTGAACTCTCGATTGTCATTGGGGTCTGTGAGCTCTAAGTCACTTGGCCCGATACTTTCGATCGACGACGCCATTATTCGACTGAGTCCTGGGGCTTTGATTTCGGATCTCCTATAAGATTCAACACTAAAATTTCGCGCCGTACCATGGTGGTGAAGTCACCAAAGGCCTCCCAACGGTCCAAATGCGGCCCCAGTCTGCAAGACATTTTCTTGTGACGGAAATTTAAAAAAAAATCCAAAAACCAACAAAAATGAAGCGCCTTTTTTATTCAAGCTTGCTATTTAACCCCTAGACTTATGTTTTAGCAAAATAAAGTTTTCTTTTCTGACCTAGTTTTTAAACTAGGTGTTAAAATACGTAATGTAGCTTGAGGTCTCTATCCCAGGAAGAATTCGAAGTTTTAACAAATACAACGGCTGGTTCTCGGCGCGCACGTTCCCGTCCTCGCTAGACAACTGTTAAACCTTTTTTTTTCACGTTGTAGTTTGAAGGAAGACGGCTGAAATGCATCAGACAGAATCTTTGAATGCTTAATTGGTTTCGCGTTGCCCCGTCGTTAAAGTCCCCAATTTGTTAACGATAATCCCCCCCCCCCCATCCAAATCCCGGGGTCCAATCCTCCGTCAATTTCAAAATGGCGGCGGTTCTTAGAAGTACCATCTAAAACAATGGATGTTGTGTTTCTTAATGGTCTGGGGCTACTGCACTGGAAACCTTTGGTCTTCTAAAACTTTTGGGTCTGGGCCTAATTGGCAAGATGACAGCCAGCATAAACCTACTAAACACGAATTCTGCAAATTTACGTGGAAATTGTCGACTTACACAGCTAGAGGTAGTCAAAAAGCGAAAAAAAAAAGACCATTATTTCATTTCAGGACGCCAAGCGCAAAGCTCGGGAAGAGCGCGAGTCTCGTCGAGCGGCCGAGGCCGAGAGGAGACGCCTTGAGGTTCAGAAGAAACGAGAAGAGAAGAAAAAACGAGAAGAGGAGATGCGCGAGAAGGAGAAAGAAATGGAACAGAACAAGATTGACCAGGAGAAGAGGAAGCAGGAGTTGATGGAGTCCAGGAGGTTTCAGGTAATAAAACCATCATGTAACGGGCACGAGTGATGGAATATCCCCTATAAGTACAAATCCACTCACGTACTATCACGAATCTCGCAATTTGATTGACACCCGTATTCACTATCTATTGAGACGAGGTTTTCACGTTGTTTATTACTGAGAATGATTAAAATCGTCATTTATTTGAAGGTGGTATGTGAGTGGATTTATACTAAAACAATTATTCTACTCGTTCTTGTTTTCTATGAAGTCTAATACGCGCCTCGTTGACTATCTATTGACTCATAGAAAACTCGAACATGTAGTTTAATTGTTAATCACAGCAAAACCTCTCTTTAGCGGTCACGGGTGATTGAATATCCCTATAACACAATGTAAAACCTCTATATAACGTCCACGGTTGAGGGGATATCCCCTACTATAAACAGTGAAACCTCTCTATAACGGACATTATTGATAAATTATTGTAGAGACAGGCCCGTAGCCAGGGGGGATTCGGGGGTTCGGAAGAACTACCCCACTCGACTTGAAGGTCCGCCCTGATGAAGGAAAGTTGGGTACCACTGCAAGCTAGGACGAGCTACCTAAGAGAAAATGGTCTGCTAAATGGGTAAACGAACCCCCCCCCCCCCCCTTTCAAAATCCTGGATACGGGCCTGAGAGAATTGCTCACGGTATCACGACCTAAGTATTCATCTCTGAACCCAGAGGACGAAGAACCACCATGCGGATGTGTTATACAACACTGTAAACTCTATTTAAAGAGGGTTTTTCTTTAACCTGACTAGTTTTCTAACAAATGACCGTTATCTCATATTTCTTGATAAGGAGGAGCAAGATCGCTTGGAGGAGGAGCGAAGACTCGAGGAAGAGAGACTCCGTCAGCTTGAGGAAGAGGACGAGCAGCGGAGACTCGAGGAGGAGCAGATTCGCGAGGCAGAGGAGGAGTTGAGACGACTTCAAGAGGAGAGGGAGTATCGCGAGCAGATGCGGAAGATCGCCGAGGCCAGGGTAAGCCCACATACAAATGGAGTATCATCTAACTAGCCTGATGTATGTTTTCGTGGGCTTTGAAAAATGTTAATTTTAGTTGCGAAATAAAACCGTTTCTAGTCCTAGCAATGGTGAAATATTTTGGAAAAAGCATAAATTTCCTTTCCTTTCGGCTAATTTTAGAAAGCTATTTTCGATATCGATATTCGATCGAAATTGGTAAATGGCGTATAAGATTTTTTAATTAAAATTTCTTAACCCTATTCAGACTTGGCTATTTTGAGCTGTCTGTGACTGGGGAGGTGGGCTAAAAGGCCCCCCCCCCCCCCCTCCGTATTTCATGAACCGCTTAGGCTATGACCATCGAACTTACAGACAATGCACAGAATCGTCACGTCCTATTTTTGGTGTGGTCGAATGAATTATGACGTTACAATGAAGTCATAAATACGATGTCTAGATATTCTTTCAAATATAGCCTAAATTATCAGATATCGGGTTGAAATCATTTTACATTATTTAGATATGTCAAAATCAACCTTTTAACGGCAATAAAAACGTTCATAATCAATTTTTTTTGTTGGAAGAATTTCCGCCATCTTGGATTCTTATGATTTTTGCAAAAGAAAAAAAATCGGTAATTATCACAAAAAAGTATTTGCATGCAAGTATTACTGCCCAAAGTAATGATAAATGCATAATATTAGCTTTTAAAGTGTCTTCTAGTAAATCTAGTGACATTTTAAAAAACAGCTTTGAGAGATTAAAATTTACCCACCCCTCCCCCCGAAATATCCGAGGAAAAAATTCTAGCGCTGTTGTGAAACTTGTCATCTAATCAAACTTATAAAGTCAAAAGAGGCATTTAAATCTGATAAACAGGACCAAAATATTAAAAATAACACTACTTTTTAGTTTTTGGGAAACCTGTGTGTGAAAACGGTTGCCATTGTAACATGGAGCGTCTCCTCGAAATGTCGTCAATGACATCAAAACGTCCACAGACAGATTTTAGGAAAAGAAACCGAGTTTTAGCATCTTAGCTTCTATGGTTCAGAAGTTATAGCAATTTTCCCGGAGGCTTAACACGCTTAAAGAGCCCCACCCTTAGTCTGGAGAGTTTGTGTTCTAATTTTGAATAAAACTAAGGGCGTGGTTAAACAAGGGCTCCGCCGTTTTCTCAAACAGGAACGCAAGCTGCAGGAAGAAGAGGAAGAACGCCGGCGACAGGAAGAGGAGCAATTACGCGCGATAGAAGAAGAGAGGCGACGCTTGCAAGAAGAGGAAGAACGAAAACTTCGCGAGGAGCAAAAACGCGTGGAAATGGCGCGAAGGCTCGAGGTCGTAGCACGCATGCGCGCAGCCCAGGAGGCGGCACGGCGCAAGACGACGTTGCTAAGGCGACGAGAGGAAAACATGGATCGTATGCGCCACCTTAGGTCCACCCGGCAAGAGCAGTCACTAACGAGGCCTTATACATTCACATATTATGTACAGGTGCCCAGGCAAGTATGGGAGCTACCCCTTGGATTCAATAAACAGAAAAAGGGTGGATTTAGACCAGCTAAGAAGAAAACGCAGCCAAAACAGGCGTAACCGGCGTAGCGCAGTTAAGAGATTCTGTCTTAAAGAAGCATCTCGTTAAACCAACCGAGGAAACATGTAAAGATGCGAAAAAATGTTTCACTGATTGGCTTTAATAATTATAAGGGTGGACGTATAACCTCCTAAAAAGAGACGGTAGCTAAACCTCAGACTATATCAGATTATACAATTTAGATATAGTTTTTGAAACGGAAATTAGACAGGGGCGGGTCAAGAGCTTTTTCAATGGGGAGGGTTTGATTAGCCTGGCTTGGCATAAATGAGAAGGGTTGGTTTAGCATGGCATAAATGGGGAGGGTTGGGATAGCCTGGATTGGTACGAGGCTTCATTTGTTTGTTGCAGACTTGACTTTTTTCTACTAAGCAAGAGGGGGGAGGGGGGGGATCGGACAGCCAGATTAATTTCATCCGTCTTGCTGTATTGGTGTAGCGACGCCCTTCATTCTCAACAAGGGATGGTATTATTGTGTCGATCATTCTCGAATTGGACATTTTACGAGACGCACTTTTTATAATCTTCAAAATTTAAATTGACTTGTTTCTTAGCTTGATTAGCAACTGTTCTTTGTGTCTCGCACAAATATACCTCGTCCCCAGGGTCGTTTAGGAAAATCTGGGGCCTAATGAGGCTCGTTAGTAATTCTTTATAGCATGTTTTTCAATTCACTCGTTATAGTTGTCTCAAATCTCGTCCGATTTCATTCATGTTTTCGGAGGATGATATTTAATCATCCGTATTTGATGTGCTTCTGTTTTATTTTATTTATCAGTAACCAATTTAAAGTTATCAGTAACCAATTTAAAGTTATTTAACATATGAACAGACCAGTATTTTATTAACTTTCCAGTATATTTCCACAAATAACCGATGCTTTTGCTTTAAATTTGCGGAAAAACATGACTTATACTTAGGCATGATGGGGATCATAGTGGCAAGTCTAAACTGAACATGTAATTTTTTTTGTCAGCATACTCCATTTTCTACCTTTGCTTCGGGCAACATTGCATTATCCTTCAATTTGTTTTAGAGTGAGCAGATACACCTTTGTTGTCTTCAGCCATGAAAGCTTACTGCTTGTGGAGAGGCATTTCGAAAAGGAATAACAGGACAGGGCGCTCTATTGTTATGCAGCATACTTATTTCAACATTGCGTTACGAGTTTGCTACATAACAATACAGAAATGTATCTATATGCACAGCATGAATAATTAGGGGGTTCCATTGAGCATGGTGGTTCCATTAGCTTGAGATAGAGAACGGGTTACAAATGCTTTATTCTCGATATTGTATTTCGGGATAGGGACAGAACTTGGTGAGTAACTGTATTGTAGGTTCACTAAAACGAGGAAGCACGGAATTGCTTGTTTGTCGATTTTTAAGCGAAGACATTGCATTTTCAAGAGGATTTGAAATCTAAATAAAAGTTGTACGAATTCGCTCTTGGTCATGTCTAATCGAAATAATCTATACCTCTGTCCTTTGCGTATATATGAAGACAACCTATAAGCTTTCATTTGCTGAAAACGACGAAGGTGTATTTGCTTTCTCTAAAACAAATTGAAGGATAACGCAATGTTGCCCGAAAAGGTAGAAAATGGGAGTATGCGTACAAGAAAAATTTACATGGTCAGTTTAGACTTGCTACTATGATCCCCATCATGCCTAAGTATAAGTTATGTCTCCGCAAATTTAAAGAAAAATCGAGAAAAAGCATCGGTTACTTTTGAAAATATATTGGTAAATTCATAAACTACTGGTCTGTTCATATGTTTGAAATCGGTTACCGATAAATAAAATATAACAGTAGCCAATCAAATACGGATGATTAATTATTATCATCCGAAAACATGAATGAAATCGGACGAGATTTGAGACTACTAGACGTCAATTTTATAATGAGTAAAATGAAAGAAATGCTATAAAGAATTGCTAACGAGCCTCCCTAAGTTGCGCGCACTGTTTGAGACGGTATGAGCGGCTACTGAAGACTGCATGTTTCTAGCTGTGATGTTTTTTTTACAACACATTAGATTTATTTTTCTAGAGATATGTAAATAGTTATTTAATAGCAACAATTAGTTATTGAAGTCAAATAGAACTCAAGCATATTGACCTATTTAAATGTTTGGATCAATATTTTCTGAACTTAATGTATTTTGTCTAATATTTTAAAGTAAAAACCACTGGCGTTGCTTGTTCGAGCTTTTTCTCAATGAAAACTCAAACCCTTAGTAATTCGAACACTCGGTAACTCAAACCCTCGGTAACCCAAACCTTTGGTAACCCTTACCCTCGGTAACTCAAACTCTCGGTAAGTCAAACCCTCGGCAACCCAAACCCTCGGTAACTCAATCCTTCGGTAACCCTAACCCTCGTTAACTCAAACCCTCTATAACTCAAACCTTCGGTTACCCAAACCCTCGGTAACTCAATCCTTCGGTTACCCTAACCCTTGTTAACTCAAACCCTCTATAACTCAAACCTTCGGTAACCCAAACTCCCGGTAACTCAAACCCTCTATAACTCAAACCTTCGGTAACCCAAACCCTCGGTAACTCAAACCCGCGGTAACTCAGACCCTCAGTAACTTAAACCCTTGGTCACTCAAACACTCAGTAAATCAAACCCTCGGTAACCCAAACCCTCGGTAACTCAAACCCGCGGTAACTCAAACCCTCAGTAACTCAAACCCTTGGTTACTCAAACACTCAGTAAATCAAACCTTCGGTAACTCAAACCCTCGGTAAATCAACCCTCGGTAACTCAAACCCTAGGTAATTCAAACCCTCGGTAACTCAAACCCTGGTAACTCAAACCCTCGGTAAATCAAAACCCTCGGTAACTCAAACCCTCGGTAACTCAAACCCTCGGTAACCCAAACACTCGGTTACCCGAACACTCAGTATTCCAATCCCCGGTAACTCAAACCCTAGGTAACCCGTACATTCGGTAACCGGAACCCTCGGTAACGAGAGTCAATATTTTACTGACATTTTTTATCAAAGCTGCATGATTTCTTTATCTCGCAATTAATGGTACAATCACTAACACGTATACGTATAAACGACTCCTTCGATATATCACTTTTGTCCGGATTCCGGTCATGTTCACGAATAACAGGACAACTTCCCAATCTCCTGCTCGGGTCCTGCTCGGGTACCCAGTGGTTAACCATGAGTCAAGCTCTAGCAAACCTAACACGGAATCCTTGTGGTTGACCATGAGGCAAGCTCTAGCAAACCTAACACGGGATCCCTGTGGTTGACCATGAGGCAAGCTCTATCAAACCTAACACGGGATCCCTGAGGTTGACCATGAGGCAAGCTCTAGCAAACCTAACACGGAATCCCTGTGGTTGACCATGAGGCAAGCTCTAGCAAACCTAACACGGGATCCCTGTGGTTGGCCGTGAGGCAAGCTCTAGCAAACCTAACACGGGATCCCTGTGGTTGGCCGTGAGGCAAGCTCTAGCAAACCTAACACAGGATCCCAGTGGTTGGCCGTGAGGCAAGCTCTAGCAAACCTAACAAAACCTTTACTGTTGTTTCAGTTTATCGGAGATCAAGTTTTATTCTCAATCGATTTAGAAAGCTGTTATTTTCCGTCAAAATGAAATAAGCGCCACCTCTCTGGCGTTTGACTAGTCAGGGAGTTGTCTCTCTAGACTAGTATAGGCAAACTTGGTGTTATCAAGATATAATAATATAACGCCAATAGCAACTTTTTTATTTGCTGAAAGGTTGGTGTCAGCGAAGTTTGTTGTTCACAAATATAGAAAGTTAACCTGCGACCCACACAAGTCCACACACGTAAAGGACAACAGTACATAATCAAATCCTCGCACAATGTCCAGTCATATGGAAACACCGCCGGTCGCTGAGGGACCGGTCATCTATGACTGGGGTGGGGAGGGGGGCAAATACTTAGGGGGAACTACGTTTTTTGGGCGCCGGATTTAGGGGGGTCACATTTTTGGGGGGCTGTCATTAAAGAGGAGGTTTTTTTGGGCGCCGAATTTAAGTCTGGTTTTAATACAATACTGAGCAAAGAGAGTCATTGTTACATATATAAAATTTTATTCAGTTCACAATGTTTCACACGAAATTGCTATTATCTAATAGATTTAATTAGATAGATAGATAGATAGATAGATAGATAGATAGATAGATAGATAGATAGATAGATAGATAGATAGATAGATAGATAGATAGATAGATAGATAGATAGATAGATAGATAGATAGATAGATAGATAGATAGATAGATAGATAGATAGATAGATAGATAGATAGATAGATAGATAGATAGATAGATAGATAGATAGATAGATAGATAGATAGATAGATAGATAGATAGATAGATAGATAGATAGATAGATAGATAGATAGATAGATAGATAGATAGATAGATAGATAGATAGATAGATAGATAGATAGATAGATAGATAGATAGATAGATAGATAGATAGATAGATAGATAGATAGATAGATAGATAGATAGATAGATAGATAGATAGATAGATAGATAGATAGATAGATAGATAGATAGATAGATAGATAGATAGATAGATAGATAGATAGATAGATAGATAGATAGATAGATAGATAGATAGATAGATAGATAGATAGATAGATAGATAGATAGATAGATAGATAGTTTATTGAATAAAATCCTCGCAACCCAAGGGTTGAATTATGAAATTATTTACACTAAAATTATTTACAGGGAAACTAATAGAAGTATATAAAATCTAAGTAAAACGGGAGGAAGCATTCTTAATTATAAAACTATTGCCAAAACGGCCGGTCTTATACCAAGGAACATTAAAAAGACGTTTACGTCTCAGAGAAATGTTAGCGTCGTTCACAGGCGGTAAGAGCTTATTAAGCTTACAGGCTTTGTTGCTAACGATCTTGTCGAAGAGCGTATCGGTCAGAGACTGGCGACGGTCAGCTAGACTGACAAGTTCTGCCTCCGCTAAGGCCTCCTCGTACGGGCAGTATGGATATATAATGCGTAGCGCGCGCGGCGTTAAACTTGTTCTAGTGAATTAGATAGATAGCTTGGAAGACTATCATGATAGACTGGGCAAGCATATTCCGTGATAGGCCTGACACAAATGCGAAAAAACTGACTAGTTCGGACTTGCCAAGGCCTGAACGTTTAAGCTGACGCAGACCGAACATGCGCTTTTTGCACTTTGTAATGATATCATAAATGTGATCGTTCCATTTGAGGTCAAAAGAAATATGGAGACCTAAAATTTTAGCACATGAAACCTTTTCAATTTCAACGTCGTTTACAACTATTGGATCGAAATAAGTGTCACTAGTGCTAAAACTAATCCTCATTTCCTGGCACTTGGACTCGTTGAGCTGGAACTTGTTTGAGGCAGCGCTGCTGGCCAGGGAATCAACAGCCGCTTGAATGGTGCTGACTTTAGACTTCGGGACTGTTTCGGAAATTGTCGTGTCATCAACGTATTTCCACAACTCAGTGTCGGCGATATCGAGGTCATTGATCATCGCTATGAATAGCCAGGGGCCCAGTTTTGTCCCTTGTGGAACTCCGGCTGGGACCACGCCCCATTCAGAAAGGCAATCCTGTCCCAGTTTGACGCGCTGTTTTCTGCATGATAGGAAATCAGTGATCCAGGCGATTATTGCGTCAGGGATGTTTAAGGTGCGCAGCTTTGTTAGTAGAATGTTATGATCGATAAATCAAATGCTTTCCTGAAGTCAAACAGGACAACCCTTACAGTAGCCCCGTTGCCATCAGTTGCCTGGTTCCATGATGAATGGACCATACTAATCAGGGCTTCAGTGGTGCTAGAACCGGAAACAGTGCCGAACTGCCTTGGATCGACTTTAGCGAGAACTGCACGTGATTCTCATGTGATTCTCAACAACGAAGTCCTCGGCCACCTTTGAGAGAATCGGCGTCAGGGAGATGGGACGAAGGTGTTTGTTAATATCATGCACTGGCTTTTGCTTCGGAACAGGATCAACATCCGCGTGTTTCCAGGACTGAGGGAGCCTGCCCTCAGCAAAAGAAGTGTTGATAATGCTTGTGACAGCCGGCACCAGAAGGTCAGCGTTTTCTTTGAGTAACCACCCGGGGACACCATCTGGACCAGTAGCTTTAGTTGTATTAAGCGACGACAATTTCTTTAGAACACCAAGCTCCGTAACGGAAGGCGAATCGGTGGGTGGAATAGTTGGAGAGGCGTCAGCGCACAGCGGAGTGAAAGAAGCCATTGGCGAAAGGAACGCCTCGTTGATTATATTAGCGAGAGAAGCAGGATCATCATCCGATCCAGTGTCGATATGCTTCAGAACCGATCGTGTATCTGAGCGCACAGCAGATTTCATGCCGCTCAATGATTTCACTTCACTCCACCATTTGCGCGGTTCGCAGTTCCTGAGGTGTTCGACCTTCGATGTGTAGTATTTTTCCCGACACGACTTGCGCAGGCGATTAACATGGTTGCGCAGACGTTTGAATTCAGCGTGGTCGCCCCGGGCAAAGGCTGACTGACGCTCACTAATTAGATATTTCAAGTGATCATTGATCCACGCTGGTTCACTGCTAACTAACTTTTTCGACATAACAGGCATAATAAAGTCCATGCCAATCTTCATGATAGTTTCGAAGATTTGGCACTTCTCCTTAATTAAACTCAATATATAATCAAGTCTCTGTGGGTTTAAAGACATAATTATACAAAAATTATACAAAAAAGTGAAGGTGGTGGTGGTGGGGGGTGCAATGTTTTGGGCCTCCATTCTTCTTGGGGTCACAGTTTTGGGCCTCGATTAGGGGTCAATTTCCACGTAAACTTGCAGGAATTCGTGTTAGTGTATCCGAGCCTAGTCCCTAACGTTTTAGAATATCAGAGGTCTCCCACGCCCTCGCCCCAGGCTCTTTTAGACCATTTAGAAAAACGACAGCTATTGATTGATACAGGGGGACAAAACTTTTGAGCCCATGGTTTTGCAAAAATACCCCCTCCCATGTAATCAATAACCGCTTCCCAAGCTATATCACTGCTGAGTTTCCTTATACCTGATAAAGATATTATCAGTTTCCTGTCCTGATAAAGGATATTTTCGCTGTCCTGATAAACGTTTTTAGCGGAGCCCCATACCTAAGAAAAAGTGGTATATAAAACAAATATGGTAACAAATATTGGTAACCCATCGACGCGAGTTTTCGTGACGCGATGTCCGTCCGTCTGTCCGTCCCTTTAAAGCATCGTATGACAACCAAACTTGACAGGTGTCATGTATGTGTCAAGGGAGGTTCAAAACTGTGGTCACGTGATTGGTGACTTCATCGATGACATCACTAGTAGCAAAAAATATGCTGCCGTCATCAAAACAAAAAATATTTATATTTCACTGAGGAAACATCATAAGGCAACCAAACTCTGTAGGTGTCATGTACGTGTCAAGGCAGATGCAACAATATGGTCACGTGTGGTATGACGTCATCGATGACGTCTCTTAAAGCAAAAAACGTGATAAAAAGCAAAAACATTCATATCTCTTGAAAGAAACATTGTTTCACAACCAAACACGGTAGGTGTCAGGTTGGTGTCAAAGGGGGTGCTCCAATATGGTCACGTGATTGTGATGCGTCATCAATGACGTCACTAGAAGCAAATTATACTGACGTCATCAAGATAAAAACATTCATATCTCGTGAAAGAAACACTGTATAACAACCAAACTTGGTAGGTGTCATGTATGTGTCGAGGGCGGTGCCAAAATATGGTCGCGTGATGCGTGACGTCATCAATGACGTCACTTTATGAAAAACGATCCCGATGTCATATCAATTTCATATCTCCTAAACAAAACATCATATGACAACCAAACTTGGTATGTGACATGTATGTAACAACGGGGGTGCACCTATATAGTCACGTGATTGTGACGTCATCGATGACGTCAGCGCAACTACTCTGTTTTACAGAGGCGCTTAACATACCTTTTCAGCCAAGCAAGACGTCAATGTACACGAGCCTGTAACCCAAAAGTGGACGCCGGCTACTCTCAGAGAACTACTCAAAGAACCAAGATCATAATTGGTGGTTACTTGTAGTGTATGCAGGACAATTGTATGATGGTTTCCTGTGTTACACATCACAAGAAACGTGTTGAAGCGACTCAATTGTGTGTTTGCTCGCTCCGATTTCTTTATCCCTTTGTGGCCTCCACAAATACTCCGGACGGAGCAAGTCTGCGACGTGACCGGGTGCATCCACAAGAATCCAAGCCCCGGCTTGTTGAAAACCAAGAACAAACAAACAATACAGGAACAGGCCCAGGTAGACGATACCCCAACGAACCAACACCCAAAGCTGGCACAATAGTAATACAAAGTGGAAGAGCCGTCAAACCACCCAAAAGATTGGGACGACACTATCGGCAATGTATTCGAGTCACAATCCAGAATAAAGAACGACAAACCATTACAGTCGCTGCAGTTATCTACTTTTCAAAGTGAGATCGGCAGCTGAAGACGTTTCTGGCTTTATACAATCAGGAAAGTCTCGCGCGCGTTGCAAAAAAACAGCTCCAAAACTTTGCGCCGTTTTTTTTCCAACCAATCAAGGATAATAACTTATAACCCAAACAAGCACATTTCATCAAGGGGTTTTTACTCAACTTCACAACAAACCGTACATTTGCCTTGTGTGTCTAAACTCGTTTTCACGTGTTGCTTATATCTCTAACACGCATGCGCGTGGTGCTAAATATTCCCTAGGGGGGAGGAGTGTATACAATTTTAAATGACAAACGATACCCTGAGCAAACTCGTGAATGCAAATGATTTTCCTAGTTATGTTCGATCTTGTGTGCAGAAGAACAGTGACTGTGACCATTTTTAGTGAATGGAGAAAGCCTCTGAAAGTAAACTAAAATTACTCGGTACCAGACCCCTAAAACGACAAAGGTTTCTTCATATGCATTATATTAAAGACACATCGTGTGACAATAAAACTCGGTAGCTGTGTGATGTTTGTTTCAAGTGGGGTGCAGTGAAATAGTCACTTGACGTGATCGATTATGTCAATAAATCAAAACTACCCTGACATCGTATGACAACTAAACTTGTTATGTGTCATGTAGATGTGTGGAAAGGGGGCATAACAAGTTGGTCGCGTGATCTGTGAAATATAATAATTTATTATTATTATTATTATTATTATTATTATTATTATTATTATTATTATTATTATTATTATTATTATTATTATTATTATTATTATTATTATTATTATTATTATTATTATTATTATTATTATTGTTATTATTATTTGTGGCCAAATTAATTTCCTCAAGAACTCTTGGTACTCGGCTCAGGAGCCTGGGCACTAGCCGCTCATTCGACAACTTGTAAAGTATGGCGGACTCGCTTGTCGTGTTCTTTGTTGTTTTGGTGAATTTCTACCTGTTCTACAGCTTGGCAGGCACGAATGGAGTCACACTAGGTAAGCCAGTTAATTGGAACACGCGGGAATGGTTGCACTTTGACTTCGGTGGCTAAGAAGGGGCATTTTGTCCTCAGCAATAAGCGTCATGTTGTGTGCGGTTGTTTTTCTTGGAATAATTAGCGTTTTGTTGTGCAGCAAATGCGCATTTATCTACGCAAACACGCTACATTTTGTAGCGATTGGTGTTTATTTTGACAGCAAAGTCTGTAATGGATTGACCGTACATTGACCTGAATTGGTTGTTAAATTAAGGCCACATGTAGAGATAAACTAATCTTCCAGACATAATGGTTATGACCTTCGTTCAACAAAACGGTTATTTCTCTATCTTATACTGTGGACTGAATTGTGTTAAACATAATATTAAACATTTGACTGTGTGCAATTAGTGTACCTGATATGATTCTAATAGGAGCAAGGATTTTTTAAATTAATATACCTGTATCAATAGTAGTATTTAGATGATGGATTCATTATTGTTTTTAAATCCCCTAAAACAATCCAAGCACCCGCAATAACGTTCCATACTACAGAGTGCAAACCTCCCATATTTTTTAAAAATTAAGGCCTCACTAAACTAGGCCAGATGTCGAGCGTGACATGTAGGGTGCGACATGTCTCTCAGTTTAGCCACTCAAAGAGCCATTATATAGCACCAAATCTTGTAGAAGTGACAAAGAAATGTTTCTCGGATAGTTGAGAAACATTTTCGTGTCGCGCTCAACAAAATTTGTTGCGCAGTACATTTTTCGGTGGTGGCTAAACTAGCAAACATTTAGTAGACATGTTGCACGCTATATGACGTGCTAGACATGTCGCCTAGTTTAGCCAGGCCTTTAATGTTCTTCCTATATTTCTGATAATGCCAGAAATAACTGATTATTTTTAACATAATCTTGTTTTCTTCTTAGAAACTCCAAAATGCATTGTGTATGGAATGCCGCCGCACATGCTCTTGTCATCCAAAGTCTCCTCTGGCTCACCCCTTGATTACTGTGGTCTCTATTGTCACCCTAGCGGGGACTCCAAGTATTGCAGGGACCCTTCTACTGGGTACAAGCCATTCTGCTCTTTCAACAGTACTGGTAAGAAACTGTTGTTAATGATTTTTTAGTTCCTAGCTATGGGCTCCTCCCTCTTTAGGCCATAAAGGTTTAAATTTGAACACCCTATTTATTATAAGTGTCTCCTTCCCACCTTAACACATTGACCCCTCAACCGGCCTGTACCGGCTTTGGGAAGTACCCACAAAATTCATAAATGCAAAATAAACACAACAAGATGAAGATACTCAGGCATCAGTCTAAGGGATAAATGGTCTTGAAAATATGCATCCAACCAAGGTGTTAGCAACTACTCATAAGCCAAATAATAGCACAGGTTCTTTGACAAATCTCAAATCGAACAAGGAAAGAAAAGCAGAATCACCCCTCTCAATAAAACGCTCAAAATACAACACAAGGGAGAGAGATCAGCAAACACAGCTCAAGACACAAATAGATACCTTTATTCTGATCCTCCAGGTTCATTTCCATGGCCTCAAAACACAATGTCCACTCCTTGAAGGCTTGTAAAACCACAAAGATGCCTTTACGGATTGAAAAGCATTCTGGGAGATCCAGGGAAAAATTCATGAGGGGAGGGCCAGTCAACACTCCTCTCCCCAAAGTCAGGTGGTTTTTTATAAGTCTTTTCACCCCGAAGCCAAACAAATCAATTCCAGGTCATACAGACCCAGAATAGCAGTGTAAACAATTTTGGAATCAATTTGGTTTCAGAAAAGACAGCATTTAGGAGAGCTGATTCATTAGAAAATTATTTTCTCATCCAGGCAAAGCCAAACAAGAAAAAATAATCATGAATCCACCTTTGCTTGCAAATATCCATGAGCAAAACACTCAATTACGCCTCAAAAGAATTCATGATGTCCTGAGACACTCTCCTAATATTCTCATAGCTGTATTTTTGATGAAATATACAAGCAGCCATCAACTTGTGCTGGCTTCAGCACAACGACAAGGGATTAAAAGTGGGGACCGCAAAGCACTGTTGGAAAGCTTGGACACCGCTGACTAGGTGCAGCTGTGTTTGACTTTGACGGGCTGTATAAAACTAAGAATAGGGGGGGAGGTATCTGTTTTCAGTCTGTTTTTTGTAAATTCAGCTCAAAAATATCCAGGAGTCAATGGGTTAATATAGAAATCACTAGACTCAGGGCTTTTTACTATCCTAAATCTTTGACCAAGTGAGTGTCAACGGTACGACTTTTATTTCTAGGAAGCAGAAGTCCAGTGTAAAAGGCCCTTGTGTCAAATGTCTTCCCCTCTCAATGCTCCCTTAAAACAATGGAAGCTAATCAGCAATAGATACAGTGAAAGCACAGCTACAATTTGGCCAAGTCAATAGGATATAAATGTTCATCAGGCAGCAACTGTCTGACCACAAAGTACGGCTTGCTATAGATTGGAATTGTTAATTTTAAAAAGGGATAAAAAACCAGAGATGTATCAGTGTCTCCCTCTTTGAATAAAGATTATTTCTCCCCATTTGGACTCCAAAAAATGAACAAAAGCATTTACAGTGTGTAATAATAATTAATTTTTACTCCAGTTGGCAAGAATGCTGTGCGGTGCAACCTGACAGATATTGTAAGAGATCTCTACCCTAGCCTTGTGGATCCTACGCAGAAAGACAAAGTGAAGGGTTACAAGCTGTGTGTTAGAGTCAGGGCAAGCAATGGCTCCAGCTTGACATACAGTGATAAAGAATGCTGCAGTGTTTTGGCACAGTGTAGGTTTTGCTAAGTACAAAGATTTGTGTTATACCATCTGTCTGGAGAAAGCACTGCCAGATCTGTATGCTTCAAGTCAATATGTCTGCCTTTTACTCTGTCTGTTAGTATGTATGCACCTGTCTGTCCGACTGTCCATCCGTCTGTCTTATTTTCCCATCTGTCTGCCCATGCGTCTGTCTGTCTGCCCCAACTTTTTGTTTTTCTTTCCATTTGTTTGTCCATCTGTCTGTCCTTATTTCCACACATCTCTCTGTGTGTACATCAATCTCTGTCCTCCTTTCCATCTGTCAAGTTTGTTTGTCCACTCATCTCCCAGTGTATTTAATTATCTCTTTGTCTCTGGCTGAGGCTGAGGTTTAGACCAGTACCAAGTGTAGTCTACCCCAACCAAATGCACTAGCCAAATGCACCAGTTTAGTGTATGTCTTACCCCCCAACCAAATGCACCAGTTTAGTGTATGCCTTACCCACCAGCCAAATGCACCAGTTTAGTGTATGCCTTAACCCCTAGCCAAATGCACCAGTTTAGTGTATGTCTTACCCACTAGCCAAATGCACCAGTTTAGTGTATGCCTTACCCACTAGCCAAATGCACCAGTTTAGTGTATGCCTTACCCCCTAGCCTAATGCACCAGTTTAGTGTATGCCTTACCCACTAGCCAAATGCACCAGTTTTAGTGTATGCCTTACCCCCAGCCAAATGCACCAGTTTAGTGTATGCCTTACCCCCCAGCCAAATGCACCAGTTTAGTGTATGCCTTACCCACCAGCCAAATGCACCAGTTTAGTGTATTCCTTACCCCCCAGCCAAATGCACCAGTTTTAGTGTATGCCTTACCCCCAGCCAAATGCACCAGTTTAGTGTATGCCTTACCCCCCAACCAAATGCACCAGTTTAGTGTATGCCTTACCCACTAGCCAAATGCACCAGTTTAGTGTATGCCTTACCCACTAGCCAAATGCACCAGTTTAGTGTATGCCTTACCCCCCAACCAAATGCACCAGTTTAGTGTATGCCTTACCCACTAGCCAAATGCACCAGTTTAGTGTATGCCTTACCCACTAGCCAAATGCACCAGTTTAGTGTATGCCTTACCCCCAGCCAAATGCACCAGTTTAGTGTATGTCTTACCCCCCAGCCAAATGCACCAGTTTAGTGTATGCCTTACCCCCAGCCAAATGCACCAGTTTAGTGTATGTCTTACCCACCAACCAAATGCACCAGTTTAGTGTATGCCTTACCCACTAGCCAAATGCACCAGTTTAGTGTATGCCTTACCCCCAGCCAAATGCACCAGTTTAGTGTATGTCTTACCCCCCAACCAAATGCACCAGTTTAGTGTATGCCTTACCCCCAGCCAAATGCACCAGTTTAGTGTATGCCTTACCCCCCAGCCAAATGCACCAGTTTAGTGTATGCCTTACCCACTAGCCAAATGCACCAGTTTAGTGTATGCCTTACCCATCAGCCAAATGCACCAGTTTTAGTGTATGCCTTACCCACCAACCAAATGCACCAGTTTAGTGTATGCCTTACCCACCAACCAAATGCACCAGTTTAGTGTATGCCTTACCCCCAGCCAAATGCACCAGTTTAGTGTATGCCTTACCCACTAGCCAAATGCACCAGTTTAGTGTATGCCTTACCCACCAACCAAATGCACCAGTTTAGTGTATGCCTTACCCACCAGCCAAATGCACCAGTTTAGTGTATGCCTTACCCCCCAACCAAATGCACCAGTTTAGTGTATGCCTTACCCACTAACCAAATGCACCAGTTTAGTGTATGTCTTACCCACCAACCAAATGCACCAGTTTTAGTGTATGCCTTACCCACCAGCCAAATGCACCAGTTTAGTGTATGTCTTACCCACCAGCCAAATGCACCAGTTTAGTGTATGCCTTACCCACCAGCCAAATGCACCAGTTTAGTGTATGCCTTACCCACCAACCAAATGCACCAGTTTTAGTGTATGCCTTACCCACCAACCAAATGCACCAGTTTAGTGTATGCCTTACCCACTAGCCAAATGCACCAGTTTAGTGTATGTCTTACCCCCTAGCCAAATGCACCAGTTTAGTGTATGCCTTACCCACCAACCAAATGCACCAGTTTAGTGTATGCCTTACCCCCCAGCCAAATGCACCAGTTTAGTGTATGCCTTACCCATCAGCCAAATGCACCAGTTTAGTGTATGCCTTACCCACCAGCCAAATGCACCAGTTTAGTGTATGCCTTACCCCCCAGCCAAATGCACCAGTTTAGTGTATGCCTTACCCCCCAGCCAAATGCACCAGTTTAGTGTATGCCTTACCCACTAGCCAAATGCACCAGTTTAGTGTATGCCTTACCCCCCAGCCAAATGCACCAGTTTAGTGTATGCCTTACCCCCCAGCCAAATGCACCAGTTTAGTGTATGCCTTACCCCCAGCCAAATGCACCAGTTTAGTGTATGCCTTACCCACTAGCCAAATGCACCAGTTTAGTGTATGTCTTACCCCCCAACCAAATGCACCAGTTTAGTGTATGCCTTACCCCCCAGCCAAATGCACCAGTTTAGTGTATGCCTTACCCCCCAGCCAAATGCACCAGTTTAGTGTATGCCTTACCCCCCAGCCAAATGCACCAGTTTAGTGTATGCCTTACCCCCAGCCAAATGCACCAGTTTAGTGTATGTCTTACCCCCCAAACAAATGCACCAGTTTAGTGTATGCCTTACCCCCCAGCCAAATGCACCAGTTTAGTGTATGCCTTACCCACTAGCCAAATGCACCAGTTTAGTGTATGCCTTACCCCCCAGCCAAATGCACCAGTTTAGTGTATGCCTTACCCCCAGCCAAATGCACCAGTTTAGTGTATGCCTTACCCACTAGCCAAATGCACCAGTTTAGTGTATGCCTTACCCCCAGCCAAATGCACCAGTTTAGTGTATGTCTTACCCCCAGCCAAATGCACCAGTTTAGTGTATGCCTTACCCACCAGCCAAATGCACCAGTTTAGTGTATGCCTTACCCACCAGCCAAATGCACCAGTTTAGTGTATGCCTTACCCACCAGCCAAATGCACCAGTTTAGTGTATGCCTTACCCACCAGCCAAATGCACCAGTTTAGTGTATGCCTTACCCACCAGCCAAATGCACCAGTTTAGTGTATGCCTTACCCCCAGCCAAATGCACCAGTTTAGTGTATGTCTTACCCCCTAGCCGAATGCACCAGTTTAGTGTATGCCTTACCCACCAGCCAAATGCACCAGTTTAGTGTATGTCTTACCCCCTAGCCGAATGCACCAGTTTAGTGTATGCCTTACCCACCAGCCAAATGCACCAGTTTAGTGTATGCCTTACCCACTAGCCAAATGCACCAGTTTAGTGTATGTCTTACCCCCAGCCAAATGCACCAGTTTAGTGTATGTCTTACCCCCTAGCCGAATGCACCAGTTTAGTGTATGCCTTACCCACCAGCCAAATTCACCAGTTTAGTGTATGCCTTACCCCCAGCCAAATGCACCAGTTTAGTGTATGCCTTACCCACTAGCCAAATGCACCAGTTTAGTGTATGTCTTACCCCCCAAACAAATGCACCAGTTTAGTGTATGCCTTACCCACCAGCCAAATGCACCAGTTTAGTGTATGCCTTACCCCCAGCCAAATGCACCAGTTTAGTGTATGCCTTACCCACTAGCCAAATGCACCAGTTTAGTGTATGCCTTACCCACCAGCCAAATTCACCAGTTTAGTGTATGCCTTACCCCCAGCCAAATGCACCAGTTTAGTGTATGCCTTACCCACTAGCCAAATGCACCAGTTTAGTGTATGTCTTACCCCCCAAACAAATGCACCAGTTTAGTGTATGCCTTACCCACCAGCCAAATGCACCAGTTTAGTGTATGCCTTACCCCCCAGCCAAATGCACCAGTTTAGTGTATGTCTTACCCACCAGCCAAATGCACCAGTTTAGTGTATGCCTTACCCCCAGCCAAATGCACCAGTTTAGTGTATGTCTTACCCCCTAGCCAAATGCACCAGTTTAGTGTATGCCTTACCCACCAGCCAAATGCACCAGTTTAGTGTATGCCTTACCCACTAGCCAAATGCACCAGTTTAGTGTATGTCTTACCCACCAGCCAAATGCACCAGTTTAGTGTATGCCTTACCCACCAGCCAAATGCACCAGTTTAGTGTATGCCTTACCCACCAGCCAAATGCACCAGTTTAGTGTATGCCTTACCCACTAACCAAATGCACCAGTTTAGTGTATGCCTTACCCACTAGCCAAATGCACCAGTTTAGTGTATGCCTTACCCACCAACCAAATGCACCAGTTTAGTGTATGCCTTGCCCCCCAGCCAAATGCACCAGTTTAGTGTATGCCTTACCCCCAGCCAAATGCACCAGTTTAGTGTATGCCTTACCCACTAGCCAAATGCACCAGTTTAGTGTATGTCTTACCCCCCAAACAAATGCACCAGTTTAGTGTATGCCTTACCCCCCAGCCAAATGCACCAGTTTAGTGTATGCCTTACCCACTAGCCAAATGCACCAGTTTAGTGTATGCCTTACCCACCAGCCAAATGCACCAGTTTAGTGTATGCCTTACCCCCAGCCAAATGCACCAGTTTTAGTGTATGCCTTACCCCCAGCCAAATGCACCAGTTTAGTGTATGTCTTACCCCCTAGCCAAATGCACCAGTTTAATGTATGCCTTACCCCCCAGCCAAATGCACCAGTTTAGTGTATGCCTTACCCCCTAGCCAAATGCACCAGTTTAGTGTATGCCTTACCCACCAGCCAAATGCACCAGTTTAGTGTATGCCTTACCCCCCAGCCAAATGCACCAGTTTAGTGTATGCCTTACCCACTAGCCAAATGCACCAGTTTAGTGTATGCCTTACCCACCAGCCAAATGCACCAGTTTAGTGTATGCCTTACCCCCAAACCAAATGTACCAGTTTAGTGTATGCCTTACCCCCTAGCCAAATGCACCAGTTTAGTGTATGCCTTACCCACTAGCCAAATGCACCAGTTTAGTGTATGTCTTACCCCCCAAACAAATGCACCAGTTTAGTGTATGCCTTACCCCCCAGCCAAATGCACCAGTTTAGTGTATGCCTTACCCCCAGCCAAATGCACCAGTTTAGTGTATGCCTTACCCCCAGCCAAATGCACCAGTTTAGTGTATGTCTTACCCCCTAGCCAAATGCACCAGTTTAGTGTATGCCTTACCCACTAGCCAAATGCACCAGTTTTAATGTATGCCTTACCCCCCAGCCAAATGCACCAGTTTAGTGTATGCCTTACCCCCTAGCCAAATGCACCAGTAGTGTATGCCTTACCCACCAGCCAAATGCACCAGTTTAGTGTATGCCTTACCCCCCAGCCAAATGCACCAGTTTAGTGTATGCCTTACCCACTAGCCAAATGCACCAGTTTAGTGTATGCCTTACCCACCAGCCAAATGCACCAGTTAGTGTATGCCTTACCCCCAAACCAAATGTACCAGTTTAGTGTATGCCTTACCCCCTAGCCAAATGCACCAGTTTAGTGTATGCCTTACCCACCAGCCAAATGCACCAGTTTAGTGTATTCCTTACCCACCAGCCAAATGCACCAGTTTAGTGTATGCCTTACCCACCAGCCAAATGCACCAGTCTGAAAAACTTCAAAGTTCAGGCCAATGGACAAGGCCGGCTGCATGTTGGATGGGATGCACCAGATGACATGGGCAGTATGAAGTACTTCTTGAAGTACTGGATATACTATTCTACTGAAGGCGATAAGGAAAATAGGGTAACTTCTTTTCATGGGTAATAAATTGATTTAGATGGTGTGATAATTGTTGTGATGATAATCAGGTAATCATTGCTTATTAGATATGGTATTTTCTGTATCACAGAAAAACAATTTTTTAGATATCACAGAAACACACTTTTGCAAAAACAAATTTTTTTTGCTTTTGCCACAAAGTCGCCACTTCTCACAATCGAATCTTCCAGTCCTAGGCCCAAGATGCACAATTGTGCTCATAGAAACCCTAATTCCCTAGCTGATTGTGTACTAATTAGCTAGCTGATTAGCGAAGACCCTTAGATTCCATTTTGATCAGAATTGACAAAGTGATTACAGGGTATAATAATGATGATGATTGTGATGAGAAAATTACTATTTTCGCTTGTGATGAGAAAATTACTATTTTCACTCAAAGTTTATTTATCTCAAAGTTCAATGATTGAATTCATGATTCAAAATGTCTGAAATGGATTCATTCTTATCTAGTGTTGACGATGAGAATGATGGGGATCATAATGGTGATTAAGATGGTGATGATTGTTATGATGATGATGATGATGGTAATGATTGTGATTATTATGATAAATGTGATGGTGATGGTTATTGTGATGATGGTAATCATGGTGATTTTGATGATGATGATCATTGTTTTTAAGTCCATCGCTGTGCTTGCATCACCCTCTGGTTCATATAACTCCATTAACCTGACTGGTCTTCAACCCAACACCCTGTATTCCATATATGGCACATGCTCCTTTGTTTCCTTCATGGATGACTCCACCACAGGGGGTCTAGTCCAAGGCATTGCAACTACTTTAGAACAAGGTAAATTTTTAATTTTACGGACAGACTTTGATTTGCGTTTCCCCAGATCATTTTTGTCACTGTTGTTTCTATTGGTTTTGTTGTTTTATTACTACATTCCCATTTCTTTGGTTGCTGTTTCATTCTTTACATCTTGATGCTGTTTTTAATGTCATCATATTGTTGCTGCATCTGTTGTTGCTGTTGCCATATTTATGTTGTAGCCGATGTTGTTTTAAAGGTTTTACTATTGCTATTTTGTTGGCTATTTGAAACTATAGGTACCTCACATGCGGCTCTTTACTTTCCTTGTAGCTCCAAGTGCCGCACCTGCAATTGTTGATTACTATGAAATTGACGGAGATGAAGAACAGAGAACGGTCCAGTTATTATGGAAGGTGTTGTGATTGACATGCCTCCTGTATTTTTTTTTTTCATCACTGTTTATAGTTAATCTAAAGCATATGCTCTATCATTATTATCACCCTTATCACCATCGTCATTGTCATCAGTATCATTGTCAACATCACCAACATGATCAGCATAACAATAAAACATGCCATTAGAATCATAATGAATTACTGAGCTGGCTTTGCTTCAGTATTTGCGTTTAAAAAAAAGTCATTTCTTATTGATTATCAATTACTCTCCTTTTTTCATATAATACCTGTGATTGTGTCCCCCTCCCCAGTAAATCCTGGTTACCCACCTGTCTCTACTCAATGCATTTTATGTTCCTTCTATTCCTTAGCATCCTCCCCCTCACCATCGCAATGGAGTTATACGTCAGTCTGTTGTAACATACTGGGCCGTACCTGAGGAAGTCTCAAACAACACCTCTATACCTAAAAGTGCAATGAACGTCAATGTGAAGGGTGCTGTGAACGAGTCACAGATACAAGGGCTGGCGGTGCATATAGCATATCATGTGGTGGTGAGAACATGTACAACAGATTGTGGGCCGCTGAGTGAGGTGTTTGAAATTGGCGTAAGACAAGGTAAGAAAGTGAAGTCTTTGTTTACAGCTGCTTAATTTAAAAATATTTTTTTGGCATTAGTGCAAGAAAATGGTGCATAAAAAGTGGCGGATCATTCAAATGTATAGAACATTTATGAAATTTGGCACAGTGATAGAGAAACTCACACCAAGCAATTCTGGATATGGACCCACCCCCCAAAAAATGTATACTTACAGTTTTATAGAGGTGGAATTAATTTCCACCACTATAAGCTAAGAATCCATATACTAACTTAAAATTGTATATTGCAAGATATTCCCAACCGTATAGCCACGCCTCTAATGTACTTACAATTATACTAGAGATGGCAGGAATGGAGGTATATTGTCGCTTTTACAAAGTGCCTTCCAATACGCATTTCAAGCTAAAAATCAATATACTCGCCGATATTGTTATATTGCAGGAATTTTTTATAGTACTTCCAGGATTTTATAGAAAAGAACGTCCTTCCATTGGAACTGCAAGTGGCAATTGTACATACTAACACAGTTTCACAAATGTTTGGTCTATCAAAATTCAAAAAAACGTGCAGGGCATTGCCCATATGGCATTAACAGTTCTAGATGAGATGAAACAAATTGAACCTTGAACCTTTTTTTTTTAAGCTGGGAAGCTGAAATTAATAGATACTGTTGAATTTAAGATAATCATTAAGTTCACCGCAAAACCAATATTAAACGAAGAATAGGCAATATACAGAAGAATACTTTCCTGGGGTGGGGTCCCATAAACCCACATGCTCAACATCCCCGTGCCCACCGGAGAAGCACTGTTGATAAATAAAAAAACGTTTCAGTCTGGTCACATGAATAAAAGTTTGAGTGAAGACATTATCAAAGGCAGTTCTGAATTAATTGATCATGGAACAAGTAGAATAAAACAATAATCAATAATGCACGTTCCTACTCAATAGTCTTGAAACAAAAACGTCCTAGGCCCTAGAGCTTCATATTAGCTAGTACTTTGCTAAAATACTAAAAAGTGATATTAACAGCTTTGATAATGCATAACGTACGAAAAAAAAAGAAGTTTTTGATTTCGAAAAAGGTCTGTGTCTTTTTACAACTAGCACATACAATATGCATGCTTGGTATTTCAACTTTTTACAATGAAGTTATGCCTTTTTTCTGAATTTGATTTGTACTGGGAGTGGCTCTTCCTACCCTTATGACTGGCAGGTTGATAGTGCTCAATTTTGAATATGCAGTGCTCCGATTACTCTCTCAACACCTCCCTCGCCATTTCTTCAACGTCGGAATTATTCACCACACTTGGACCCGGAGAAGTCCAATTCACAGCTTATGATAACAATAATCTCATTTCTGATAGCACTGTAAGTACACTTGTCACCTCGTGGTATTATATACGCCACAAGATCACTCCTGTCGACAACAATTCTGCGCTTTTATTGATCATTATTAGCGTGCTATATGTATGGTATAATATATTACGCTTATGCTGTCTCTAGTATAATTTTAAGTTCTATATGGGCGTGGTTATACGCTCGACTATACCCTGCAATAGTCCAATATAATTAAATATGTGGATTTGTAGCTCGCAGTTTGTATTGAAAGGCACTCTATATAAGCGATATAAACCTCCTTCGTGCAATCTCTAGTATAACTGTAAGTACAAGAGGGGCGTGGCTATACGGTTGGGAATATCTTGCAATATACCATTATGAGTTATTATATGGAATCTTAGCTCTCAATTTGTATTGAAGAGGCATCTATATAAGCAATTTGCCTCTCATCTCTAGTATAACTGTAAGTACTCACATCTGGGCGTGGGTCCATATCTCGAATGAAGTTTTGTAAAGAGTATAACAATTATGTGGAGTTTGAAAGTTGTACAATAAATGGAATTGGGTTTTGAAAGTTGTGTTGCTGACATCAATCTGTGGATGACTTCAAACAAGTTAAAACTTAACGATGACAAATCAGAATTGTTATATCTACATTCTCGATAACTTACAAAACATTAAATGGTTCTGTTCCTTTTTATCTCAAAGACATGCTAAAATACTATTGTCCAGCAAGAACAGTACGATCATCTAAGGACTGTTTACGGCTTGTAGAGCCCTCCTTTCTCCAAAAAAAAACTATGGCCAACGTGCTTTCTCTGTGGCCGCCCCCCGACTGTGGAACAAGCTGCCCTTTGTAATTTGTTCTTCTTCAAATGTCAATTGTTTTAAAACTCAGCTAAAAACACATCTTTTTAAAATGGCTTATGATATCTAATAAATGTACACAAGTTTGTTATTTATTTATTTATTTATTTAATTTTCTTTTGCTACTTAGCCTGTAATTTATTAATTTATTAATTGATTTATTTATAAATCGATACGCCAGTAGATTCAGATTTAGATTAGATTTAGATTTTTAGACTTTTTAAAAATATTATTTTGAATTGTGAAGCACTTAGAACAGCGATGTTTAAGCGCTATATAACTGTTATTTATATTATATATTTATATTTATATTATATAATGCTGATTAAAGGAAATAACTTGTTCCACCCCTAAAACTGTAAGTATCAAGGAAACGTGGTTTATTTTTTCGTTAACTGTAGGTTATGTTACTATCCATCACTGGGTTAAGTTTAGTGACCATAACATGAAAAGTATTGGTTTTATTCGGGGTTTTAGGGAAATTAATTTCACCTCTATAAAATTGTGAGTATACATTTTTTTTTGGGTGGGTCCATATCCAGAATTGCTCAGTGCGAGATTCTCTATCACTGTGCCAAATTTAAAAAATGTTCCACAAATTTGAACGATGCTGCACCATTTTCTTCCACTACAAGGAGTTTTGATTTTGGTGGTTCATTTTGTACCAAAGTATAAGACATTTTTAAATTTGCACCTAAATTGGCTAGGACTACATAACATGTTTCTTACAAATTCTAAATGTCTTGTATTATAAAATTCAGAGGCAATATTTTATTACACTGGGATATCTTGATGTATGGCTACATTTTTATCAATATGTATGTATCTATGTATTGGTTAATTAAAATGCTATTTTTGTAAAAAGAAGTCTAAACAAATATATACTATTTAGGCTAGGGAAATCAAAACCTTAGGTGAGGCAAAACCTAAACATGGAAGTTGTCAAGTGTACTCATGTTCATGTATTCCACACATATAAGCATTGCAGCCATACTGCTATATACTGTCTCATAATAATGGAATAACACTATTTATTAATATTTGCAGACCTGTCTACTCCACTGGCGTCCACCGCGCATGGTCCGTGGGTGTTACCAGTATTCCTCTGCCTGGCTGTTGCAGTGGTTATAAGCATTATTATTATCGGAATTTGTCTGGCTTTCAAACGGTCAAGGAGACGAAGGTTTGTAACATGAATAGGATGTGATAGAAATGATATGTGATTGTTTGATGTATGATGTCAGATGAATGATTAATGGTTGAATGAATGATAAATGATTGATGTGAAATAAGTGATGAATGATTGGCTTATATATGATGTTAGATGAATGATTTGTTGATAGCGGAGCCAGCACGGCCAAAGGCCGCGCACAGAGCTCCATAGGTATAGAAATATGGTAAAGCTATGCGACTTGGTTTTGTGGTCATCGCGCTCGGTCTTACGTTTTTACATACAGTATTTTTATTTTTTTTACTGCCATCAAAGTTTGTGTGTTAACAGCAAAAAAGGCAGATTGAAAATAGTATTTAATGAGAAAATATGCGGATTCAAATGGGCTGAAATCTTTGAGGAATTGTTTTGTCTGAAGTACTAGCGGTTTAAACCTCCCCTTGGGCTTTCTTTTTTTATTGTTTTCAGTGTATCTTTTCATTCCAAAATCGTTACGAAGGTAAAATAATGACGAAAATTTTTGGGCAAAATCCCCTCTTGGCAAAGGCCCCTGAACTACAGTATGGCATCTAAATCTTTGGAATGCTGTTACATCCTTGATATACTCTTCACAAGGTCAAAGCTTGTTAGAATGGTGTTTTGATAAAAACATACATAGTGGAACTTCTATAAAGGGAAATAAGAATTGACCATTAGACTCTTGAAAAAACATTCTCGTCAACTAAAACACCTTGATCTTTGACAGCCTTTTTCACACCAAGTTTTAGTATTTTGTTAACTTTCGTACTGCATATTTAATATTATTAAATGAGTGCTTGCTTGATCCATTTGGAGGGGCCAATACAATCCATAATTACATGGCTGTAAAATTTGACATATTTTTAATCTCATTAAAAAAAATACTAGAGACACCAAGATCCCCTCTAGAACTACCCCTATCAGTCAACACAAAAAGGTGTTAAATGCTGGCTCCGCTTTTAGGCATTGCCTAAATCTATATATTATATTATATTATGTGATGCGAGTAATTGATGATTGGTTGAAATATGATGTCAGAGGAGTGTTTGATGATTGGTTGATATATGATGTCAGAGGTATGATTGATGATTGGTTGATATATGATGTCAGATGAGTGTTTGATGATTGGTTGATAACTGATGTCAGATGAGTGTTTGATGATTGGTTGAAATATGATGTCAGAGGAGTGTTTGATGATTGGTCGATATATGATGTCAGATGAGTGTTTTAAGATTGGTTGAAATATTATGTCAGTGGAGTGATTGATGATTGGTTGATATGTGATGTCAGATGAGTGTTTGATGATTGTTTGATATCTGATGTCAGATGAGTGTTTGATGATTGGTTGATATATGATGTCAGATGTGATTGATTCTGATGGGATGGCTTCTCCTCTAGCTATGTGACTGTCACTCAAACATTGTAAAACAGCTCATAATATTTCCAATGAATATCTGCAGCTCACTTTATAGAAACAGAAGCCACCTACCAAGTGATGTGGTAAGTAGAATTTCTACGTCCTAGACCTTCCCCTGGGTATACCTGTGTTGTATATCATGACCACCCCTCTTGGTAATTCCAGACCAAAGACTCTCTCTGCGCTCAACATTCTGGCTCGCGTAAAAAAGGGTCCAGTATTTATTGCATGCGCATGCACGAAAATACACCACATATATGCTGTGTGGCCTGGTTGCTTAGTTCAATGCTGCGAAAGGGACAAGGGGGGGTTTATTTCAGAAATAATATTCTAATTTTGGTTGTGGGTAAATACTTGATTGTCATTCTTTTCTGAGAACAGGACAGATGATAATTAGTGTCTGGAACATATATTTTAATCAAAGAGCTTTTTAATTTTTGTTATTTCCACACACATGCTTTAGTACAACAGCATCATTTTAAACGAGCGCACATTTTTGGAATTTGATTTTCAATCACATTTTGTCATGTTTTTATAGAAAACAATTCGCTGATGTTCCTTCACATTGTATAAAACATTTTTTTTACAACGTAGCAATGATCTATTTTCAGAGCTCTGCACTTGACAAAGTCTAGCGGGAATCGACTCACCTTAGGCGTGTCGATTATTGTGCGCGCCCGTTTTTCTATTTTTGCAACGAAGATCGCTGATTGGTACATGTTCGCCCATGCTCATGCAATAAATACTGGACCCTCTTTCAGGCGAGCCAGAATGTTGAGCGCAAAGGGAGTTGCAGGTCAGGACTAGGCATGCCTGTGTTTTGTATCAAGACCACCCCCCTGGGTATGCCTGTGTTGTGCCCCAGAATACATCCCCTGGGTATGCCTGTGTTGTGCCCCCGAATACTCCCCTGGGTATGCCTGTGTTGTGTGTCCTGACCACCCTCCTGGGTATGCCTGTGTTGTGTGTCCTGACCACCCCCCTGGGTATGCCTGTGTTGTGTGTCCTGACCACCCCCCTGGGTATGCTTGTGTTGTGCCCCAGACCACCCCCCTGGGTATGCCTGTGTTGTGCCCCAGACCACCCCCCTGGGTATGCCTGTGTTGTGTCCCAGACCACCCCCCTGGGTATGCCTGTGTTGTGTCCCAGACCACCCCCCTGGGTATGCCTGTGTTGTGCCCCCGAATACCCCCCTGGGTATGCCTGTGTTGTGTGTCCTGACCACCCCCCTGGGTATGCCTGTGTTGTGCCCCAGACCACCTCCTGGGTATGCCTGTGTTGTGCCCCAGACCACCTCCTGGGTATGCCTGTGTTGTGTCCCAGACCACCCCCCTGGGTATGCCTGTGTTGTGTCCCAGACCACCCCCCTGGGTATGCCTGTGTTGTGTCCCAGACCACCCCCCTGGGTATGCCTGTGTTGTGCCCCCGAATACCCCCCTGGGTATGCCTGTGTTGTGTGTCCTGACCACCCCCCTGGGTATGCCTGTGTTGTGCCCCAGACCACCTCCTGGGTATGCCTGTGTTGTGCCCCAGACCACCCCCCTGGGTATGCCTGTGTTGTGCCCCAGACCACCTCCTGGGTATGCCTGTGTTGTGCCCCAGACCACCCCCCTGGGTATGCCTGTGTTGTGTCCCAGACCACCCCCCTGGGTATGCCTGTGTTGTGTGTCCTGACCACCCCCCTGGGTATGCCTGTGTTGTGCCCCAGAATACCCCCCTGGGTATGCCTGTGTTGTGCCGCAGACCACCTCCTGGGTATGCCTGTGTTGTGTGTCCTGACCACCCCCTGGGTATGCCTGTGTTGTGCCCCAGACCACCCCCCTGGGTATGCCTGTGTTGTGTGTCCTGACCACCCCCCTGGGTATGCCTGTGTTGTGCCCCAGACCACCCCCCTGGGTATGCCTGTGTTGTGTGTCCTGACCACCCCCCTGGGTATGCCTGTGTTGTGTGTCCTGACCCTTTTGTTATTTTTTTCCTCAGCTCCCCTCATCATGCCAGAGTAGCCCTAGCAAGCATGGTGTGTCAACTCAGCCGATTCTTGAAGAGGAGGGTGATTACAATGAAGCTAATGTGCAACTATAAGAGCTGCCATTTTCTCATCGTAGCAACAATAATTTGAAAAAGCTTTTCAAGCTTATTTTATAGCCGAATTTGTTGTTGTGTGACCACTGAGAATTCAAATCAATTTCTCGCCTAAAAATAGTGAGTAGTCATACCACAGGAATCATGCAATTCCCTTGTTGCGTGCATTCAAATGGATTATGACTCACAGTGGAAACATTAAAGCCAATGGCAGGTTTAGATGGTTGATTGACTATGAACTATTCAGCTATTGTTTGAATCTGGTAAATCAAATATGAACTTAGTTTTAAGATGTATTTTTTTTTCAAAATTTCATCCCTTTTAAATTAAAATTTATCTTCCAATAGTGAGTTAAAATATCACATGGCCCCTATCACATTGCCCCTATCACATTGCCCCTATCACATGCCCCCAATCACATGCCCCCTTATCACATGCACCCAATAACATGCCCCCTATCACATGCCCCCTATCACATGACCCCTACCACATGGCCCCTATCACATTGCCCCTATCACATGCCCCCTTATCACATGCACCCAATCACATGCCCCCTATCACATGACCCCTATCACATGACCCCTATCACATATCCCCTATCACATGCCTCCTATCACATGCCCCCTATCACATATCCCCTATCACAAGGCCCCTATCACAAGGCCCCTATCACATGGCCCCTATCACATGCCCCCTGTCACATTGCCCCTATCACATGCCCCCAATCACATGCCCCCTATCACATGCCCCCTATCACATGCCCCCTATCACATGCCCCCTATCACATGCCCCCTATCACATATCCCCTATCACATATCCCCTATCACAAGGCCCCTATCACATATCCCCTATCACAAGGCCCCTATCACATGCCCCCTATCACAAGGCCCCTATCACATGGCCCCTATCACATGGCCCCTATCACAAGGCCCCTATCACAAGGCCCCTATCACAAGGCCCCTATCACAAGGCCCCTATCACATGGCCCCTATCACATGGCCCCTATCACATGCCCCCTATCACATGGCCCCTATCACATGGCCCCTATCACATGCCCCCTATCACATGCCCCTTGTCACATGCCCCTTGTCACATGGCCCCTATCACATGCCCCCTTATCACATGGCCCCTTATCACATGGCCCCTTATCACATGCTCCTATCACATGCCCCCTATCACATGCCCCCTATCACATGCCCCCTATCACATGCCCCCTATCACATGCCCCCTATCACATGCCCCCTATCACATGCCCCCTATCACATGCCCCCTATCACATGCCCCCTTATCACATGCCCCCTTATCACATGCCCCCTTATCACATGCCCCCTTATCACATGCCCCCATATCACATGGCCCCATATCACATGCCCCCTATCACATGGCCCCATATCACATGGCCCCATATCACATGCCCCCTTATCACATGCCCCCTTATCACATGCCCCCTATCACATGCCCCATATCACATGCCTCCAATCACATGCCCCATACCATGTATCCAGTTAAAACAATTGTAAAATATTATAGGAATAACTTATTTAAAAAATATTTTTATGAAAAAATGGTGTAATGTAATTTAAAAAACAGTTTGATAGGCCAGGTGTGTTTTAATATTTACGAATGTATTTATTTTTATTTGATTTAAGAATTCTGCCGATAAAACTATGACTAATCTTGTCTTTTTAATTCTGGTCCCCCTGTCGTTTTCTGTAAGAAAGCATTCTCTTTTGATGTGTCTTCTTCCCCGACAAACCACAACAATTCCCCGCTGTATTTCTCTTGTTTCTTTCAAAATCGTGCAATCTGATTGGCTGGCCCATCCACCTGCTCTCATTACCATACCCATGCAAGTTCAAATATCACCGATGCAGATTACTTTGGAAATTCGCTCTAAATTTTCTGTTTTCTTAGTCTTTCTCTCGGAGTTTTCCCTGCTTCTAGAGTCAACACAGATAGGTAAGTGTTGTATATTAGCTTGCAATCGCCAAAGCGCTTTTGAATATCGTGAAAATGTAGACAAACTTAAAAGCGCAATTTTTATTTTTAGCTTGAAAACAAACTATCAGACGACGAGCTGTATTATTACAATTCGCAGTTTACCGATGCAAATTCGTTTATGCAGGGATGCTAGATTTAAATTTATCATTTTATCCTGTTTTGTCGGTTTCGGTTCACCAAGCGAACGTCTACCATGGTACATTTAAAATGAATGGGTTTTATGACAAGGGTTATTTCTTCGGTTCATCGATCGTAAGAGGTCGAAACGTTTGACCGTGATATAATTTTATACACGCTTGATGGCTGTGTTATCTGCTGTTTTATCACGTTTATTACTCAAACTTTAAAATAAAAGTTTTCAATAATTTTTCAAAAGTTTAGTATTATCTTTGAAGGACCCAATCTTTCACAGGATCGAACACGGTTTTTTCCACACGTGTGTACACTTTACAGCGCTATTGAATAAATTTCGAACCACCATAAAACGAAATTGAAATATCATCTTTAAGAATATTAATTTTGACAGAATTTTGAACCAATGTCCGTTAACTGTGGTTTATTTTTTGTTATATTTTTTTTCTATTGCAAATTTTCTTTGACAGGATTTATCCTGTTGCAATGTGTGCGGCAATTTTTTTCGGTCAGCGGTGTTTATATTTCCCGCATTCTGTTGTCAACTGATTTACTTGATAAAATGCTCGCAATATGATATCGTCCTAATTAAAAAAAACTTTCTCTTTCTAACTATATATTTATTCGAAACTTCGGATTCTGGTTAATACATTGTTATTCCTTACATAAGCTTGCAGTAGGACAGGATTAGAAAACATCATTAATAGTTACATGTCAAAGTATGGACTAACAAAGTTCAGCTGCATAGAACCATGGAGTAAATCACAGGTAAACCAGACGAATTGTTCGTGTACCGATTATTATCTGTAATTTTTGCACCAAATATACCTGTAATAAAGCCGATTTCTTGAAATTGTTGTTGTAGATGGTTCTGAATCCGTTTTAGCCGTGATTCATCACCGTTTAGGCTTTTTCCTCCCTCCTTGTATTCTTGGTTCACCTCCTTCCCTTACGTCTGGAATAGATCTAATCAGGTCTTGTCATTTTACTTTTAATACAATTAATTGAGTATAATTTATTAATCTTGTTCATTAAGATGCTGCCTTTTTTGTTTACAGACTATGATATAAAAAATCTTGACTGTGAGGCTGCTGGTACAGAGCATATCTATATAGCATGGACAACAAGCAGAATTGGCAACTATTCTGTTTACTTCTGTAAACTTCCAAGTTCATCTTTCTGTCAAAATGTTTCGGAGTTCAAGTTTGGTTGCACAAAGGAGGTTTTGCTGCCAAATGTGAGACAGCAATGTAATATTGCAGCAGCTGCTGCATTTGATCCAGTGGATTTATTCAACTATTCTGTACAGAGTGTCAGTGGCAATGGACCAATGGTTACTGCATTTAAAAGATGCCTGCTGTCGGTAAAAAGTAATTATGCAGCTCTTTTAGTTGTTCTACAGGCTTGTACCTAAGGGTGCAAAAGGGACCCTTTGCTGCCAAAAAACTCCTTATTGAAGGATCACCAATTACTGTTTTTTTTTCCATAATATGCCTAGACTGTGCTCTCCACTCCCTCTAAGCAAATCCTAGTTGCTTGCTTAAAGCTGTTTTATAGCTATTGGTATTTTTTTTTCACTGACACGGAATTGCTTGAGTTCCTTAAAAAAACTAAATAAGTGTTTGAGTCGGGCTCTTATGGTTGTGTAGGAGCTCACTTCTGCTGGAGATTTAAAATCTTTTGTAATGTTAAAAAAATTCTGGTAGGTTTCATACATTGGTACTGTAAATATGTTATGTAGGTATGTATTATTATAGTGTTTTTTGTTTAATTTATCTTTTATTTTATTATCACATTATAGTGAAATGCAGTCGTATGACTGGACTTGAGTTGACTACTCCAAGCAGAGGAAGTCTTTGTTTGTCATGGAATAAGCCAGACATGGGACAGATGTCCAACCAGCTGTGCTACAAGATCACTTATGCACCTGTGGGAGCAAACTCACTACTTAATTTAGTAAGTCAATCTAAGTATGTCAACCCCACCATTCTCTATCTCCCTCTCCCCTGTTTCTCTATCTCTCTGTTTCCCCTCCCCCTTGTTTCTCTATCTCTCTGTTTCCCCTCCCCCTTGTTTCTCTATCTCTCTGTTTCCCCTCCCCCTTGTTTCTCTATCTCTCTGTTTCCCCTCCCCCTTGTTTCTCTGTCTCTCTGTTTCCCCTCCCCCTTGTGTCTCTATCTCTCTGTTTCCCCTTCCCCTTGTTTCTCTATCTCTCTTTCCCACTCTCCCTTGTTTCTCTACCCCTTTCTCAATCTCTCTGTTTCCCCTAGCCCTGTTTCTCAATATCATGTTATTCCTCTTGCTTTTCAGACTGTCACCAAGATGATTGAAGATGCCTATACTTACGACCTCCCCCCGACCTTATCACCCTTCACAACATACCAAGTGTTTGCACAGTGCTCTTTGAGCTGCAAAGGGGGCTGGGGTGAGGCTGCTGGGCCTATCACTGGTACATTACTAGAGGAAGGTAGGAGATATAGATTGGGCTCCCTGTACTCCTACTAGAGGAAGGTAGGGGATATAGATTGGGCTTCCTGTACTCCTACTAGAGGAAGGTAGGGGATATAGATTGGGCTCCCTGTACTCCTACTAGAGGGAGGTAGGGGATATAAAGTCAGGTATGTTTTACATCCAAGGTGGTTAATAAAACCTTTTAAATTCTCAAACATTGTCTTTTGCTTTTTACCACTGATATCGAAGCATGTTTTTATTTCTATGTGACAGCTTTATTGTGTTATTTTGCGATAGCACCATGCAAACTCTGACAGCATTTCCAGTAGAACAGTGGTTTGCCAACATTTCCTTTGTCTTGTTGTCAGCCAGCTGGAGGTGGTGCAAGAAACACTGGGGTTTTCATGGGAACTGATAAAGTATGATGTTTCCACTTGTTTTTTTCTGTATTTCTATATTTTAGCACCTTTTATGCCGCTCATGTTTGCCCCACCTGGTGAAGAGAATATCAACAGTAAGCTGAGGACTGTTGTTATAAATATCAAAGTAGGTTGGTGAGGGTGGGATAGAAGATGGGGTAGAGGGTGTGATAGAAGATGGGGTAGAGGGCGGGATAGAAGATGGGGTGGAGGGTGGGATAAAAAATGGGGTTGAGGGTGGGATAGAAGATGGTGTAGAGGGTGGGATAGAAAGTGGGTTAGAGGGTGGGGTAGAGCATGGGGTAGAGGGTGGTGTAGAGTGTGAGATAGAAGATGGGGTAAAGGGTGGGATAAATGGAGGTGTAGAGGGTGTGGTAGCGGGTGGTGTAGAGGATGGGACAGAAGGTGGGGTAGAGCGCTGAGTTAGAATAGGGTTAGAATAGAAACATACCCCCTTCCCTCCTTTTGATAATAAATTGCAAAAGTTATGTCCCTTTTTTGTATAAAGAAATAGTCTTAAACGTTAGTTTTTTTCCCTCCAGCTTCCTCAGAAAAGTTATTGGTATGGCGTGATTAGGGAAATCAAGGTCACATGTCTAGAAGAGTCTCTTGATAACAGCACTCTACAGAAATCAGTGATCAGGGAGAACTATACAGGAGGGGACACTGGATACCAGGCCATCACTCTATCACCCCTACAGCGGCACAAGGGGTACACGGTGCACGCAGTGTACTGCAACAGTGCTGGGTGCAGCCCCCAGGGCGATGGTCTCCAGATCCCATCCCAAGGTGAGAAATGGGCTCCCTGTGTATTCATAATAGTACTCAATGCATTTGATACCCTTTGTAATGTTAACTCTCGGAGCAATGGCCTTTGATATCCTTTGTTGGCGAGACATGGTCCCTCTGTGCATTCACAATTTAACTCTATCTGTTGTGTACCCTGTGTAATGTTAGCTTTCTAGATCAATTCACCTTCCCCACATCTTCCCACAACTCTTTCCAACACGCATGTGAAACCGAGGTCAGGCATCAAAATCAAGATGGCAAAGTTTGTTTTTACCTTCGGTTCCGTGCGGAAGATGCTGTGAAGGTGAATGATCTTCTGATCTCCACTAAATGTGATATATGGGCTACCTGTGCATTCATAATTGTATTCAATACGTTGGGTACCCTTTGGAATGATAGCAATGCAAAGATAGCAAAAAAAAATCAATGTTCTTAATCTGAAGGTGAAATTTGAAACTTGAAATTGGAAGGGGTGTGAAAATAACCTCGGCACATTTCGCGACTTTTAAATTTCGCGATCGCGGGGATTATTTGATTTTTTTCTTTTGTTTTTACAAGAAAATGACGTTAACCGATTACTGAAACAAGACCAAACTAATTAAAACAAAACTAACACGCTGTCGATTATTGAAACAAGACCAAAATAATTAAAACAAAACTAACACGCTGTCGATTACTGAAACAAGACCAAAATAATTAAAACAAAACTAACACGCTGTCGATTACTGTAACAAGACCAAAATAATTAAAACAAAACTAACACGCTGTCGATTACTGTAACAAGACCAAAATAATTAAAACAAAACTAACACGCTGTCGATTACTGAAATAAGACCAAAATAATTAAAACAAAACTAACACGCTGTCGATTACTGTAACAAGACCAAAATAATTAAAACAAAACTAACACGCTGTCGATTACTGTAACAAGACCAAAATAATTAAAACAAAACTAACACGCTGTCGATTACTGTAACAAGACCAAAATAATTAAAACAAAACTAACACGCTGTCGATTACTGAAATAAGACCAAAATAATTAAAACAAAACAAACACGCTGTCGATTAGCGTAAGCCGAGTTTGAATCGCCTCAAAAGTCATTTTTCAAAGTCAAATTTTGCGGTCTTTATTTATCGCGAGTGTTCAAGTTCGCGATTTTTTTAAATCGCAAAAGACGCGAATTCAATCGTTAACAGTGCGCTTTTTGTTAGAATTAATGTAGCACTAAAATCTTATTATTTCCTATTTGTCCAAAGATACAGACCCTCTGCCATTCAAAGCTCCGTCACGCTCATCTGGCCAAGCATTGTTTGTAGGCGTCGGATGCGGACTCGCTGTTGTTGCCGTTGTAATCATTGTTGTATTAGTATGTAGGTGCGTGCTATAGTTATTGTTTTTGTTCCCCTTCGCCCATGGGGAAAATGTGAAATATTGAGGGAGGGGGGGGGATGCCGATTTACAATGGTTACAATGCGATTGCGATTTACAATGGTTACAATGAGATAAAATGTTTCTTGTATCCTTATTGGCATATTTCCTAAACTGTCAGACTCCCACCAAAACATAATTCACATACTCCATGATTTTCTGGGGATCATATAATACCTGTTATGTTTTGTCCTGCACTTATCACTGAGCCCTTTTCCGGGGCTTTTCCATTTGTGGCTGGCTTCCCAGTCACAAATATGAACTGTCCTTATAGCTTGCAACCATCAGCTTAACCAGCTTTAAGCTGGTACAGGATAAAGTATTCAAAGTGTTAGTTTGATTTTGATGGTTGATGGTGGTTAATCAAGGACAAATAAAGAATGAAAATTGATAAAAAGCATCAAATGTGTTGTTTACATGTTCTTTTTCCTTATTTTCAGATTCTGCCCTTTAGAAAGAAGAAGAAGAGGTCAAAGGATTGAGGAGGTCTTCCCTTACCCGGTAGGTTTACATTGAGGGGTTATATGATGTTCTGGTTCAGATAATAGTGAGTGTTCGTACCGTGGCAGCTAGGGTGTGACAGACACATGATGATAGAAAGGTAAGTGTAGGGACACTTGGACAGGGTAAAGAGTAATAAAACAAAATAGTGAATACACCAAAGGACGAAATGGATAAAAACAAATAAATGTATGGTTTGTGACATAAAAAGATGAATGGGATATTTAATAGAGCTCTTTGGAAGTGTAAAGCAGCCTCGCATGTACTTCCTCCCTTACCAAGTAGGTTTATCTTGTCTAGGTTCATCTTATCTTGTGGTTCATCGTTATCTGGTCACTATGCTTTATTTAAATAGTTCATAGCGGAGCCCCTGTGGAGCCCTATAGTCATAGGAAAGTGATATAGCTATACGAGTCAGTGCCTCGCTCTCTGATTGGTCGAAAATTAAATGGCGCCAAAGTGGGGACGCGCGCGTACAGAAAAATATTTTTAATTTCCTTTATTCGTCGAACAAACTAAAACAAGGGAGTTACTTGAACACGGGCGTCGAGTACAGTCGGGCCCGTGGTATATTATGATCAGCGGTATCGCTTCGCAAAACCACAGCTGTCCCCAGACCGTTACATCACCAGTCTAGACAAAGTTGTCTAGGGGGCAAGGGGGGTTCAACCATGTGCTGGGTGGCCAGGGGGTGCAGCCACCACAGGGATCCTGAAGTTGTTGTTTGGATATTTCATTGATGCTGCCTTATCTTGAGAACGTCTCAACCAAAATTTATTAAGAGGGGTGGGGGAGGGGGTTCAAACACTTGGTGGCCAAGGTTACAACCACCACAGGGATACCGATATCTAATTAGGAGCTTTTAGACAGTGTCTAAATCTATATAGAAAGCCTATATTCGGGTGCACATGGCCAGCAGCATGGCCATCGGCAAAGACTTCAAATATGTTGAACCGAATAAATATAATAAATTAGATTTTTTTGCTGAAATAGGAGCATAATTTTTTTTTTCGTAACTTCGACTCTATCTAGCGCTGGACGATCTTGGGGACTTTATACTTTCACTTGTTTCAATCTTTCAATTACATTGATTACCAATTAACTGTTATAAAAACAAGTAAGCAAATATTGCGCTTGTAATGCTGCTGCTCGTGCTGTCCTAGCTCTGGGCGGGCTGCACATTGCCGTTCGAGCTCGCGCCGCAAGTCTGCGCATCTCACTTCAATAGGATAAAGCCTCTGAAGTGGACTTTTTAGCCTTGATGGCTTGCCTTTATTCACTAGTCTAACTCTAACTAAATACAATGCTCGTGTTACACGACACTATCACTATCTAACCTACTGTCATAGGACCATACAATACCCATACTAGCTTTGTCTATAGCTTCCGGCTCTCCTATTGTCCCTCTAATTACACATCCTCGGTGAAACTGCCAAACTGCTCCGACTAATTCGGCTATCTCTAGTTTCTCTCTCACATCTGAGGAAATTGATCCCTCGCTACCTCTGTTGACCATTGGGGGATACTAGAAATCTCTGGCAGATCTGCGGAATACTTTGCGAGTAACATATAATATTTACAAGGGCAGAAGGAAACGCCGGTTACAGCCTCGGCGAAATTGTCGCCCGGTAAACAGCCGCAGTGGAAGTACTGGTCACAGGCGTCACAACCCAGCCAGTCTTCTCCATCGTCATCCTTGCACACTTTGCAAATATTGACGTTTCACCTGCAATTGTAAAATACACAGTCGTTCAAATATAACATTTCAGTCGCATGCTTAGGCTTGCGGTCTGGAAGCAAGATTACGGTTTTATAGGCGTACATACTTACCGGTGGATATCGTTGTAGCATGTGCCAAAGATTAACCTCGTCATGTTTGCTCGTTCTTCCGTTATGTCAACAACGTTTAAATCCCTGCTCTCACACAGATTCTTGGCAAACTATAGAGCTATGGAATATAAATTTTAATAGTATCTTTAGCGTCTTAGCGATTTCTCAGTCTGAAGGGCGTAGAAAGTGAATGATTCCTTAGATATATAAGACAGAAGCAATTGATAAAATTGAATACAACCGATTGATGAAAATTGGTAACAATTATCAATTCTTATCAATTAGTTACATCGGCTATTCATTTAATACACAAGCAGTTTAGAAATATCTCGATCCCGGATCACTACTCACCGAACAAATGAAAACACCACAGTTAAAGTGGTCGGTTTGCCTTTGATACTGTCGCTAAACGCAAGGCCAAGAGGTACATTCCCATGAGGTCTTTCTGTCAATTACCGAGCTAAATTGATTTATCGCATTCAGTAGCAGGCAGCCATGACTGCCGGCCATGTGCGAATATTGCTTTATTAACACGATGGGATAGCTGTGGTTTTGCGAAGCGATACCGCTGATCATAATATATCACGGGCCCGACTGTACTTCGACGCCCGTGTTCAAGTAACTCCCCTACAACAAACCCAAAGCTTGTACAGTTTAAAAAAACTGTGAGATAAAAGAATATTAGTTGAGTCTTCTAAGGTGAACTCCAAGCCCTAAGGAAGGTGAACTTGTAAAAGGCGAAAGCTTTCAAGAAACCCTGGCATTCGGTACAGAACTACGAATTGGGAGTGTTGTTTTCAACTCTGAATGGGAAACCGAAATATGATGACTCAACTTTAGAGGGACTTGTCGAGATGAAGTAATATAGGTTAATAAATATGGACTCTCTTGAATTTGGCATGAAAAAGTATGATTGTGGTAAATACAAATGTTTTTATCGGCAAAAAGTTTTCGTTCGTTCTGTTCGCCGTAGAGATTCTCAAAACAATTCGTACAGCTGAATTTGCCTGTTCTGTTCCCTGTATTCCCTGTGTTAGATGAAATCACATTTAAACTTGGCACACTAAAAAACAGAGGCAAATTCTGTATAATTTGAATATTAAAAAAATAATGACACATTGAATTATTTGAAATTTACTTTACGGCAAACGTCAATTCAACCAACGCGCTCGATTTTTTGCGTTTTTGATAAATGCTAACAGACTTCCCCTTGTTAAAATCTTTTCCTTTCCTCTTTACCTTCGACAGAGACTCAGGATTTATCGAGGTCAAGGCTTACATAGTAGTGTTTCACAGCATAGAAAACACAATTTATTTTATTTCGTAGATACTGAGACTTACACACTAAGGGGTCGTCCACACTAACAATGATTAAAAAATACCCGGATTCGTTTCGCCGAAAGCGCATCACTTGATTCGCGTCCACCTTATCGTTTACGCAGTTTGTTCGCCTTGATCCAGCCGTCCACACTTACACGGATTCAAACGTTTGAACGCGCTGAAAGGTACGGGGTGACGTCATTTTTATGCGCATGCTCATAGTAGCAGACATTTCTCCGGTCGAGTTGAATGAACTTTGGAGTGAGTTATTCGTGTGTGTGCGAACCAAAGAAGAAAAGGACTACGAACCATCGTCGCTACAAGGCATGTTGGCCAGTTTCGAAAGACATCTTAAAACAAAGTCATATCCAAACAGCATTATCAATGATCGTGTGTTCGATAAAACGAGAAAAGCACTTAGTTTCAAGCAAAAGCTGTTAAAGAAACAAGGCAAAGGAAACAAGCCGAAAGCATCGCAGAAGACATGATAAAAATCTTATATGACAAAGGATATCTCGGCGTATCAAGCCCAGAAGCAATTCACTCTTCATTTTGGCCTAAGAGGAATTAACGAGCACCACAACATGCGTTGTGGCGATGTGAAACTGTAAAACTGACAACGACTCGGAATACTTGGAGTTCATCGAGCGCCAGACAAAAACTGGGGAAAATCCCCACGATATCAAAACCTTCCAACCAAAAATGTTTTCAACTGATGGGAGCAAAAAGGATCCAGTAGCTGTCTACAAAGCGTTTGCTTCGAAAAGATCTGAAAAGATGAACGATCCCGACGCTCCATTTTACAACGCAGCAAACAATGTCAGAATCGCTCAACAATTCTGGTTCAAGTGCAACGCGTCGGGATCAATAAACTTGGAAGTCTGTTGAAAGAAATGTCGAGCAAAGCGGGATTGAATAAGGATAATCTTCGTAACCACAGTTCCAGAAGAACAATGATTCAAACTCTAACCGAAATGAAGTGAACCTCAAGATATCGAGAACTACAGCCACTTGAGCAAAACAGCAGATGAATATGTCGCATATGCTGACAAACATTAGCTCAAGTACCTGTACAAGCATTTTCATGGTCGTTGTTCTGGGTCTGGCGGGTGTGGGAGGGGGCGGAAAACGGATGGTTCATTTTATTCTTGCATTCTGTTTTCACCTTTTCATTCCTTTAATTGTCCGTCCCTGAAATTTGATTTTAGAGTTTTCTAGATTATTGATGCATGACGCCGCAACTCATCTGTTTCAGATAGCGCCAATGGTATCAGAAGCCTCACTTCCGACCGGCAGTGCTAATGAGTACGGCAATCTGTACTCTGCCGCTGCAAGCGCAACCTCTCTAAACCGGTCAGTCTACAATACAGACGCGAGTTCTCTTGTTTCTCAGCGAACTGAAGACCGACTTTCCGTCGATGGAAGGGATTTCTCTAATGCCTCAGTGCGCTCTCTACGAAGCTGCAATTCTCTGCCTTGCATGACCGAAAACGAGCGTTCACGGAACGCTATACCCGAGGAAGAGGGCCAAGAAGCGAGCTCTGGGGTTCTCCATGATGATTGTTTTGGGCCTTCATCCTTCGATGTTGAACTCCCTTTAATAAAAGTGAATCTTAGGGACGAGGATAAAATGACTTGATCCACAAGTAGGCGGCCAATTTAAAGCGGCGGGGTACTCCACTAATGTGTTTTGGACCGTCATCTGTGGATAAAGTTAGAGAACCTTTAATGAGATAGACCGTAGCAAAAATGGATATACGTAGGAAACCAGTTAATGTTGAATGACTACATCTTTTGTCCCCCTTTCCCTACTTCTTTGTACAGCAAGACAGTCAACTATAAAGTCTTGATATTTATAGCAGGGGGAGAAGAAATTCTGTTAGTTGTCAACGAGTTACTGCGAGAAAAATGTAGTTAGAAATAACATTACTTAAGGGGTCGCAAGAACTTTAAGTGATGACAGAACCTTTTTTTTTGCTACATGTCAACTGTTGTTGATCCTGGTGTTTTTGTTGTTGATATTTTGTTGTTGATATTTATGTAGCATATTACATGTTATTTGATTCCTTGATTTATTTTATTACAAAGCGAATGCTTTCATTGATAGGAAAGGTATCATAGCAGATGAAAGCTATTTATGTTAATAATTATTTATTATTTCTCAAATGTATAAAAAGTGATTTTCCAAGAATAATAATACTCTTTTTAAGATCTGATCTTCTAGCTCGGAAAAACTGTGCAAACGAGTACAAATTCACTTAAAATCAATTTAAATCATCCAATCCATACCACAATAAAAATAGTTTCATTCGATTGTTAACGCAACTTGGGCGCGAATCTAATTCATCCATAAGTTTACATTCGTGACGTACACAGTCCTAGGGCAATGAAAAAGTAACAATTTTACTTGGCTTGACTTTGGGAGATAGTGTTGACTTGACTTGGGAAGATGGTGTTGACTTGACTTGGGGAGATGGTGTTGGCTTGACTTGGGGAGATAGTGTTGACTTGACTTGGGGAGATAGTGTTGACTTGACTTGGGGAGATAGTGTTGACTTGACTTGGGGAGATGGTGTTGAGTTGACTTGGGGAGATAGTGTTGACTTGACTTGGGGAGATAGTGTTGACTTGACTTGGGGAGATAGTGTTGACTTGACTTGGGGAGATGGTGTTGACTTGACTTGGGGAGATAGTGTTGACTTGACTTGGGGAGATGGTGTTGAGTTGACTTGGGGAGATAGTGTTGACTTGACTTGGCGAGATAGCGTTTACTTGACTTGGGGAAATAGTGTTGGCTTGGGGAGATCGCGGAAAGCTGCACTGGATGGCCGCTTTGTTTTAATTCGCCGGTAAGGTTGTTCCATAAATTTCTAGCTTTTGCCTTGGTGACCACGTCGAACCATCAGACGCTTGTACTGTTCTCAACAACGAGACCAATTAGAGCGTATGTATGATCAGACCAATCAGAGCGTATGTAAGATATTAATTATTTTATATTTAACATCGGAATGCAATAATTAAGTCTTTAAATTACAATCTTTATGTAAAACTAAAGGTTTATTTTTTATTTACCAAATTCAATCGAAACGTACAGTCATAGTGGTTTTCGAAAGTCAGCCGATGCAAATGGATGCTTTCTCAAACTGGTGTTTTACCAGGGTAACAAAATGACAACTGACGAGGCTCTTTAAGTTAGATCGTCTATCCACGGTTTTTGAGACTTTAATTAGAGGGATCTAAGATGGCCAGCCTAACTGCGTCGCCTACTTCTCACTGCGGAGGCAGTTTTGTTAGCTTCAGGGCAAGATTCATTTATTTTGCTTAAACTGTGCTGTGGATATCGCCTCCTATCGCGCTTAGCAAGTCTGTCTACAACAAATCTAAATGCTGATAAGGAGTAAAAGGCACTTCCTGTATACACCCTGAAAACCGTGGGAGTTGCAGACTTTATTTCTAGACATGGACGCCCCACGTAAGATTATCAGTAGTGTTGATATAGGGAATGTAGGGAACCAAAAAAGTATAGGGAACCAAAAAAGTTAATAGGTGTAGCAGACCACGTACAGTAGTTAAACTGACAGTTGTGTAGAGTTGCACTTCAAAGATTGATCAACCAGTTTTTTGTTATTTAAAATACAAACGATTTATTTGTAAAAACACTTCGAAAAACAGTGGTTTTAAAAAACCCGTGAAATACTATTTAGTTTATTTAGTACTAATACACCGTAATGTCTTTTGTTCTGGCTTGACTATTACACATTAACAGCTATATTTTGTTGCACGGGATTTTGAAAACCACTCTAACAATCCTAGAATGAATTCTGATAGATTAATGACGATAATTGATTGTAACTATTCCGGTTACTCGCTTTAATAAGCCGATGGAAATGGATGTTTTCTGTGACTTGGTAAGAGAGTGTGAGTGTTAAATGACGGCAGGCCAAAGGGGCTTCGTCACAAGTCAAAGATTCGTCCACGAAATATTAACTAAACCGCCATCGAAGGAGAGACAAAATATAGCAAAAAGGTTAAAGACTTAAAATGTTGAAAAAATAATAGAATTTTAACAACCACGCATGCGCAGCTGCTTCAGCTTCTTCAAACCCGAGTCTGCAGAAGTAAAATCTAGACGTTAATCTGCGTAATTTTTTTTATCAGTCGAATTAGAAAAAATGTATTCGCTATATTTTATAAAGGTTTAACTCAATGGTTGTAGCAGTCGGACTCCATTTCTAGATGTTAATTACGCACCATGTTTTCTCGATAAAGAGCATAAATTGCTTCCAAAACGTTTCCGTTCGATTTAATATCATAATTAAATCTCGTTGTGTTTTTCCCTTTGCGTGGCTGGGCAGACAAATTTTTTTTTATAATCAAACAAGGATTTTTGTTTTTTCGAAAAATTAAATATAGATATTGGCAGAAAGCAAGCGCATGTATCGAGCCGTGTTTTTTTGTTAAGGTTGAGTACGCTGATTGATGTTGATCAAACTTAGCCTGGAGTATTATAAAATGTGTAAAGACAGAAGGTATTGATATAGTAGGGACCTTAAGCAAGAACGACGACGACGTCTAGGACAACGAGAGCGGAAAAGATGTTTTCGCGCGTGGCAATCAGTAATAATTTAATTGCAATGGAATAAGCAAAACATTATAGTCAGAGATAGATAAAAAATGAACTAAGGACAGTATTTCTAAAGTAGCGAACGTGGTTAGAGGAGAATAACCTCTGCGCGTGCTCCTTTCCACACGTAGTACTTAAAGATGCGAAAACTAGGTTAAAACTTGGGGCAGGATAATGTCGAGGTTCCGAATTAAAATAAAACAACATGAGGTAAGATTAACTTGGTAAAAACTGCAAAATCTGTAAATTGTAGTTTAACCTAGTAGCACCCAAGACAAAAAAAAAGAAATCATTGCAAAGGGAGGTATATTTAGACAGAGCTGCAAACAACGATGGTTAATAATAAACATTACCGATTTCTTTACCGGGAAAACAGTTTCCTCGACAAAGGTCGAAATTTGAGTGGAACATTACTGCACTAGAACCAAATAATTTGCAACCACGACAAGTGCTCAATTCGTAAAAAGCTTCGATTTTACTTGAATGTTTTATTGACCAATAAGTGAATAAAGATAGTTTCGTTTACAGCGAGCTCCCCTTTCGTTAGATGATGAACATTAGACTTGCCTCACGTCACGATCGAATTCCATACAATGCTTGCCTGATGGATTTCAGCCCTTCTCCACCGAAAAATGTGAGTATTTTTTTAGCAATTTTGGAAGTATGCGGAAAACACAAAAAGACAGAACATCCAAAATAGTTACAAGTCGCGACACTCCTGGGGGGTTGATGAAATCTTAAAAGTTTTCGAACACATCCACTAGCTGCTCGTGTTTGTTTCTCAGTAGAAGAGCTGCTAACACATCCACTAGCTGCTCGTGTTTGTTTCTCAGTAGAAAAGCTGCTAACACATCCACTAGCTGCTCGTGTTTGTTTCTCAGTAGAAAAGCTGCTAACACATCCACTAGCTGCTCGTGTTTGTTTCTCAGTAGAAGAGCTGCTAACACATCCACTAGCTGCTCGTGTTTGTTTCTCAGTAGAAAAGCTGCTAACACATCCGCTAGCTACTCGTGTTTGTTTCTCAGTAGAAGAGCTGCTAACACATTCACTAGCTGCTCGTGTTTGTTTCTCAGTAGAAAAGCTGCTAACACATCCACTAGCTGCTCGTGTTTGTTTCTCAGTAGAAGAGCTGCTAACACATCCACTAGCTGCTCGTGCTTTTTTCACAGTAGAAGAGCTGCTAACACATCCACTAGCTGCTCGTGTTTGTTTCTCAGTAGAAGAGCTGCTAACACATCCACTAGCTGCTCGTGTTTGTTTCTCAGTAGAAAAGCTGCTAACACATCCACTAGCTGCTCGTGTTTGTTTCTCAGTAGAAGAGCTGCTATCAAATCCACTAGCTGCTCGTGTTTGTTTCTCAGTAGAAGAGCTGCTAACACATCCACTAGCTGCTCGTGTTTGTTTCTCAGTAGAAAACTGCTGCAGGCCTCGAGATATTGGTGGGTACTGTACGTCCCTCAGAGCCACACCCCTACTACGGCCCTGGATGCCTAAATGTTATTGATATAATTTAGAAATGGAGATACAGACTCGACTTGGCGTTGGTGATTTGATGAAAGTCAAATGTTAAAACTGTTTTTTTTTGTCCTCTTGAGCTGTACTAATGGAGATGTGTAATATGTTGCGAAAATATACAGCGATAAAATCCACAATACGAAACTGTTATATTATATTAAGGATTTAGGATACCTGAGGGTCTAGCCTGTGGTTTTCAACCTCTCGCTTCTTCTAGTATTGCGAGAGAAATGCAAAAACAAACGATGATTGAGATTCCTTGCGCCTTATGTAGATAACGTTAGATTGGAAGGCGACTTTTTAAAACAACATCTGTTTTTGCACCAAGAGCGACTGGTTACAGTTGATAGGTTATCAAAGCAGATTGTTGTAATATTCACTTAGTATCGTCTTGACAGAAAAAAATCAGCGATCTTTTTCCTGGGAAACTTACCTTTAATAACCTCCCACGATTGAGATTTGATTGAGAGCATCTTTTGCTTGCTTGAATGGATTGTGGAATAGGGAATTGATGCTTTGTGTCCGTATTGTATTGGAGCATTAGTTGGCAGTATGATCATTTTTCTATGTTTTCGAAAGTGCCCTAGAGTTTTCCACTGTCTGGCCTTTGAATGTACCATTTGTACACTCCTCCCCCACCCCCTCCCCCTCCCCTCCACGAGGTCCCAGATCCAACCCTGAATGAGATCAATGTGTGCTGACAAAGAATGCTTGTTGGTTTATTTCGCCAACTCTCACCGTGAGGATATAAAGTATAATGTATGTCTGCGTAGGCAAAAAATATCAAACCTAGACGGCTACTGGTACAGTCAGTGCCAGATTGCTAGATATTTTATAAATGATGTTATACTTATTCGAAAACTTGACGAGTTTTTTGCTCGATATTTTTTGTAGCTAATTATGTTTTTCGATTTTTTCACCCGATGTTTCGTGTGCTGTTTAATCAATATTTGTTGGTTCAATTCGGAAAGGAGGGGGGATTTAAACGATTGCCACTTTAAACGATTGGCAGCTATATGTGTGCCAAAATCCTTATTTTACGATGTTCTCTTTTCTGCTTGATTTTAAGCACCTTTGTCAAGCTTTCCGATCTTTTCTTTGATCGGTTAGGCAAAAAATAAGAAGGTAAAATCATAAATTTGAAAGTAATAAATGAGCTTAGCCTGCGTACTAAAAACTTGTTTCCGCGCTTTTCCTTTTTACACAAATGATTCTTCTTTATCTCGAGTTGTTTTGGAATTTGTTAGAAAAGATTCTTCCAAATGTCAAACGACTCAACACTTTAGCAGTCATTGAAGAAATGTTTACGAAACCTCGGGACTGAATATTGCTTTTATTGTTTAAAGTCAATGGCTTAAAGGCTAATGTACATCTGCCCAAAACCATATCTACAATTCATAGGATTATAATCAATGTTGGTTAGCTTTTAAGGAAAACCCCCGTCTTTATCCAACATAACCAAGTGTATACTGTATTCACTATTTACAAGAGCAGCTAAGAAAGCATCAGCCTATCCGGCTACAATTCGCAAAATACTAACAAAAGCTTTCTGTCTGCTATCTACAATTATTTTCAAACACAATATCATTTTCTCTCGACAGTTCAAAATAATTTGCTGTGTTATTCTTGGCTCCCCGTGCAAACGAGGAAACCCAATATATTTATGATTATTAATAAACCGAAAGAGGAAACGAATTCTCCAAGTCGTGCGGATTATTATACACTTTGTACTTTCTCAAGTTTCTGGCTCTTTGTTGCCGACTCGACAATTCTAAAGGGAATTGGATACAGACAGAAACTCGAATTTCTTCTGGCCAGAGCGTCAACATTTCAAGTATATAAAGCAAATTGTGTGATTTTTTTAAAGTAAGTCTGAAGTACCATGTAAGTGTCTTTTGTAAAAGGAATTATAATCACTTTTAAAATCATGCAAGTTGAATATGAATAAACGTCTTTTGCCTTTGGTATATCAAAACACACCCCCATAATGATGGCCGAGAACAGGGGTTGTTAAAAAGTAGCGAAGCGTAGGTAGGCTTACGACAGCACTTAATCTTGAAGGCACCGCCTTAAGGCACTCGTAAGCAATTCTTTTCAAAGTGTTTACCACACGCGCGTGTTTGATAGCCAGTACACTGCTGCGCTTACTCGTTTATTTAGGACTTTTTTAGACAGCGAACCTCAGGTCTGATGATTGCTGATGAAATCAGCCAAAACATCGTCAAATTACACGAAGTCCTAGAAAATAATTATATTCTTGAAGTCAGTCACCGCCAGTAGCCAAATAAAAATCAGTAATTTTTTTGTAGATCTTTTCGCGCTCGATATATAACCCCCTTCACTCTCCTCCCTGTCTTTAATAAGCTTTCAATCCCCCACCAAACACTCTGATCCCCGCGCTTGGCGGACAAACGGAATTCGTATAGAAACAGCCCATATATCACACTGGCTCGAACTAAGTTGTCGATGCTAAAAGGCATATAACAATATGGTACGGCTATATTTATTACCATATAGTTTGGCACTGCTATTAATAGCCTTGCAAATGATTCACCTTTACTTGAAATCTTAATGCATTATCTCGATAATGATTCTCATTTTTTTTACTATCCCCGGGGCCAAGTCTCGACGGTTCTTTTCGCCACATTTACCATGCCTTATGGTTAGTTCTTGCGCCGTTTCTCCAACCTGATGCTTTAATTTCTGTTTAATCAAATAACTCGTCAACGAGTACCTCTTCGCTATGGTCGTTTGTTTCTCGGGCACTTTCCTCCAGTTGTCCCTAGCCCCCGTCTTTTTTTTTTTACGGAGTTTCGCATCGGGCTTCACTTTTTAACAATGGCACCCAAAGGCTCAATCATCCTCGCATCTCTTTTCTTTTAATACGAGCAGGTTTTCATCCTGTTAATGCGGTCTTCCGAAACAATGAGTTGCTATTATCACTAACGCAGCTTTATCTGAATACTGTGTGCTTTTGTGTCGTCTAACGATGAACTGAAATGCGACTTTTTCCTCTCGCGAAGACAGAATGTCTAGGTAAGCACTTATCTTTCTGCGTTGCGCATTTCTTTGCGATGCTGGTTCTGATAAATACCCATAATTTAACTCTGTAAAGTCTTTCCGTCTTAGTCTTACCCGAATGCCTAATCTTCGTTTACTTACTCTGCCTTTGTGCAGATCCACGTGACAATTGAAGCATCTTGCTGTTGTTTTCAAGTGAGCTGAAATTGCCATCCGTCTGGCGTGCCTTAAGGCGTATTGACAGCCAGCCATAGTAAGTGTAAAGCTAGCGATTGTTCAACCTTATCAAGTCGTAAGGCTCGTAAAACGCGTCTCTGTTGAATTACATATATAAAAAAATAAAGTAGCCTGTTGGTTCTAGGCTGTTGGTGGAGTACCATCTTAACAGAATGGTAACAGGCCCGCTCGAAATGCTTGCTCTTGTAACTTTGCGGTTGCTCTGACGCTCGACATGCTTGGCCTTGGTGAGCATCGCAATTGCTGATATCTTATGTTCTTGGATTGTTTTTCAAATCATGGCTGCTTGGAGCAGTTGGCAAAAATCATTGAGCCTCAACTTTCTAAAAATAAAGACAATGTTGCAATTTTTGTACGTTTGCCAATCATATGTTAAGAGCATGGTTACTTGTCGTATAAACAAGTACTCTTCGCGCCTCATATCTTCCTTAAAACGACTCTAATAATGTTGACTTATGTAAACCGTGGTTTTATACATTTTCATGTCCTCATATAGTTATAAGGGCGAAGAGGAATCGCTGGTTGCTGCTTATTCCTCGTTGACTGCGAATTTGACCAACGGGCGAACGAGTTTTTCACAGCAATACGGTACTCCCTCCCCAGAAAGCAGTAAATAACGGGATGACACGCAGAATTGAAAAACACCAACCACAGGCATAACACGAAGATCTTATTGAGCACGGTGTAATACTCCACAATTCCTTGCGGTTCAGGCGGGAAAAACGCGTCCCAAATAGCTAGAGAAAGATAAGGTCCCCAGGAAATGACGAACATGAGGATGATCAAGACTAGGATTGCCACAGCCTTGCGCTTGCGCTGGAGCTTACGCACGTTCACTCGAAGAACTTGCACCCCTTGAGTGGGCGTCTGAGACCTCTGAGACAGCTTCTGCTGTATGACGAAGATCGTGATGCAGTGCAGAACAGCCATTATGGTCAAGGGGAGAAAGAAGAACCCGACTGCATGCCCTATGAGGTACCTTTGTCTGTCGCCGAGCTTTCCGGGGTAGCTCAGGATGCACTTCTTGTGTCCTGCCACAACTAGGATCTTCTTGAATATAGTCGTGTACGAGGCATCAGAGATCGCGACGAGCCACATGAAGGCGATGATGTAGGGGAACCAGCCTCGATAGTAACGTGACTGAAACGGAAAGCAAACAACCACGAATTTCTCCACGCTGATTGTCATCAGAATGAGGATGGAAGCATTGATCACGGTGTTCTGAAGGAATGTTACGGTCTTGCACATAAAAGGCCCGAAGAGCCATTCCTCCGCGATGTAGAAGTCGATGGTGAGCATTGGTATGCATACAAGTGTGATCATAAGATCCGCGATGCAAAGATTGAAGATGGAGAAGTTCGTACAGTTCCGCAGACGTCGTGTTCTTGTTATTAAAAGACATACCATGGAATTCCCAAAAAAAGATGCCAGGAAAGTTATCCCAAACGAAATAATTATCGCAGAGCGTTCACTCATAGTAAAATGACATTTGATAGCGAAGCAGCCCTTTAAAAAAGAAGTGGAGTTAGTACTGTTAACAGTGCTGTTCAATGCCACATCGCCCATGTCTTGATCGAGGCTTCTAGAACGTCGCCAAAAGAGTATGAAAAGATTTGTTCACGGCGACGGCGAACATCGACACAAGTGCGCATCGACAGGATTGCAAATTAGCGCAGCCAAATCCCATATCTTGCGTTTTTCGCCAACTCTGCTCTGAGTGCAATAAGCAGTTCACTTTCAAATGCATTTAGCACGAGACAGGTGGAGCATCTTTCTTATGAATGTCTGAAGCCACAGGAAACGTACTACTAGCCAATCACCGCCCTTGGAAGCCAATAAACTACATACGGATCAATTAAGAATCGAGAAACGTCTTCTTCTCACTCGTACCATCATAGGCAAGGAATCACTTAGTGAAATGTAGAAAAAAAAATGCCAAGGAAACAATTATTTATTTAACTTAGGTCTTTCGTGTTTTAAGACGGCAAGCGAACAGGAGTCAAGAGAGACAGATTAAATTCATAAGAGATGGCAATTTTTTTTTTATGATAATACCACACGACCGAGATTGGTAAATTAGACAACCTTGGGCAAGTAATTCGTATAATTAAATCCTTCAAAAGCCGAACCGCCTTTCTTTCCTTAAAGGATCAGCTCTTAGATTTTACCAAGCGGAGAATAACAAATAAAATGTCGTCTTTCTTTTAAATTTGAAAAAAAAAAATAGCGATTTTTATTCCAAAGATCTAGATAATTCCAATTTAAACTCAGCTGTAAAGACATAAATCATTAGTCTATGTTTTCATTTCCTTGCGAGATTTCTACGATAACCTGGAGATGATGAAGATACTGGCTCTGTTTAGCAGTTGCATTGAACGAGATTGGCTAAAGTCAACACTGGTGTATCGCAGAGAAACATCCATAATTAACGAAATTTTGGATCGGAGACGCTTGGTATCTAGGTGATAAGATGAATATATGTTTCTACGATGATGTAAACAGTACAATGATGTAAACAGAAGAAACTAGTGATGTATTGCTGAGGAGGGATATTAGCTTACAAGTCAGACGCCATGTTTACTGCATGCTAAAGACCGACTCCTTAACTCTCGTCCTGTATCTATATCTAGTTTAAAAAAAGCCATTAAGGCAGTAATAGCCATAATAACATGATTATTTCGTATTTCTTCAACGCTGTATTCCATAATCTTCCATTTAGTGCAACTGTTATTGTTATTTTGTGGTCCCCCACCAGGTAATGATGACGAAGTGAAATTAAATCGAAGCTAGAATCAAAATTTCAAGCCTGTTTTTTTTGTAAGTTGTCACCACAATCACCGCTGTTTTACGTAATTGTGGGAAGCCCCCATACTAGGGAAGATCGTTATCATTTTAATAGAATTGGAAATTGTAATAATATGGAGAAAAAAAACCCTTAAAATTATTAAATACGCTCATGCTGAGAATTCACAAATAAGTTTTCTAAACAATTTTCTATTTGACAAGCCAGTATCTTCCATTTTGTGGACAGTTATTTGGATCATTCATGTAAACATCTGTTTTTCTCGATAGAAACGCATTTACCAATAAAGAAAAAGTACGATGTATTTCAAAATTACTGTAGTACAACATAGCTGAGATAAGGATAGGATACTTGAGCACGATTTTTTCGTGACTCTCATCTTCTAAGAAATAATAAGATATTAATCCTGCCTGACCAGACAATACATTCTCAAGAGGGATAAAATGTATTGATTAAGATACATCCTAGCTAAAAGAAACAGATATATTTTTAAATCTTATTAACAAATGTAACAAAAACATTTGGTGATATTTCGAGGCTTGTCATCAATGTTACGAATTTATTATCGGCACTTTTGCAACCTAAAAGCCAAAGACGAGGGCCCACTTACGGAAGAGAACAAAACATGATTACAATCTCTTTAGCATCACCAATTAGAAAAAATGGGAAAGGGAAGTATCAATTTCGCTAAAAAAAACAAGAATAGGTGAAATTTGCGATAACGATTGACAGAAAAAAATGACAAGAGACACGGCAGCGTGCCAAAGATAAGAAAATAAACATTTTCCGCGCTCTAATGAAAACTCGATTAAGATAAGAAAAAAAAACACTTAGCAACAACACGCACGGAATGTGAGTATAGTGATTAATTACGCAAAGCCAGACCGGAATTATTGAAAACAAATATTTGCAAGGTGAATACGTTCTTAGCCTGAGAGTCTAGGGGAATAGAAATCAAGTTGATTTGTCCCCGTAGTGTATTACCTTACCGTATTTAAACGCGCCGTGGAAATACTATGCACATCTCTAAGGAAATCTTCACTCCATACTTTCCTTGGAGAACCCTTAAATGGATATAAAAGTAATGTTTAAATGCCTCAAATTTGCCTGTATTACAAAATTTTTAAACAGTACGAAAGCATTTCCATCGATTAATTTTTGCGGAAGCCAATAATGCAATTATTAAGATTGAAATTGGTAAATAAAGTGTAAATCTTTGTTTTTAGATGTTTTTTTCGAGATTTTTATACATCAGGCCCGTACCCAGAGGGGGGGGGGGGGGGGGGGGGGGGGGGGGGAGGGGAGCAGGGGGTGAGGACGTTCGCCCCCATAACGGCGGAAAAATCACTTCCAGTTAGCAATACGTGCTTTTTTGGACAGAGCTATAAAGTATAAGCGAATAAGGTAAAAAAAAGGCATTCTAAATCATCCTAGAATGTCAAAGGTCTTGTGGAAATACTACAATGGCATTAAAAAACCCCTTTTTGTTCTTCCGGGGGGTGTTCAGATTTTTTTCAGAAAACTCATCCCCTTACTCCCAGTCCCGGAAAAATTAGGTACAGTAACTTTTTTCCGATTTCACACGCTCCAAAGAAAAAACCTGGGTACGGGCCTGTAGATTATATGCTTTTCAAAACTAATTGAAAATAATAACAAAGGTGTGGCTGACAAGGGCACTTGAAATAGTGGGCAATAATATGATTGGGTATATTTCACTGGTGGGGTGTTCAGCTTAGGTCCATAGGAGAAATACTCGGCCACGAATAGTTTAATTTGATTAGGTTTTTAGTTTATTCGATCTGAAATGCATTAGAATTGTTGATTACTGTTTCACATTTGCTGCTATCATAACTCTGATTATCTAAAGTACATCTATGATTCCACTTACTTATGTGGCGGGTATAACTCTTTAGTGTTTCCAGGTTAGCCTTTAACTTGTTTTATCTGTTTGCTTCGGTTAGCCCTCGTGTTCATACATAAGTGATTATGAGCGGTTTTACAAAGTCAATCAAAAATGTCTATCAATAATTAATCAATATCTCTTAACAAAAATTGTCAAAACAGGGAAGGGGGAGATTACTATGTCTATGGTAGAGTGATTATACCTTATAGTGTAGGCGAACCACTTTTGAACGCCCAAAGGTTCACGTCCACCCGCGCTCCCAAACTGCGGCACAAATGTCAAATTGATGTCACCCATTATATATTGCAATAAAATTGAATGTTTTAGGTTAAAATTGATAATTTTTGCCACGGCAACTGTAATTCTTGCTTATTTTTGTCTTTTTATTTTGTCTTTTTGTGTTTCTGGCAAATGCCAGTTCCTAAACCAACTGCTTAAAAAAAGTAATTGCTTGATTCATCCTTATGTTTTTTAAATCATTTACACACTAGGGTTTCTTTATCCTGTTATCAAAGCTTTCTCCCTATCACATTTTATTTGGGGCAGCTGTTCTAACAATTTGTCTGATAAGAAGTTGACAAATTGCCCCCGTAGGGAGAGGCTCTGGGAACGAGGTGGCGTTCTTGGGCACGCAAAACAGCACCAAGAACAGTAGCAACACCGACAACTTGGGTGCTGTCTTGTCGATCCAAACTAGCACCAACAACGGTAACAACAGTACCAGCAACAACAGCACCAGCAACAACAGCACCAACAACAGTAACAACAACAACTTGGGTACTGTCTTGGCAATCCAATACAGCAAAAGCAACAAACAGCAACAACCATATCAAGAAAATCTCTCCAAAAAATAAGCGCGGCGGCCAATTTCTTATTTGGAATACCTGCGAATCTCGTTATCAATTAAGGTGGCCGCATCTCCCGAGCTTTGTAAACTTTACAACTACACTTGGAAGAGCATAAAGATGATGTTTACTATTATTGGTGATTTGAGTAGGCCCTTGAAAAGAAGTTTTCAAGTACAAGATCCTCAAAAAGACAACGCTCGTAGAATTATAACAACCGGCATCTGGATATCTGCCATAGAATGTAGTTTATACACCTTTAATTGAGTACCTGACTTTCAACTTTTCAGCTGAAATATTCCTTATGTATATTGCAGGGCAAGATCACAATAATAATCGAAGGTCCTTAGGACGTCATTGTACCCAGTAGAATTCGATTGATTGTGTTGCTTACACTGGTAATCAAATAAGGTTGTGAGTAGTGCTGTAAAATCACAGCTGTCCTGGAAATCACCATTAAACGTGTTTAATCCGTTATTATTAATCAACGATTAAAAAGTGTATCGATACAATAATACAATATTGACAATTAAGTCTCTTGGAAGACCAACGATGCTAAAGCCGTCCCCACCCATTCCCCTTCCTTTCCCTATCTATTCAAACTCTGTCACAAAAGTTTACTGTCCACGGTCTGAATATAACACTGTTACAATAAACCCGTGTGACCGTCTGACTAAGTCCCTTATATACATCAACTAGAATAGTCATTATGTTGTGTTGTCATAGTCATCAGCAGCTGAACTGGCCTTATCATCGTGTCAAGGTCATCAAATGTAGTGTCAATTACAGAGACAAGACATGAGTCTAGACATATAAAGATATTGGTGCAGATAATACACCGTGCTTATTGTTTTTGGCACAAACGTGAGGCCAGGTAATTGCATTTTTTCTGAATCATAAATGAGGCAAGTGTCTTGGTTCCGAGTTATGCCAGCCTAATTGATACCTACTAAACGCTAAAACTTCTTGATCACTGCCTTAAAAAAACAATAGTTAGAAGTAGTGTTCGGAAAGGCAAGTAAAAGCTAGTTTCAGTTTTGTCCACCTAAATGTTACCTATTTCTTGTCTGACTTCGAATTTAATGTCAATTTCTAAATAGCGAAGTTGTAGCATTCATCCAAGCTACTCCGATTTCTTGTGGTGCTTCTTCAAGGCCTTCTTGTGCTTTTGGAGATGTTTCTTTACCCCACGAGGTCTCGGCGCTACGTGTCTCTTGCCGTACAGGCTGCGGTATGTGTTATAGGCGCGGCTGTAGGCGGTCTGGCAGCACGCCGGGCTGCAGGATGGGGCACATGAAGGGCTGCACGGGGCAGGGCATGCAGGAGGAGGGGAGGCGACTGGGAAGGGCGTGGCCACCATGTAGGACCCACAGCAGGAGGCCCCGCATGTGGGGGCGCAGAGGGCGGGGCAGGGATAGCTACAGTACATAATGGGAGCCACCACATAACACGCTAGGAAGGAATGAGAGGAGATCACTACATAACACGCTAGGAAGGAATGAGAGGAGATCACTACATAACACGCTAGGAAGGAATGATAGGAGATCACTACATAACACGCTAGGAAGGAATGAGAGGAGATCACTACATAACACGCTAGGAAGGAATGAGAGGAGATCACTACATAACACGCTAGGAAGGAATGAGAGGAGATCACTACATAACATGCTAGGAAGGAATGAGAGGAGATCACTACATAACACGCTAGGAAGGAATGAGAGGAGATCACTACATATAACGCTAGGAAGGAATGAGAGGAGATCACTACATAACACGCTAGGAAGGAATGAGAGGAGATCACTACATAAACACGCTAGGAAGGAATGAGAGGAGATCACTACATAACACGCTAGGAAGGAATGAGAGGAGATCACTACATAACACGCTAGGAAGGAATGAGAGGAGATCACTACATAACACGCTAGGAAGGAATGAGAGGAGATCACTACATAACACGCTAGAAAGGAATGAGAGGAGATCACTACATAACACGCTAGGAAGGAATGAGAGGAGATCACTACATAACACGCTAGGAAGGAATGAGAGGAGATCACTACATAACACGCTAGGAAGGAATGAGAGGAGATCACTACATAACACGATAGGAAGGAATGAGAGGAGATCACTACATAACACGCTAGAAAGGAATGAGAGGAGATCACTACATAACACGCTAGGAAGGAATGAGAGGAGATCACTACATAACACGCTAGAAAGGAATGAGAGGAGATCACTACATAACACGCTAGGAAGGAATGAGAGGAGATCACTACATAACACGCTAGGAAGGAATAAGAGAAGATCACTAAATAACACGCTAGGAAGGAATGAGAGGAGATCACTACATAACACGCTAGGAAGGAATGAGAGGAGATCACTACATAACACGCTAGGAAGGAATGAGAGGAGATCACTACATAACACGTTAGGAAGGAATGAGATGAGATCACTACATAACACGCTAGGAAGGAATGAGAGGAGATCACTACATAACACGCTAGGAAGGGAAATGAAAGGAGATCACTACATAACACGCTAGAAAGGAATGAGAGGAGATCATACATAACACTCTTGGAAGGAATGAGAGAAGATCACTACATAACACGCTAGGAAGGAATGAGAGGAGATCACTACATAACACGCTAGGAAGGAATGAGAGGAGATCACTACATAACACGCTAGGAAGGAATGAGAGGAGATCACTACATAACACGCTTGGAAGGAATGAGAGGAGATCACTACACAACACGCTAGGAAGAAATGAGAGGAGATCACTACATAACACGCTAGAAAGGAATGAGAGGAGATCACTACATAACACGCTAGGAAGGAATGAGAGGAGATCACTACATAACACGCTAGGAAGGAATGAGAGAAGATCACTAAATAACACGCTAGGAAGGAATGAGAGGAGATCACTACATAACACGCTAGGAAGGAAAACGAAAGGAGATCACTACATAACACGCTAGAAAGGAATGAGAGGAGATCATACATAACACGCTAGGAAGGAATGAGAGGAGATCACTACATAACACGCTAGGAAGGAAAACGAAAGGAGATCACTACATAACACGCTAGAAAGGAATGAGAGGAGATCATACATAACACTCTAGGAAGGAATGAGAGGAAATCACCACATAACACGCTAGGATGGAATGAGAGGAGATCACTACATAACACGCTAGGAAGGAATGAGAGAAGATCACTACATAACACTCTAGGAAGGAATGAGAGGAGATCATACATAACACTCTTGGAAGGAATGAGAGGAGATCACTACATAACACGCTAGGAAGGGATGACAGGAGATCACTACATAACACCCTAGGAAGTATCGCTACATGACACTCTAGGAAGGAATGAGAGGAGCTGACTACGTAACACGCATAGAGGGGATGTGACTGCCTATTTTTTTACTACTTCGTTGAATACGTACAGAATGTGTTGAGCACATTGTTGACGGGGATTGTGCCGAGTTTCTTTGTCTGTAGGGCCTTGAGGAAAGCTACCAGGTGAGTGCCGTTCGTGTTAAAGTCCAAGTACATGTTTACCAGGGTCTTGCCATCCGGAGCGCGGCTGTCAATTAAAATCATATACTGAAGGGGCGTGGTTTAAATATATATTGGCGTAGACGTAAGTCATAAAATTTTGAAATAACCATCTAAAAGCAAAGCTTTATAATGTATTAACCAAATTCATTCAACCTTCCTGATTGCTCTTCGCTACAGTAAGAACGCCAATTAAATTATTTACCTAAAAGAGTTGACTTTAAGTCCGGTAAATGCGTTATAACCGTCAAATGCTTGGTGGACCTGTAACAGAAAATCGATTAGGCGTTGTCATTATTTAAGGTGGGGGGAGTTGGCCCCCCCTTAGACGTTTGATTCTAACATTCATTTCCATCAAAAAGGCTAATATAAAGGCAACTAGTATTTCCATTAAACAATATAGAACAACTATATAACAATTTATAGAACTATAGAACAATTTCTTTAAAATTGTCTAATAGCACTATTTCGTTTCCGTTGTTTTCCCTGTTAATTGCAACTATGTATGCATCCCAGTATAATTTCTGGAAAGTATTTTGTATTATAGATTTAGGCATTGCCGTAAAGCGGAGCGTCAACGATTCCACAGATCACGCGACCAACTTGTTATATCCCCTTCCCCCACATCTACATGACACACAACAAGTTTAGTTGTCATACGATGTTTCAGCGATGTCACGTGGATGACGTCACGTCACTTTAAACATACATCACACCTACCGAGTTTTGTTGTCACACGACAACAAAACTCTTTAATTCTTTGATGAAATAAAAATATTTTCAGCATAGTTTTGCTTCTAGTGACGTCATCGATGACGTCGCAATCACGTGACCCCCCTCTTTCGTTCAGGAGATATGAATATAGATATGACATCGGGATAATTTTTTTCTCTTCTTTATTTGTTTTCCTTTTTCTGCTCTTTTTTCTTTTCTTTTGTTTTTTTCTTTTTAATCCTTCTTTTTCGTTGTTATTTTTCATTGTCGTTTTTTTTATTGCTTTTTTTATTTTTCTTTGTTTTTTTTTATTCTAAAGTGAATAACATTTGAGAAGCTAAAGAAAAGAAGAAGGAACACAACAACACAGACAGAAAATAAACTGACAAAGAAAAGACAAGCGGCACAAAAACGGCGATAGGAGATAAAAAGCAACTTAGCAAATCATGACAGTATCGATATTAGAGCATCGCATTTCTTAAAGTGGTAAGAAAGTTTATCTTTTTGCTGAGCTATGCGTTTGTCTATATTGTAAAAATACTTTACATTTTTCAAGAAGAAACTAATGTTTGCATCTGGTTTTATATTTTTAAGACGGCAATACATATCAATATTTGGGTGACCTTAAAACTCGCTCGGCCAATCTCTTGGAGGCCTGGGTCTAAGGGCTTTTCAAGACTTGTGTGATAAAGATTTGACCAAGCCATAAAGTTTTTTTTTACACATTTTTGCCTCGAGTCTCAAATTGACAGGAATCAGCATTTTTCACCATGTTTTCTGGAGATCAGGTAGCGGGAAAACTTTAGCTCTTCTAAATATGGGCATCAATGACCATATAAGGCAATGCATACGAAGGACACTATCCGTGGGGAATATGTTTGATATGACATCTAGCAGTGACATCTAGTGATGTCATTGATGACGTCACAATCACATGACCATATTGGAGCACCCCCCTTGACACCAACCTTACACCTACCGAGTTTGGTTGTGAAACAATGCTTATTTCAAGAGATATGAATGTTTTTGCTTTTAATCACGTTTTTTGCTTTAAGTGACGTCATCGATGAGGTCGCACAACACTTGTCCATATTGTTGCATCCCCCTTGAAACCTACATGACACCTACCGAGTTTGGTTGCCATATGATGTTTCCTTCGTGTAATATAAATATTTTTTATTTTGATGACGTCAGCATATTTTTGCTTCTAGTGACGTTATCGATGACGTCACCAATCACGTCACTATGTCATTTCATTTGTTTCGGTACGGAGGGGCGGACGGACGGACATCGCGTCACGAAAACTGGAGTCGGTGGGTTACCAATATTTGTTACCATATTTGTTTTGTATACCACTTTTTCTTAGGTATGGGGCTCCGCTCACACGCCGCTTCTCGCCGCGTGGGAGCTCCGCTACAAAGAAATCCGAAGCTACAGGGTGGATCAAAAGTTTGTGCACTTTTGAGTAAAAAAACAAGTTATACAAAACAACAGCATGAAAAGTGTTGCTTATGATGAAAATACTTAATTGTAGTCTGTGAATACGAAAAATTAATAGCCAGAGTGGCCTTCTTTGTTCTTTATTATAATTTTTATGCGCTTGGGTATGAAGTGAAAAAGTCCATGTAATGTATCTACTGAATGTTGTACCGTTGTATGAATGTTCTGTTTCGATTCGCACTGAACACCCTTGTTTTAGTACCTAACTCTTGATCCACCCTGTATACCCTAAATCATCTTGGTATGTTAATTTTGATTGCTCTATTCTACTCGAAGCAATAATTTGCGTCACTCAAAATGACCTACATTCGGTACATTTTCATTGGATAGAGTCTGAGAGCTTAGTGCAGGCATGCAAACGCTAAGACGGAAGCCAGGAGGCGATTTAGCTGCTGAAAATTGT